>NW_017731442.1:1048884-1053189 GCF_001890085.2 Hipposideros armiger
GCTGCTCAGCTCGGGCTGGACTCGAACTGCTGTTGCTCAGAGCTCAAACTCTTGAGTGAGCTCTTAACCAACTGAGCCACTCGGCCGGCCCAAAATCCAAGTTTAAAAAATGGTTATGATATGTATGGATCATTACAATTTCTTATTTTAAAAGATTTTTTTTGATTAATTTACCAATTACTGATCCTGCTCATATTGAATAAAAAGGCTTCTATTCTATTGTAAATCATTTGAAGAAAAGTTGTTTGAAGTACAGCTTTGAAGTTATAAGCTCAGGCTTTGAAAGTCAGACATATTTGGGTTTTCATTTTGGCTCTGCCACTTATCAGTTATATGATCTTGGTAGTTACTTAACCTTTATGACCCTTAATATCTATATCATCTGTAAAATAACATGGTAATTGTTATAATAATTAAAATTGCATGTAAAAAACATAGCACAGCTTTTTTGCAACAGGTTTCCGCCAGAACACAGGTGTAGTGAAAACCACCGCTAAATCTAACACAAAATGGGAAAGGAAAAGACATACATCAACATTGTTATCATTGGACATGTCAATTCTGGCAAGTCTACCACTACTGGTAATCTGATCTACAAATGTGGTGGGATAGACAAAAGAACCATTGAAAAATTTGAGAAGGAGGCTACTGAAATGGGAAAGGGCTCTCCTTCAAGTATGCCTTGGTCTTGGATAAACTGAAAGCTGAACCTGAGCGTGAGATCCCCATTGATATCTTTGTGGAAATTCGAGACCAGCAAGTATTATGTGACCATCATTGACGCCCCAGGACACAGAAACTTTATTAAAAACACGGTTACAGGCACATCTCAGGCTGACTGTGCTGCCCTGGTTGTTGCTGCTGGTGTTGGTGAATTTGAAGCAGGTATCTCCAAGAATGGGCAGACCTGTGAGCATGCCCTTCTGGCTTACACACTGGGTGTGAAACAACTAATGGCTGATGTAAACAAAATGAATTCCACTGAGCCGCCTTATAGCCAGAAGAGATACAAGAAAATCGTTAAGGAAGTCAGCACCTACATTAAGAAAATTGGCTACAATCTTGACACAGCACTTGTGACAATTTCTGGTTGGAATGGTGACAACATGTGGGAGCCAAGTGCTAATATGCCTTGGTTCAAGGGATGGAAGATCACCGTAAAGGTGGCAATGCCAGTGGAACCACGCTGCTTGAAGCTCTGGATTGCATACTGCCCCCAACTCATCTGACTGACAAGCCTTTGCATCTGCCCTTCCAGGATGTCTACAAAATTGGTGGTATTGGTCCTGTCTGTGTGGGCCTAGTGCAGGCTGGTGTTCTCAAACCAGCATGGTGGTCACCTTTGCTCCAGTGAACGTTACAACTGAAGTTAAGTCTGTTGAAATGTACCATGAAGCTTTGAGTGAAGCTCTTCCTGGGAAAAATGTGGGCTTCGCTGTCAAGAATGTATCTGTCAAAGATGTTTGTTGTGGGCCGGCCAAGTGGCACATTGGTTAAGAGCTGGCTTGGGACGCCAGCTCTGTGCAGCAGGGCCCGGGTTCGGATCTCACATGAGGGCCAGTGACACTGCCCTCTACAGCTAAGATGGTGAACAACAGCTCAACCTGGAGCTGAGCTGTCGTGAGTCGCCTGGGACGGCGTAGGCTGCAGCCCCTGCTGCAGTGAGCTGCCATAAGCTACTGAGTGTGTGACCGGCAGCCAGCGTGAGCTGCCAAGAGCTGCTGTGAGCAGCCATCCAATGGCCGGCGACCCATTTGCCTCACCCAGGAAGAGCACAATGATAATGCCAACATGGGCCAGTGAAGCGACGTCCTCCACAACTAGACTGAAGAACAAAAAAGGACAGCAACTTGTCTGTTCCCCTCCCCCAATTCCCAAATAAAATCTTAAAAAAAAAAAGATGTTTGTTGTGGCAGTATGGCTGGTAACAGCAAAAATGACCCACCAATGGAAGCAGCTGGCTTCACAGCTCAGGTGATTCTCCTGAACCATCCAGGCCAAATCAGGGCCAGGTACGCACCTGTGCTTGATTGTCACACAGTTCACATTGCTTGCAAATTTGCGCAGCTGGAGTAGAAGATTGATTGTTGTTCAGGGAAAGAGCTGGAAGATGGCCCAAAGTTTTTGAAATGTGGTGATGCTGCCATCGTTGATATGATTGCTGGCACACCTATGTGTGTTGAGAGCTTCTCTGACTACCTTGCTCTGGGCCATTTTGGTGTTTGTGACATAAGACAAACAGTTGCTGTAGGTGTCATCAAAGCAGTTGGACAAGAAGGCAGCTGGAGCTGGCAAGGTCACCAAGTCTGCCCAGAAAGCTCAGAAGGCAGAATGAATATTATCCCCAATACTTGCCACCCCAGTCTTGGTGGTGGAAGAAGGGACTTAGAACTGTTGGTCTCAATTAGCCATTTAAGTTTAATAGTAAAAGACTGGTTAATGATTACAATGCATCGTAAAACATTCAAAAGGAAAGGAGAATGTTTTGTCGACCATTTATTTTTTTGTGTGGCAGTTTTTAAGTTATTAGTTTTTAAAATCAATACTTTTTATTGGAAACAACTTGACCAAAAATCTGTCACAGAATTTTGAGACCTATTAAAGTTTAATGAGAAAAGAACATAGTACAGCGCTTGGCACACTGTATGCATGCACATTTTCACTGCTGTTTTGTAAACGAAATAAAATTATTTCAAGAACTTCTATATAATGAGTAATGCTTAATATTAGCAGAATGAAACTGAACTGGTTAAATTTTTTTAAAGATTTTATTGGGGAATTGGGGGAGGGGAACAGACTAGTTGCTGTCCTTCAGTCTAGTTGTGGAGGACATCATTTCACTGGACCATGTTGGTGTTATCTTCCTGGGTGAGGCAGTCACTCGCCGGCCATTGGACAGCTGCTCATGGCAGCTCATGGCAGCTCAAGGCAGCTGCCAGCCGCTCATGCTTGGCTGCCAGCCACTCACGGTAGCTCACGGCAGCCCACTGCAGCCTACGCCATCATCGGCGACTCATGGCAGCTCAGCTCCAGGTGGAGCTGTTGCTCACCAGCTTAGCTGTAGAGCAGTGGTTCTCAACCTGTGGGTCGCGACCCCTTTGGGGGTCAATCGACCCTTTCACAGGGGTCACCTAAGACCATCGGAAAACAAAAAGATNTCCTCCACAACTAGACTGAAGAACAAAAGGACAGCAACTTGTCTGTTCCCCTTCCCCGATTCCCCAACACTGTTCCCCTCCCCCAATTTCCCAATAAAATCTTTTAAAAAAAAGAAAAACAATCAGGGTTGGGGGAGATTGAAGAGGGTAAAGAGGGTCAACTCTATGGTGATGGAAGGAGACTAAACTTTGAGTGATAAGCACGCAATGCAATATACAGATGATATACCCATACTGTACATTTGAAACATAATCTTATTAACCAGTGTCACCCCAATAAATTTAATTTAAAAAAGAAAAATCACCACAGGATTCTAGATATAGAAACAAGTACAGTAAAGTAGATATAGAAAACAAGTATAGTAAAAGCTATCTTAAAACTCCCACCTAACTGAATCATTAGAATAACCTATATTTTCCATTCCCCTTGTAAAACATACTGATATCTACAGTACACTGAATACTCTCATGTCCATAAATTTCATATCCCAAGAGTTGATTGGTTGACTTATCAAGGTGTGTTTATCTTCTTTATAAAGTTGAAGTTATAATTAAATAATCTAATATTATATTAACATGAAAATGAGCTCAAAGACAAAGATAGTTATTTCTATGAAAATTGTATTGAATGGCTAGAGAAAAGCTTATAAAAGTGAATTTATTTTTAAAAATGCTTTCAAATTTGGTATGAGTGAGACAACATAAAAGATAGGAAAATCAACTGAAAATTTAGAAGGATTCTGTGTTAACATTGCTATAAAGTTTCTTTAAAAACTTGATAAATATAGTAATACCTTGGTTTGTGTGCATAATTCGTTCTGGAAACAAACTATTCATATTGCAAGATGTCACTTGTTTACCAAGTTAAAATGTATTAGAAATGTTTGCTTGTCTTACTGAACACTCACAAACCAAGTTACTTGCAATCCAAGGTTTTGCTGTACACTAAAATTGTACCAGTAGATCCATAATCAGAGAAAAAAACCTTAGGTTGATATTAGGAGATTTGAAACTTAAAATCCAAGTTTATTTATTTATTTATTTATTTATTATATTTTTTTTTTTAGCTGAGCCATCCTGCTACCTGTTGGCAGCTCAGCGGCTGCTCAGCTCGGGCTGGACTCGAACTGCTGTTGCTCAGAGCTCA
>NW_017731442.1:1056504-1083447 GCF_001890085.2 Hipposideros armiger
CTAAGACCATCGGAAAACAAAAAGATATTTACATTACGATTCATAACAGTAGCAAAATTACAGTTATAGAGTAGCAACGAAAATAATTTTATGGTCGGGGGTCACCACAACATGAGGAACTGTATTAAGGGGTCACGGCATTAGGAAGGTTGAGAACCGCTGCTGTAGAGGATGCAGCGTCACTGGCCTTCATATGGGATCCAAACTGGGACACTGCTGCTCAGAGCTGGCGCTCCCAAGCCAACTCTTAACCCACGAGCCATTTGGCCGGCCCGAAACTGGTTAAATTCTTGAAAGCAGATATTAAATGCTACTTCTTCATGAAACTTATTCTTAATCATCCCAATGAAAAAAAATCCCTTCTGGAGTCCATGCCATCTTATCTGGACTATTAATAACAAAAGTCAGTGAAGTAATGTTTATAATCACTGTTCCAGCTCTCTACATATAATGAAAGCACATTGAGGTCAAGGATCATATGTCAGACTCTAGAATATAGCATTGGGTATACAGTGAGTGCTTAATAAACGTGAATAAAATTAATCTTTTAGGTTATTGAAAGTGATAAAATAATTTGGTCAGAACTGATTTAAAAACTATAACTAGTTTTAATGTGGTAAACTAACTTTGGCATTTGAAATATTAATAGTATACGATGAGAAAGCTGAAATCAAAGTGTAATAGTTACCTCTCAAAACAGTATAAATTAATACCATAGTGTTCTAATTAAAAGTTACAAATTTTCATTAATCTTTATTTTCTCTTCTAGGGTATTCCAGACAGAAGCTCATACGAAAATAGTGAGAGAGTCAGAAATTGCAGGTAAATATGTTAATGTAATCCCTGATACACCTGTTTTCTATAAACTTTTACTATAGCTATATAGTACTATAACCAGATAATTGATAAAACATTGTCTATCTTTTTGCTTAAAAAGTATAACTTGAACCATGGAGGATAGAAAGATTGTAATTAGTAATTTTTTTATTGTTAATGTCTTGTGCAATTTTTCTAATGCTTTATCAATGTATCCTTGAACACATTTTATTTCATTTTCAGAAACAGAAGCAAGGGAAAATGTTCTATTTATGCAGTAAGTAAGGAAAATGTGATTCAAATTGTATTTTTAAAGTTGTATATTAAATGAAGTGCTGTTTAAATTAGTATCCTTTTTGTTATTTATTTTTGGGTCTCTTCTGGAATCTCAGTATTAATTCACAAAACAAATTATTTGCAGAATTTAATATACTGCTATATCTGATAAGTATGTGTATTGTGTACAGTTTATTCTTTTAATAGAGTGATGAAATACTCCCTCATATATAAATCCTTAAATACATCAGCTAGTATAAAACAAATACCAAGTTTTCAGATTTTTTTCATTAAATTAGTTTTTATAATATTAATACATAGAAAAGTAAAGACCAGTAGTTCTTGAACAAATGAAAAGATGCTTATCTTTATAAGAGAAATACAAATTTAGACTATATTGAGATAATTTTTCATCTAATCAGTTAAGAATATAGGTAAAAAGTCACTCTCATTGCTAGTGGGTATAAATTGTAGAAGGCAGTTGGCCATATCATTCAAAATTTTAGATGCACATGCCCTTTGACTCAGCAATTTCATGTCTGGGGAATTTATCTCACCAACATACTTACAAATGTTTGAAATGAATATAAAGATCATTCACTATAGCCTGTATTGTAATAACAAAAGATGTGAAAGATCCTATAGGTCCATCAGTGAAGGACTGGTTAAATAAATTACAAATTTTCTGTGTAATTGACTCCTGTTAAAAGGGAAAAAAAGTTCCCATGAAATACTGATATAGAAAAATCCCTAAGCCATATTACCTCGGCTCCTTGAAGATAACCACTGTTGATAATTTTGGGTGTCCTTGCAGAAATTTTATTGTATATCCAATTTATCTTTAGCTCTATTTTTTTAAACAAGACAAAAAATAGAATCACTTAATAATGTCCCATGTTGTTACATATAGATCTACCTCAGCACTTCCCATGTTATAGATAGATCTACCTCATAATCTGTTGCATGTGTATGCCAACGTTTAGTCAGCTCCCTATTGGTGGACCTTTGGGTTGTTTCCTTTTATTTTTTAATTTATTTTTAAGGCTAAATTTCTAGAAAATAAATTGCTATATAGTTCATTCTTTTTTAAAATAAAATAATAAGCAGCATGTATTAAGCAGGTTTTTGTAGTATTCTAAAAATTAACAAACCATTAAGACAAATGTGAAAAAGGTTCTTTAATTATCATGTAATTTTTTCTGCCTGTATTAGATGAGTGGTTTTTTAAAGATGTCTTTGTATTTTCCTGCCTGTCACACTATGAAAACTTTTCACCTTCCCGGTTTTTGAGCTGTTGTGATTCTTGGTCATTGTTTGGGTATAGATTTTTTAAAACACTTTTTAAATTTTAGGAGTAAGAATCCAGAAGATAATTACTGTGAGATTACTGGTGAGTATGATCAGAATACTTTCTTATCATATACCTTCCTCTTCATCCAGATTCCTCGATAAGTAATGTCTAAAAGGACCATGAAAAAGAAAATGTGAAGAGAGCTCTATTCTTAACACAAAATCTTCCAATTTAAAATTTCACAAATTTACTTTATTTCTCCCAAACCTGCTTTTCCTCTTGACTTCTCAGCCTTGGACTCCCACTCATTCATTCACTCAAGTCAGGAAATGAGTCTTATTTTTAACTTTTGCTTCATTCCCTCTATCTATTTGGCCCCGCTCTCTTTCTATTCTGTCTCCTAAATATCTTGCAAATCTGTTACCTATTCTCTATTCTTTCTGCCACTGTTTGAATTCAAGTTCTTATTATTCTTCCTTGGGCTATTGTATTTAGTTTCTTTTTTTTTTTTAAGGATTTTTTTTTATTGGGGATTTGGGGGAATGGGAACAGCGCTGGGGAATTGGGGGAAGGGGAACAGACACGTTGCTGTCTTTTTGTTCTTCAGTCTAGCTGTGGAGAACGTTGCTTCACTGGCCCAGGTTGGCACCATTATTGTGCTCTTCCCGGGCGAGGCAGATCAGTTGCCAGCTTCTGGACGGCCGCTCACGCTGGCTGCTGGCTACACACGGTAGCCCATGGTAACCCACTGCCACAGGGGCTGCAGCCTACGCCGTCGCCGGTGACTCACGGCAGACCAGCTCCAGGTTGAGCAGTTGTTCAGCAGCTTAGCTGTGGAGGGTAGTGTCACTGGCCCTCATATGTGGGATCCGAACCGGGGCCCTCTGGCATCCGAAGCCAGTTCTTAACCATCGCGCCACTCGGTCGGCCCTGTATTTAGTTTCTTATCCTACTAATCCATTCTATATATTTCTAAATCTGATTACATTACCTCCCAGGTTAAAATTGTTCAATGACACTTTTTTGCTTACAGGATAAAACCCACACTCCTTAGAACAGACGTACAAAAAAAAGCCCTTTATGATTTGGTTTATCTTCTTCAACATTATTCCTTTCCCTTTATAAAGGCATCTTATGGTCTAGTTCATGAAGAACTATTTGCAGTTCCCCATGTGGACTTTTTTCCTCCTGTGTATCCATTGATAAATGCTATTTCCTCTACCTAAAGTGCTCTTCCTACTCCAATTTGCTTAGCAGTCTTCTCATTTTCCATTCATCTTAGCTTAACTTCAGTGCTATTCAAAGTACCCAGTCCACAAACTGTTACAGTCTGTGATAGAAGAGGAACTTGCACTAAAATGTAAATCAACTATGGCAGTAAACTACCTTTTGTTTAGCTTACATTTTTTTCTTAGCAAAGCTATTTTTGTTTTGTTTTGTTTTGTTTTTAGCTGAGCCATCCTCCCACCTGTTGGCCACTCAGTGGCAGCTCAGCTCGGGCTGGACTCGAACCGCTGTTGCTCAGAACTCAAACCCTTGAGCGAGCTCTTAACCAACTGAGCCACTCCGCTGGCCCTTAGCAAAGCTTTTTTGATGAAGGAAATATTACATGATTTACATTGGCTGCACGCAAGCTCCTTCTTCCATCATGAATTGATAACAAGCAGTTATGTGTGGCACCATACATTAAGTACTACTGGCTTAAATTGACCTTCCTCTGTCAAAACCAAGAAGTTAGAGTCACTTTGTCCTGTGCTCTCAGAACACCCCTTTTATTTCTCAGTCTAACGTAGAATCTCTATCACATTGTATTTTCGGTATTTACTTTTTGCTGTCTTATTAAACTAGAAATTCTTTGAGTGCAGAAATTTCGTCTTGTTCTTTGTATTTTAGTAGATAGTTAAGTTTTGGGGCATGTAATAGGTGTTGAATCCGTATTTTTTGAATAAATGAGTGGAAATATGATAAATATTGTAAATAAGGCTTCTAATAAAAACGCTGTAAATACTTCATGTTCAGTCAGTCATGGTTGCCATAAACTCTTCAAAATGTTCTAAAGATTTACCTTTAAACTTAAGTATTTTTAAATGTATTTCCTTTGTTAGTATAGCATCTTCAATCCTTTTTTTTTTTTTTAAAGATTTTTATTGGGGAATTGGAGGAAGGGGAACAGACAAGTTGCTTGTCCTTTTGTTCTTCAGCCTAGTTGTGGAGGACGTTGCTTCACTGGCCCAAGTTGGCACCATCATTGCGCTCTTCCCGGGCGAGGAAGATCAGTCGCTGACTTCTGGACGGCCACTCACAGCGGCTGCTGGCCGCTCACACTGGCTACTGGCTACACATGGTAGCCCATGGCAACCCACTGCAGCAGGACCTGCAGCCTATGCCGTCGCCGGCGATTTACGGCAGCCCAGCTCCAGGTTGAGCTGTTGTTCAGCATCTTAGCTGTAGAGGGCAGCATCACTGGCCCTCATATGTGGGATCCGAACCGGGGCCAGCTCTTAACCAATGCACCATTCGGCCGGCCCTCCTTTTCTTATTTTTAAAGTCCATTTTGTTACCCAAATATTTATATTTTAATTCTAAAATATCTTGAGTCTAATCCCTTACTTCCATTTTCATTGTCTCTTGCCTTAACAAATTCATCATGACGTGTGTGAACTATTACAGTAGCTTTCTTATTGGTTCATCTTCTCTTGAACCTACTTTCTTCTCTTTCTCTGGAATTATTTTTATAAAATTTCATATTAGGAATGTCTAGATTTCTTAATGTAGACTAAAATTTAGACACTTTAAAATCTTACCCTAACATTTCAGTCTCATCATTTGGTACTTTTTTCCATGTAACCTCTGCTATCCAGGAAATAAAAATAGAGAAGTGAAGGAGGAAAAAAGTAGTCTAAATTTTCCACCTTTAAAATCTGTACCACATTCTAAAAATATTTCAGTCACACAAGAAAATACAGTAATCACTGTTCTCTCTGTCCCTAAAAAGAGACAATTAAAAGTTAATAAAATTTAATATGTAAGTCCTTACAAAGAGCTTAGTAACTAATAAAACTTCAGTAAATATGGTAGTCTCCCCATATCCGTGGGGAATATGCTCCAGGAACCTCAGTGGATACCTTGAATCCACAGATAGTACCAAACTCTATATATACTATATATTTTTCCTATACATACATACCTATAATAAAGTTTAATTTATAAGTTAGGCAGTTTCACAAATAGAAAATTTGTTCTTACCTTAGATTTTAGCAACTTCAACGTACAGGTTTTTTTTTTTCCTTATTAAGTTGAGAACTTTAACCTTTTCACTTAACGGAAGCATATTTGAATTGCCAGCATCACTACTGTTGGACTTTGGGGCCATTACTAAGTAAAATAAGAGTTACACGGACACAAGCACTGCAATACCATGACAACTGATCTGATAACCGAGATGTCTATTAAGTGACTAACAGGCAGGTAGACTATATAGAGTGAGTATGCTGGACAAAGGGATGATTCATGTCCTAGGCAGGATGGAGCAGGATGGCTCAAGTTTTCATAATGCTGCTCAGAATAGCACGCAATTTGAAACTTATGAATTATTTCTGGAAATTTCCATTTAATAATTTTGGGTCATGGTTGACCACGGGTGAGACTGCAAAAAGCCAAACCGCTGATAAGGGGGCTACTCTACTGATAATTAATGAAGAACCTAAGAAAAGGAAAATCAGCCTCTTGGTGATATATGTATATTTTATCATTGGCTAGTTTGTTTGTTTTTTTCTCAATAGGGATGAACACATTGCTTTGTGCTCCCATTCAGACCCAGATGCAACAGAGAGAGGTATGAGTTCATGCAAGTGCTTTCATAGTTTAATCTCCCTTGACAGTTAAAACTTTTTAAAAACTCAAAATTTAAGGGTAATGGCATGTAGGGGTTACTTACCAAAATGGACCCATAGACTGGAAAATCTTCCTATCCTTTGAGTTAACGAATGATAGTCAAATCACTGCCAGTTTAAATAATAGAGAAATATATTAGTTATATCAGGACTTCTCAAACTTTAATGGGCATATGAATCATCTCAGAATTTTGATAAAATATTGATTCTTATCCAGTAGATCTGGCATGTGCCCTGAGATTCTATACTTTTAGGAATCTCCTGGGTGATACTAGTGCACTGGTCCATAAATCATACTTTGAGTAACTAGGAGTTTGACAAATAAAACCACCGTGTTAAGGTTCAAAGAGAACCCAACTCCCAAGAGTACAGAGTGTGCTATAAATTAGCCATCATGCACTTATCTCTTTCTAAGTCTTTTTTATTTAGAATGAGAATGACCTATTTAATACAGTAATTAGAATTTTCATTATAGTTGCATTTGGTATTGTCAGTCGTTTTTATTTTTTAGTAATTCTAACGGCTGTATAATTAACCCTAAACTTTTAATTTGTCCCAAAACACTAAAAGTATTCAGACTTTAGAAAAAAATTTAATAACAAATTACATACCACACCATTGATTCAAACTGATGTATCATGAATCCATTATTGAGGATTATTTATATAGTACTCTATATATAGTACATGTTGTAAAATACCTTTTTAAAAGTTTACATTTTATTTGATTTTTTAATGTTTTGCTTTTATTATAGATTACAATTACACAGTACAACCATGAAAAGAAACATACAAATGACCAGACAGTCATCTTTTCAGATGAAAACCAGATGGACCTGACAGCAAGTCACACCGTGATGATTACCAAAGGCCTTGTAGATTATACCAAAAGTGAAAAGTCCACCAAGATAGATACCACATCATTTCTAGCTAACTTAAAACTCCACACTGAGGATTCGAGAATGCAAAAAGAATTAAATTGTTCCATGGATCAAAACACTTCTTCAGAAAAGAAAATAAATTTCAGTGACTTCATAAAAAGGTTGAAAACAGGAAAATCTATTTCTACAGGACCTGATAAAGAAAATTCTGAGATGTATATTCATTCCAAAGAATCAAATAGGGCCTCTTCTATAGATCAAATGCATGTATCTCTTAATGTAGATGAAAATGGCAGTAATATGACTAGAATCTTTGGAGAACAAGATAATGGGATGAATTTCACCCAGTGTCATACAGCCAATATTCAGAGTTTGGTTCCCACATCTAGTGAGGCCAGCTTAAGGGAATTTAAAAGTGATGATATTACAGTTTATGGCAGTGACTTGATGGACTTGACAGCGAACCACACTGTACAAATTTTACCCTCAGCAGATAATTTATCTGAAATAGAAAATCAAGCTCAGATTTTCACGATGGATGTTACAACAGGTTATAAAACTAAAGCTCCAGAAAAGAAAACTGTTTTTAAGAGTAAAATGAATACTGCTCTTCAAGATCTTTCCTTAAATCCTAAAGGTGAAATACATATTACCAGAAGTCATATTACAGGGACAGAAACTCACACAGTCACACAGACTTCTAATCAAGATAGCAGAACATCAGCCATGATCCCAGAATCTATATGTTCTAGTCCAGCTATTCAAGATTATAAGACATTTTTATATTCTAGCTGTAATGATGCCATGGAATTGACTAAGTGTCTCCCAAGTATGAGACAGGAGAAAAATTTGCTAAAGCATGACAGTAATTATTCCAAAATGTATCCCAATCCAGATGCTGCCTCTCTTATAGAGAAAACTATTTATTCTGGAGAGGATAACATGGACATTACCAAAAGTCACACAGTTGCAATAGATAATCAAATTTTTAAGCAAGATCAGACAAACGTACAGATAGCAGCCATACCAGTATCTGAAAAAGAAATGATGCTCCAAAATCACATAACCGTGTCAAAAGATGAGGAAATGAATGTAAATTGTAGCTCAGTTCCTCATGTATTTAAGGAAAGAACACAACAGGGCCTGGCAAATCCTCTGTCTATTCCATTGACTGGCAAAAAGACTGTAATCTTCACAGGTGAAGATATGGATTTGACTAAAAGTCACACAACTAACATAGGAAGTCAAGTTCCTCTTGCATTTTATAATCTAGCCTCTGAGAATACAAATAAATCTCAGTCTGACAACAAAAGCCCTTTAGATGAATTAGAAGAAATTACCAAAAGTCATACCAAACCATACCAACAACCAAACATAATATCTGAAAATATCCTAACTGACACCTGGGGCAAAGAAAAAGATCAAGTTTTGAAGATTTCACCCTATCTTGATAAAGATTTTCCTCAGTCAACCAATATTAACCAGGACAAAGCAACAAGCCATAATATAGTATACTCTGGTAGAGATTTTAATAAACAAGTAGCACTGGGAAATAATAGAAATATAGTTTCATGTGAGCAATCTTTGTTTCCTACTGCAAAACTATTTTCATCAGAAGGACAATCTGCCATGAAAAATCATAATACTGCTGTTAATAGTCATACAGTAAAATCTGTACCAAGCCAAAATTCTAAACTGCCTGAACCACTCAGGAAAAGTTTAGGCAATCCCACCCTTGACCCTACTCATGACAAGACAATTATTTGTTCAGAAGAGGAGCAAAATATGGATCTAACCAAGAGTCACACTGTTGTCATTGGATTTGGTTCTTCTGAAATACAAGAAGTTGGTAAAACTAATTTAGAAAACACAAACGGCCAACTAATGGTAAACAGACAAGTAGCTATGAAAGTTGAAAAATGTAATAAAACTCCTATAGAAAAAACTGGAGTATTTATTTCTAATGATATGGATGTGTTTGAGGACAGAAATGTACAGAAATCTGGATTTCTGAATGGAAAGCAAGATGTCAAAATTTGTGAAAGGAAAAGTGTTGGCAGACTAAAAATTGATAGGACTATTATATTTTCAGAGTGTGATTTAAATGATATGGATATCACCAAGAGTTATACAGTGGAAATAAATCATAGACCTTTATTAGACGAACATGATTCCCATTTGGTGCCGTTGGCAGGAACTTCTAAAACTGTTTTGAATACACGTGGGGAGGATGACATAGAGATCACTAGAAGTCAAACAAGTGCCATAGAATGTGACACTGTCTCACCAGATGAAATAACTACTAGGCCTGTGGACAAAACTGTAATGTTTGTAGATAATTGTGATGAACTAGAAATGACAAAGTCCCACACTGTTTTCATTGACTACCAAGCAAAGGAAAGAACTGTGCTTCCGGACAGACCTGACTATGAACTATCCAAAAGGAAAAGCCTAGTCAAACCAAAAGTGACTTCTGCTGAGAGTTATTTCTTTCCTCAGAAAGGTGAAAGTGACCATTCAGCAAAAGTCAGCCAGCTAACACTGTTGGGGGGACGGTCTAATAGTGGTCTTATGGAGAAAACTGTAGCATTTATAGCTAATGATAACATGGAAATGTCTACATCAACCGTTTGGAAAAATGACAAAGATGTACAAAAGCTTGGATTTCTGAATGAGCCTCTGTCAGGCAAAAGTCAAAGAAGGAAAAGCCTTAGACTCAATGACAAACCCATTGTCTTTTCAAGTAACGATAAAAATGATATGAATGTCTTCCAGAGTTGTATAGTGGAAATAAATAACAAAAGTGCCCTGGAAGACAGAGGGGACTTGGCAGGAACTTCTAAAACTATTTTGTATACGCCTGGGCAGGATGACATGGAGATCACTAAAAGTCACACAACTGCCTTAGAATGTAAAACTGTCTCATCAGATAAATTAACCACTAGGCCTATGGACAATACTGTAATGTTTGTAGATAATCACAGTGACCTGGAAGTCACCAAGTCCCATACTGTTTTCATTGATTGTCAAGCTGAGGAGAAAATACTTCAAGAGTGCCCTAAATTTGGAATAACAAAAGAAAAAACCTTGAGTGTTTCTTTTTCTAAGGATAGTAGCTCTGTTCAAGAAATCATTAGGAAACAGGCACAGGCTACAGAAAACAAAATTGTTCTTCACACTGAGCAAAAGTATCATGTGATACCCTATTCTGCTAATACATTGTCTGAGGATCAAGGTGAGATCGAAATCATCAAATTCCATAGCACAGCTGTGGATGAAAAGGTCAGGGGAAAAGTTGTAGACCAGGCCCATACATTGGAAAATGCCAAACTCGAAGGCTGCCACTTAAATAGCAGAGACAGAAGAAATGTGAATTTTACAAACAGTTGTGCAACTGCTAATTTTGGATCCAGTGATAATTATTCCTGTTTACCAAATGTTATTTCCTATTTTGATAATTTGGAGGAGACTGCCATGTCCTTATGTAATAAAAATGAGAAAGCCAGTAATTGCCCAGTACAAAATGATCTTGCTAATGCAAATGTTTTACCCAGTGAACATGACTTGAAATCTGAGGGACTGCCTCTCTCTGCTCCTTGTTCTTTGTTAGAGAAGGAAAAAGTTGTTCAAACCAATACCAAAGGACAGTTAGACTGTATCAAAACAGTGTTCAAAGATCAAGATCTGATTAAGAAGCCCCAAAATCTATTAAGTAATCAAACTTCAGTATATGGTGAAGATTTGGGGGATATGACTAAACTTGATACAAAGCAAGTACCTTTTAAGCTTCCAGAGGATCAAACAGAGGCCTTTGTTGATGTTTGTGTTCCTTCTCAGCCTCATCTCTTAACCCAGCTACCTCCATTACCTCAACAAGGACATAATATTCTTAGTAAAGATGAAAAAACATTGTCTAAACTTGGAAATAAGAATTTAAATATTATTATAGGAAATCCCTCAATACCTACATGTGGAAATGAATCCAAAATGCTCAGTAATGAGAAACAGGTTACTGTAGCATGTGAAAAAGAACTGAAGAAAAATATTCAAGCAGCTAAATGTAGTACAGCTATAGATTTCGACAGTAACTCAGACTTGACTAAACAAGTTATTCAAACTCATGCCAATCTTAAAGTAGTGTCAGATCCTGTATTTGCATTGAATGCTGCAAATTTTAGTAGTGTCAAACAAAATCTGAATAATATGAGTGGGAAAACTGAAGAATTTTTAGATTTTCAAACTGTCCATATTCCACCTTCTCCAGAACCATTACTTAAATTAGTAAGTAAGGCAGACAATGATGTGAGTATAGTACAAGTCACAGAAATGCATAATACTAACACAGTGTCCAGCAATGTTAAAGATAATAGAGATGAAGAAAATAAAATTTCTCATAGTGGAGCTGATACCAACTCTGTACCATTAATGACAGTTGTAATGGATAAAGTGAGGAGATGTTCTCTGGGAATATTTTTGCCCAGGTTGCCAAACAAGAGAAATTGTAGTGTCACTGGTATTGATGACCTGGAGCCGATTCTGTCAGACACAGCTGATTTAAATCACTTCGAAACTCAGCCGGTCTCCAGTAAGGATTCAGGCACTGGATTTGTTGCAGCTAAAATGAACTTAAGTCCATCTCAATATATAAATGAGGAAAATCTTCCTATATATCCTGGTGAGATTAATTCTTCAGACTCTATTAGCATAGAAACTGAGGAAAAGGCTTTGATCGAGACATACCCAAAAGAAATTTCACCATCTGAAAACAAAATGGAAGAAACCAGCAATAGCCAGAAAAGAACCTGGGTACAAGAAGAAGATGATGATGTTCAGAATGAGAAAAAAATCAGAACAAGTGAGATTAAGTTTAGTGATACTGCACAACATCAAGAGGTGAGCGCTCTTGAACTAAGGAATGGTCTTGATTTTAAAAAATATGAGTACTCTTGAATTTCAATTTTAGTCTTGGGTAAGCAGTAATTGATTTTTCCCGATTACAGGGCTGGAGAAATATTTCTATGTAGAATCTTAAGGAGTTAATTGACTAACAGCTAGACTTAAAAACAATTTAAAGTGACAAATCATCACAAAAAATGAAATGGAAACTAGTACAAAAATTAACATTGAAATTGTGTGATTTTAAGTATTCTGCCACCTCTAGTGCTTTGTCATTGTGATTTTGCATATGGAAATCTCTAGGCAGGGTATATGTAGTTTGAAAAGTCATCTTCAGTATTTTAAATACTTGGAGGGTAAATCCTTTTTATTATGCAGACTGCATAGAGAAATGCTTGACTGAATTTTCTTGGCTAATGAGGATATGTAGAAGCTGAGAGTCCATTTCTTTAGTGGATGAGAAAATGCCTAGGACAAGCCCATTATCTGAAAGTGAAGTAAGTGAGATTTTGTATTTATGAAAGAGGTCATAGATATTAAAGTTAAAGGAACACTGATTTGAATAACTTGGGAGAATAAAAGCTGTCACTCAAACTGAGTTTTATAGGTAGAAAAATAAAGATTAGAAAGTATCAGATATTCATAGAAAACAAAGTTTAAACTTGAGAAATATTTAAATAAGCTTAGAAGATGATTTCAGTGGTTTTATAAGATGAGGTCCTGAGGAAATGGTTTGTCTATGAAGGCTTGAGAAAGTTAACTAATATAAAGTGTATAACTGAATAGAGTCTATGAAAATTAGTATTTGTTCAGTAAATATTTATTTAGTATCTGCTATGGTCCTAGGTACTATTCAGGTGCTGGGAATGTTTCAGTGGGAATTTATAGATAAAAATCTGCTCTCATGAAGCTTGCTTTATACCATTTAGACAAAGAATATAATGGCCTCAAAAACATATGTAAATAGGTAGATGAAAATGGCATTTAAGACTGTAAAGTGAAATGGTTAAAATGGTACAAGCAGGATCACATGTCTTATTTGACTTCAGCCAAAGGAGTCTTGGTCACCAGGTGAAGAAAGTACTAAAGCCTGGAAATAAATTGTCTTTCTACATTCTAGCCAAGGCCACCATGTACAGCCAGTATTCTATTCTGGTTTTCTGCAGTGTCGTCGCCCTGACCTTGGTGGGTAGTAGTTGAGTAGTTGGATAGGTCGGCATTTAATAGCTCATAGGATCTGCATATAACTTAGATACATCTGAGAAATAATTTGCTTATACAGTATACACAGTTATTTCTATATATTTTAAAATAAAGTTATTCTTAACTCTAAAGACCTCAGTTACCTGTTACTTATTCTAATTGTTTGCTAAAGTATTTTGTATAAGTTATAGATAAATTTTAGTATTTGTTAGTCAACAATGAATCATTGTTTAAGTATACAGTATCATAACTTTATCCTGATGATGTTCCTTAATTGATAATTTCAGATTTTTGATCACCGTGCTGAAGGGGATATAGATAAAAATGCTAACAGTGTATTGATAAAAAGCCCAAGCAGGACCCCATCTAGTTGCAGCAGTTCTCTGGATTCGATCAAGGCTGATGGGACCTCTTTGGACTTCAGCAGTAAGATTCATAAAAGCTAATTAATAGAAGTCATCTATTTACTTGACTAATAATAAATGTATTATAAATAAATGTATATTCAATTCAGGAGATATTTAAAAATTTATATAAGGTTTTTGGGAGTTATAAATAGCTGATTAGTAAAATAATATTTAGTTTATTTTTTATTTTTATTTTTTTATTTTGTGATTTTTTTTTAATTTAGTTTGTTTTTAATTCTTAGTTATTTTCATAAATTGAGATGTAATATACTACAAGGGGTAGAGTGATTTCCTTAAGAGGTTTATAATCAGTAGAGAAACGTTGAATGGAGCCTTAAAACTAACGTACTTTGCCCTACAAATGACAGTCTTCCCAAAAAGATCCTAGTGGATAGCTTCAGGAGTATGAACCACACATAAACCTGAATGATCAATAAAATAAAGTTTACAACTTAATTTTGATTTGTTCATCACCTGAATTTGCCTTACTTCTAGCACACCGCAATAGTCAAATGGAGTCACAGTTTCTCACAGACACTATTTGTGAAGAGAGCTTGAAAGAGGTATGTTAAAGTATTTCTCATTTCTAATGCAACTAAATTCCTTGTTTTATTTTTTCTCCTTTTAATTTTTAAAAAATTATGAACTATTTTAAATATACAGAAGACAAGTTTTGTTTTCTTTGTTAAGGACCCGACCTGGCAGTTATGTATTATATGGAGTACAAATCATGATTAGAAGACCTACGTTTTGTTGTTTTTTTCCCCCAGTTCTGTTACTGAATAACCTTAAGAAATAAATATTAGATAAAATCTACTCATGTATAGCCTACAAATATCTGGATTGTATTTCCACAAATATTTGCAAAGCACTTTAAACTATTTAGAAACAAATGAGATGGTTATAATCAAAATGAACTCACCTTGAATGGTCATGCAAACTTTTTTTTTCTTTCCTTAGAAACTCATAGATGGGAGAATAACAATAAAGGAGTTCCTTATACTTCTTCAGGTCCACATTTTGATACAGAAACCCCGACAGAGCACTCTCCCAGGCAAAGTAAGTGCAATTTCTTGGCAAAATAGTTGCCTCAGTTAAAATACGAGTATATTGTACTTACTTACTAAACTGCATCAAAGCAAACATTTATTCAGAAACAAAAAATGAGTCTAAGGAAGCAAATTCCCTGACAAAGTTTTCCTATAATATTTACATTTGTGGTTAGCATAAAAATTGATATATTTTTATATCCTGGATTTTGATAAGGTGACAGATTTTTTTCCTTCTTGAAATCTATTTTGTTTTTGATACTTTTTCCTGAACATATGCTCTTTCCTAGTATTATAAAAATCCAAGTTTAACAGTTTTTAATAAATATTTTTCAAAATTAAATATATTTAAGATCATAGAATATTTCAATAACACAATTAACAAACTCAATTTAAAAAATTAAAAGAGGGCCTGCCAAGTGGCTCAGTTGGTTAGAGCGCGAGCTCTGAGCAAGAGGGTCGCGGGTTCGATTCCCACATGGGCCAGTGAGCTGCGCCCTAGCTGAGCTGGTGAGAGCGCATGCTCTTAGTACTGTTCGACACCCCTATGGGATGGTGGCTGTACCCCCCTCCCCGCTCTGCCTCGCAGCTAAGATTGAACATGGCACCTTGAGCTGAGCAGCCACGAGCTGCCGACAGGTGGCTGGATGGCTCAGTGTGCAACAAGGTTGCTGGTTCGACTCCAGCATGGGATGGTGGACAACACCCCCACGCCCCCCCACCCCCAACTAGATTGAAAGCTGCGACTGGACTTGGAGCTGAGCTTGTGCTCTCCATGACTAAGATTGAAGGACAACTTGACTTGGAGCTGATGGGTCCTGGAAAAACACAATGTTTTCCTTCTCCAATTCCCCAATAAAAATCTAAAATAAAAACATTAACAGAAAACCTTATAATGCTTTCTTAGGGATATTTCTTTTCTCTTAAGTCTGTTGAATATTAACAAAAATTAGTTATGCCCTTGGCCACAAAGAAAACATCAACAAATTGAAAAAAATGGAGATTTTTATGGACTGCATCATTTGATCTTAATCCAATAAAATTAGGACTGATAGAAGGACTAAAATATTCTTAGCTTCTTGAAAATTAAGAACCATACTTTTAGATCACTCTTACATGAAACAGGAAATCAAAACTATTTAGAAAGCAAAATAAAGGAGAACACATTATACCAAATCTATGGGACGTATGGGGAAAATTATGTTTGGCAGGAAATTGCTGCGTCCCGCACAGCACAGGCAGTGAGGAGTCAGCGGGGACGGTGTAGGGTTAAAGAAACAAAGAGACAAAGATAGAATTAAGACATGAGGCCAGGGGACTGCAGTTCTCGCTCTGAAACTGAGTGCCGAATCGGGCCAATGTATGGCTTTCATTGAGAAACTTTCAAAAGAGTAAAGAAACTTTCTTTCTAAAGTCCGTGTGATAAGTGCCTTAAGGTCAGTTTCCATCAACCAGCCCCATTGTACTCCAGCACATGCTGTGCCTTCATACTCCTACACACACAACCCCCAGGATGGTACAGCTGCTGCTGCGGCCATGAACTAAGGGAGATAACCGACATCATTCCTCCGGGTCCCAGTTTTCCAGGACACTCCCTTGAGGTAGCTTGACCGATATCATTCCACCGGGTCTCAGTTTTCCAAGACACCCTCTTGTGACCTTGTTAGGTCAGGGGCTGGTGTGGGGGGGGGCAGTCAAGGATGAGGCTATAAGGCAACAGGAAATTAAAAGCCTCACATATTATTGTTACAGAAGAGACTCTAAAAATAAAGGAATTCTTAATACTTTAAGAAATTGGAACAATAGCGGGTGGCAAGTGGCTCAGTTGGTTAAGAGTTGGCTTAAGAGCATGAGCTCTGAGCAACAGGTTCGATTCCCACATGGGCCAGTGACACTGCACCCGAGCTGAGCTTTTGCTGAGCTGCCAACATGTGGCAGGATGGCTCAGCTGGTGTAACAACAAGATTGCCTGTTCGATGGTGGGCTATGCCCACCTGCAACTAAGACTGAACTCGGCACCTTGAGCTGAGCTGCTGCCCGGATGGCTCAGTGGACTTTGATGTCAGAGACTTGAATTCAAATTTCAACTTGTAGCTTTACTAGGTATAAGAATTTTAATGGAGTATTCAAATTTTTCTTTGTAGAACTTTTCAAAATAGGCACCCTGAAACTTCAAACAATTCTTAAACATGATTTGTCCTTAAAATACCAGTTCTGAGGGACTGAAAAAAAAAATTTTTTTTTTCCAGTTTACTGTAAACACACAACCTACCCTGGAAGACCTGATGTTAAGTCAATATGTTTACCGACCCAAGATACAGATTTATAGAGAAGATTGTGAGGCTCTTCGCCAAAAGATTGAAGAGTACGAAAGGTTTTTTTTGTTTTTTTGTTGTTGTTGTTGGATGGGTTAAAAAACCTGTGTGGTAAGATTTTAATGCAAATAACAATGACATAGAAAAAACTTGGTGGCATTAATTGACGGTATGATACAGTATGTTTATAAAAAGAGTTTTGGCTTTATCAGACAGATTGAAGCTCAACCTTGGCTACAACACTAGCTGTGTAACCTTATGTATGTCATTTAACCTTTATTTCCACATCCATAAATTGGGGATAGTCATATCTACTCACCAGGTAGAAATGAACAGTAGAAATAGTGTATATAAAATGTTTTCATGCCATTTTTAGCAAAAAGTATGGCCTCAATAAACAATAATTATTAGATTATATCATAAATTGTCTGCAAATGAACATCTTCAAAAGTAGATAGTGCCCTTTACAGATTTATGTATAGTGCCTAAAATCAAGAATGCCTTTGGGTTTATAATTTTATCACTTTTGCCCTTGATTTGTGTGTATAAAAGAACATGGTTTTACTCGGACTATAGCTCAGTGCTTAGGTATATATAGGCGTTGCAGACAAATTTACAAATTAGGTATAGTATATCTAGTTTCCTGAAGGTACAGGATTTGCAAAATAATGTTTTTATCATTCTTATCTAGAACTGTCCAACTAAATTTGAACCAATCTAACAAAAGAAATAAAATAATCTTTTAAGAAGTATGGAGTTTTAAAAATAGAAACTTAAGGGCCGGCCGAGTGGTGCATTGGTTAAGAGCTGGCTTGGGACACCAGCTCTGAACAGCAGGGTCCCGGTTCGGATCCCACATGAGGGCCAGTGACACTGCCCTCTACAGCTAAGATGGTGAACAACAGCTCAACCTGGAGCTGGGCTGCCGTGAGTCACCGGTGACGGCGTAGGCTGCTGCTCCTGCTGCAGTGGGCTGCCATAAGCTACCGCGTGTGTGTGGCTGGCAGCCAGTCTGAGCAGCCGGCAGCTGGTTTGAGCTGCCAAGAGCCGCCGTGAGCAGCCGTCCAGAGGCCGGCAACCAATCTGCCTCACCCAGGAAGAGCGCAATAATACCAACATGGGCCAGTGAAGCGACGTCCTCCACAACTAGACTGAAGAACAAAAGGACAGCAACTTGTCTATTCCCCTTCCCCAGATTCCCCAGTGCTGTTCCCCTCCCGCAATTCCCCAATAAAATCTTTAAAAAAAAAATAGAAACTTAAGATGCTGTTAAATGATAGTATTGCAGATTTGCCTGATTCTGGTTTGTTTACTCAACCAATTTATATATTGAGCACCTAAGTACTGGGGTTCTTCACTAAACAAGACAGACAAGTTTCTTCTTGTTAAAAGAACTTGAGGACCGGCCGAGTAGCGCGTTGGTTAAGAGCTGGCTTGGGACGCCAGAGGGCCTCGGTTTGGATCCCACATATGAGGGCCAGTGACACTGCCCTCCACAGCTAAGATGCTGAACAACAGCTCAACCTGGAGCTGGGCTGCCGTGAGTCGCCGGCGACGGCGTGGGCTGCAGTCCCCTGCTGCAGTGGGCTGCCATAAGCTACCATGTGTAGCCGGCAGCCAGCGTGAGTAGCCGTCCAGAGTCCAGCGACTGATCTGCCTCGCCCGGGAAGAGCGCAATGATGGTGCCAGCTTGGGCCAGTGAAGCAACGTCCTCCACAACTAGACTGAAGAACAAAACGACAGCAACTTGTCTGTTCCCCTTCCCCTGATTCCCCAGCACTGTTCCCCTCCCCCAATTCCCCAATAAAATCTTTAAAAAAAAAAAAAAGAATTGAGGAGGGGGCCGGCCGAGTGTCTCAGTTGGTTAAGAGTTGGGTTAAGACCATAAGCTCTGAGCAACATGGCCGCCAGTTCGATTCCCACATGGGCCAGTGATGCTGCACCCAAGCTGAGCTTTTGCTGAGCTGCCAACAGGTGGCAGGATGGCTCAGCTGATGTAACAACAGGATTGCCTGTTTGATGGTGGGCTACGCCCACCACAACTGAGACTGAACTTGGCACCTTGAGCTGAGCTGCCACCTGGATGGCTCAGTAGATAGAGCGTGAGCTCTTAACAACAAGGCTGCTGGTTCAGCTCCCTCATGGGATGGTGGCTATGCCCAACCGCAACTGAGACTGAACTCGGCACCTTGAGCTGAGCTGCCACCTGGATGGCTCAGTGGATAGCGCATGAGCTCTTAACAACAAGGCTGCTGGTTCAACTCCTGCATGGGATGGTGGCTATGCCCACCTGCAACAAAGATTGAACACAGCACCTTGAGCTTAGAGGCCACAAGCTGCCGACGGGAAGCCAGATGGCGACTGGCACCCTCCACAATGAAGATTGAAAAACGACAACTTGGCTGGTCCCCTTCCCCAATTCCCCAACACTGTTCCCCTCCCCCAGTTCCCCAATTTTAAAAAAAAAAAAGTTGAGTATCTCAGGGTTTGTCTGAGAATATTTTATTTTGAATGAAATAGGATCTTGCATACAATGAACAATTTGTTCAGATGTACTCTATTGTTTGATTTTGCACTTCTGTGCTTGTATATAATATCTTCTAACTCTGATACAAATTTATTTCTTCTGCTTATTAATAAGAGACTAATATATAACTGCTACTTTTATAAATGGTATTCTTTAATGGTGAGCTAAGACTTTGAACTGAATTGGGAACCTTTATTTAAAATAATAGCTACAACTTCACAACAATTATGCATTACAGGCCTTAAAGATTCTTTATAAGCATCATGTTTTCGTATTGAAACAAATTGATACATTGAGATGAGAATCTATTTGTGAGGAAAGTTTTTTTCCCAATGGTTATTTTACGCTGAGCCATCCTGCCACCTGTTGGCAGCTCAGTGGCTGCTCAGCTCGGGCTGGGACTCAAACCGCTGTTGCTCAGAGCTCGCAGTCTTGAGCAAGCTCTTAACCAACTGAGCCACTCGGCCAGCCCGTGACGGAAGTTTTTTTGATTCATAACCTTCTTGAACTGTTCTACAAGTGTTGAAATAATAAGGCTGGCAACTGTTCATGAGTGAATTCCCCCTCTTTTTATGTAGAAAAGAACTAGGAAAAATTAAAATTAAGTTAAGTATGCCTGTGGATCTGAGTTGATTCATTCAAGCTGACTTTTGAACCCATATGCTAATTAACTTTTCTATATTTTAGATTAAAGCTTTCTGCATTGAACCAAGATAAACTGTTGACTGATGTAAATAGGAACCTATGGGAAAAAATGAGACACTGCTCTGATGAGGAGGTACTTTTGTCTCATTTTCTGAATGGGAATCATTATAGATATTTTGAACAATTTTTATTGTGAAATAGGTAACTGTTACTTGGTGTAATTAGTGATAAGTTCTTTAACTTCTGAGGTGTAATATGTTACCAAGGTTTTACTTAATTATACGTGAGTAATTGTTAATATATAATCTTTTCAAACCTGAAATTATCAATTTAATATATGAAATATAGTTGAAATTTACTTAGAGTTTCCTCCTCCTTGTTTGCTTTTCACGTAGCGTAGATGAGGAAAATATTTAATTGATTAAATAATAGGTAACTAATTTTATATGTGCCTAATATATTAAAATAATTCTATTAACTAAGAGCCTGTCATTTTCTAATATGTAATATTAGTAAGTAAATTAAAACCCAGGATCAAAATTCAAATCTTTGGTTCTATTCTTAGGCTATTAAATGAAATTAAATTTGCAAATGAGAAGTGCCCTGCCTTAAGAATCAGAGTCTAGAATTTGTAAAGCTTAGCATGTATCATCTGAACCAGCCTTCTCAGACCATTTGCCTTTTCTAACTCATTTGTTTTAGTGCAATATAGCCTTTGACTTTTTCTTTTAGCTGAAGGCCTTTGGAATTTACCTGAACAAAATAAAATCCCGTTTTACCAAGATGACTAAAGTCTTCACTCACCAAGGAAAAGTGGCTCTTTACAGCAAGCTGGTGCAGTCAGCTCAGGTATTTGAGACAGTTAATAGCATAGAAGGAAAGAGCTATTAAAATTACTTTATTGTAGTACTGGAATATGAAGAATGTTTCTTAGACATGTGAATGAGACTTGGGCAAAAACTTAGAATTATTCGTAAGAGGTGGAGTTCAATTTATAAAAAGTGGCAAATCCTGGAATCTTGAGTAATTTTAGAATATATTTACTAATATGGACCTACTTCTCATCTCAAGTTTGTTATCCATTTTACATGTAATAAAACAAGATGGGATTCTGATGTTTCATTACTGATGATTATACTATAGTATTATCTTCCTCATAATCCATACCCAGCTGTGTATGTTTGTGTATCACTTTAAAATAGCATTTCCCAAAATGATCATCCTTTAAGAAAGGTTTTGTATTTAAAAACTTTCTATTACAAATAAGTCTGGGACATATTATACGCAATATCCCCCTTTTGGAGAAATATACTAGCATATTAATGTCTAAAGTCAGAAATCTTTTCTTTAAAAAAGTCTGAAAAGAAAAAATGCTATAATTCTGTTTGTCCAGTGTTTCCCATATTTATTTGACCATAGAACATTTTTTAAGGAACACTTTTTTTAAGTAGTATATTAATATGTTACATGGAAATGCTGGAATAAAGGAAAGTACAAAAATGAGTTATTAGTATGACATCGGGGGGGTGTCATTTGAGGGGTAAAAAGTATAACTTTTGCACTGTGTTGTGCATCTGAAACTAATTAATTAAATAAATAAATAAATAAAATAAAAATGCGTTATTAGAGTTTATATTAGACTGGAAACTTTGACCTTAATTTTAAGATCTGCCTGTTCATGATTTAGACATAGCAGTTATGTCAGCTATTTGAAACATTTATAATATTGTCAAGTTTTGTTTGGAACTTTAACTTGACAGTTTATAATGTTGTGTGTTTAGAATGAGAGGAAGAAACTTCAGATAAGGATAGATGAGATGGACAGCATCCTTAAGAAGATTGCTAACTGTCTCACTGAGGTGGAAATAGGTAAAGTATTTTGAATTCTCTTCCAAAAGAAAATTTAATTTTATCTAAATGCTTTCTTACAGTGCAAATTGCCGAAATCACTATGCTGAAGCCTTGCATTAGCAGCTTGAGACATTAAATTAGAGCAAATTAAAGCTCCTTTACTATGGTTCTCCATAACACAATCAACAAGAGATGCCCAAGATAATAAACCTTTTTGAAAGCTCTTTATAACCTAAACCATAATCTCTTTTTTAAATAGATGAATTTATCCATTTAAAAATTAGCCTTTCAAGTTTGACCTTTTATAATCCCAACTTGTTTAGTATTGTCCTGAAATTGCTTTCTCAAAGATCACAGAATTCACATAATCATCAAATTTGGTAGCTCTCAGTCCTTAACCATCTTGACCTCTTTCAGCATTTGACATTGCTGATTATTCTTTTCTTCCTGAAAGTTGGAGCTCTCTGAACTTCTATGATCCTGCACTACCATGACCCTAGTCTTTTCTCGTGGTTGTTTCTTTTAACTCCTCTGTTGTCCCCGTGTGTAGGGATTTGGATTTTATCATCTACTCATTTCTATATTCTTTCCCCTAATGCTTTCACCTGCCTTAACAATATGTTTATATGAGTGATTCCCAAATTCAGTTAAATTCATCAAGCATTTTTGAGTACCTATTGCATGGCAAACATTGTGCTTAGCATCAGAAAAAAAGTATATTGAAGACATAGATTTTTCTATGTAGCTTGTAATCATTTCAGGTGAAGGCATCTTTAGCTTCTTTATCTTGAGTTCCAGACTTAACATTTTTAGCTTCCTGCTGAACCTCTCTGCAAACATGTACGTAAGCACATTAAATTCTGTGTGAATAAATAGACTTTATTGTCTTCTCCAATTTCCAAAATAAAATCTGAAAACTTGTTCTCCCTGATGTTTCTTGTCTCTATTAATGATGTCACCATTCTTATATCTTGTCAAAGGCTCAAAACTTTCATTGTCTTTAATTCTCATTTATTAAATGCTGTCATATCTGCTTCTTCATCTCTTATATTCTTTCCCATTCCCATTAAAGCTATCTTTAATTCTGAAATGTGCTATTTTAAGTCTTCTAACTTGAAATTTTTCTACACTCTTCATTCTATCTCATTCCAGTTCAACCTTCACATTGCTGCCAGATTAATATAATAATTATGGACAGTTTTCCTTACATTACTCCCCTGAAAAACTTTTCTGTCTTTCTATTTATTATAAAATAAAGTCCAAACTCCTGGGCTTGATATATAACATTCTCTACAGTCATTTTTAGATTTTTCTTTCTTACATGATTTATTATAATTACTCCCTTATACATTCTAAATTCCAACCACAGCTTATCATTTCTTGCTGTCCTGCCACTTTGTCTTGGCCAATGCATTCTCCTTCTGTTTTCTACCAAAAGAAGTAGTCTCTATCTCCCTTGAGCTCTCATGGCTATTGTGTTAGTACTTCTTATAATACCTATCACACCTACTTGTAATTAGAGTTACTTTTGTATAGTTTATCTTCCTAACTAAATTGTGAGTTCTATGGGAGTAAAAATCAGCTTTTACTTTTCTCCATATCCTTCAGAATTCTTAGCACTATATTTTCCACAGAACCTGTCTAGTACATGTTTTCTGCATTGAATTGATAATAAGTATATGAATTCCATAGTCTTAGACTTTCCTACCCCTTACTTTCTACTTCATGGAAAAAAAATAGAAGCTGTTAGGCCTGAACTTCTAAACTTCCTGCTACCGAAGAAACCAGTTTTACATATCTACATATCCATTCTGTCAACCTTTCTTTCTTTTCCCTAAGACCAATTTTTCCACCTAAACTTTAAATTCCATCCCGTCTTCTCTGCTCAGGAATCGTGTATCACTGATTTTCCCTTATCTCTTGTATATTCAGCCTCTCTACCTCCTCTACTGGATACATTCACCTCTCTCTCATCTTTAAAAAGACCAACAACCACACTTCCTTTTCTAGGTACCACTATTGAATAGCTCCCTATTTCTTTCTTGTTTCTTCATTATTTCTTGAGCAAATATACTGACTACCTACTAAAGGCCATGTACAGTGCTCAGTGCTAAGAATACTATGGTGATTAAAAACAAAAATTTTATGCCCGTTGGAGCTTTTAGTCTAGAAGAGAATATAAGAATTAAACAAATAATGTTATGGTAAGTGCTATGGAGGAGAGGTTACATGGTGCTGCTATAAGGTCCTAAAATAGAATTCTGACCTAGTTGAGTCAGGAGAGGCTTCCCTCTGAGGAAGTGACATTTAAGGTAAGATCTGAAGAATGAGTAGGAGTTAAAGTGAAGAGGGGAGAAAAGACTATTCAATATGAATAACACATGCAGAAGCCCTTCAATGGGAAAGAATGTACCAACTAGAAGGGTCTGAAATAAGGCCAACTGTGTCTGGAATAGAAAGAGCGAAAGGAAACGTTGTCTGAGAAAAAGCTGGGAGATGTCACCAGGGGCCAGGCCAAGGAGGGCCTCTTAAGGAGTTTTGACTTTTTCTAAGAACAGTGAACAGCCATTTAAAGGGTGTTAGGCACTGGCTGCAGTATATAAATTGGATTTTAAAAGATCAAGAGTAAATATAAGAAGTTCAGTAATTATTGGGCTGGTATGGTTAAAAATAGTAGCTTATATTAAGGGAGGCTGGTGGTGGTGAAAAAAATGTAGATTCAAAATATATATATTTTTTTTTAATTAAAATTTATTGGGGTGACAATGGCTAATAAAATTACATAGGTTTCAAGTGTACAGTTCTGTAATACATCATCTATATATCACATTGTGTGTTCACCACCCAGAGTCAGTTTTCCTTCCATTACCATATACTTGACCCCCTTTACCCTTTTCCAAAAAATATTTTTGAGGTAAGAATCTAAACTTGGTTTGGGAAGAGATTGGAATTTTAAGGATGACTTCAAGGTTTTAAAAACAAATTAAATAAAAATTTTTAAATGTGTGTGCATCCATTTATATGTGTGTATCTATTCCAGCTTAATCCATGGGGCTGCCTAACAATAACTTTGTTATACGTAAATTTATGTAAACAATTTTGACTCAAAGTGACTGAGAAATATTTACTTGAGATCATTGCCATATGGCCCAAAGTTCAGTTGTCTGACTCTAGAAGCAAGTTTTCATATGAAATTATAGCTTAGTGCTTTATTGGCAAGGAAAAGTAGGAGAAAGAAGAGTGTTTGTGAAATATTCTTGATTCATTTGGAGACCAAGTATTCTTTTCATCTCCAGTTGTTTAATTATTTTTGACTGAGTTATTCTAATGCACATTGTCTACTTAGAAACTAAGAATTTGGAGGATGAAGAGAAAGACAATCCTATGGAAGAATGGGATTCTGAAATGAGAGCTGCGGAGAAAGGTAACTGAATTAATTAAGGAGATAAATGGGAATAAAAAACCTTCTGTTCTGAGTTTGTTTATTTAGTTAAGATTAAGTGAGGTAGAATTTTCAATAAAACATGATTTTTGTAGCAACATTTCAATGTTTCCATTCTGATAGATTTGTTGTGATTTTTCTTTTCAAAGAACTAGAACAGCTGAAAACTGAAGAAGAAGAGCTTCAAAGGTAAGCCTTCAATTTGAATGTTAGAAAATATGCTAAACTTCACAAGGCTAAATGACTTTTTCTATGTCCAGAAACTGACAAGATTGGGGACATGACTATTCACTAAGTAGGGCTTCTGCTCTACTTTGACCTTGACCTTGGAGGCCATCTTAGTCCACAGTATTTTCTAAGCACTGTTATTTACAGGGCATTGATCCAAGGCAGTATTTCTCAAGCTTGAATATCCGGATTCTTCTAAAAATAAACCTAGCATTAAACTATTTTTATATTGTACTATTATACTTAAATAAGTATAAATAAGTTTAAAATGAGATGTATATTTCTTATACTCATGGATCTTATTTAACTGAAGACTAAAAGAAATCAAATATAGTGACAAAACCAATAGAATTCCAATTGACTACATTGGTTTGACATGTGATGATATTTGGCTGAAATTAAATTGATGCTAGCAAAATGACTAACAAAGCATAAGTTCTATTTAGACCTAATAAACTAAACAAGACCAAATGCAGGCATCAAAATTATGGCATGTCTCAGTTTTTAGGTAGGCTTTCTCATTTTCTGCATTATGCTTATGTTTTTATCATCAAAATGAAAATGTAAATGTTAGTAACAATAAAGAACATATGAACCCCCAAGGATATCTTTATGGATCCTAATTTGAGAGCCTTGATTTAGGCTTTTCTTAATTAGACCCACACTTCTACATTAATGCTCATTAAAAAAAAAATACCTGAGAATCCAAAAATAGATGCCATTCAACTCATTGGGGAGGCATCTAGCATGTGATTTCTTGTCATAAACTATTTATCTTAAAGGAGTCCGAATTTTCTAACAACAGACTTATCTTTCTGTGAATATCTGGTTTGATTTGCAGAAATCTCTTAGAACTGGAGGTACAGAAAGAACACACCCTTGCTCAGATAGATTTTGTGCAAAAACAAACAAACAGAACTGAAGAGTTACTGGATCAGTTGAGGTAAGGAAAAGCAGGTGTCATTAGTGTTTCATCCTATGCCTCTGTGATTGTCTAAACCAGGGGTGTCAAACTGGCAGCCCACGGGCCGCACGCGGCCCTCGAGGTAATTTTTTGTGGCCCACGATGCTCTGAAATAAAATGAAAATAGAAAACATTGTTATGAAGAAAATAGCGCTTAGGGGAGATCGAGGCAATACCGTACACACAATTCCCTCGTTAACCCTTTAACTACTGAAGACGAGTATACACGTGGCCCAGTGCCTTCCCTGGGGGCCTGTGGG
>NW_017731442.1:1090188-1095808 GCF_001890085.2 Hipposideros armiger
TAGCCAGAGAAAGCAGCTAGGTCAAGATACCTCACAATTACATACAGAATTGGTTCTTAGGCCTTATTTTTAGAATCTCAGTTCAAACTGGATAGTCTAATTATTTCTAGAAATGCCTATGTGTGTTTCCTGGGAGACTCAGAGACTGTACCCCAAAACATGAATTCCACTGAAATGGAGATAAGCCTATGTTTCTAGAAAAATTAATTAATCTTTTGTTCTTTCCAGCCGAGATGAAATTGCTGCCCTTCTATCTAAAGTGCCACTGGAGGACAACTACCTAAAGAATGTAGTCAAGCAAATTTACAGAGATCTGCTTCAGGACTGCCGTTTCTATCAGTAGACCCATGGACCACAGCTGTAACAACCAAGCACAGTCCACTTAATAACAATACTATGTCAGAGTCTCCATTGCTATTTAATCTTCATCTTTAGGTTTTAGAAAGAAGCCTAGTAAAATATTGCGTTGTCGGAAAAGCCATGACGCATTTTTGCAACAAAAAACATAGAAGAAATACATCATGACTTTTCCGACAACCCAATACCTTCTGATGATGTTATAATTAATTTGTAACGTTAGTTTTTAAATCTCTACCGTCAGGAATAATGAAAGGTCTCAAAGTAGCCTGCTGTCACCTTGCTCATCTTTCTACTAAAGGTTTAAGTAGTGGAACACTTAGGGTAAATATCTCCTAACTAAAGTGGTGCCCTCTGCTTTAGTACAAGCCCTAAGGAGTAACTTTTAAGTATAAGTGTCATCACGGACAAAAACATAAGCCATTTCTCCATATATAGAGCTGTGATTTTTAGTTTGCCTGGCTTCTGCATAGCAGATATTTCTGGAATAGGGACATGTCTGTCTACAAACTATTCATCCTCCTTTTTCCCCATTCCAGAAATGTTATTAAGAGAAAACAATAGCACTCAACTATTGAATTGGTTGCCATCTTTTCTTGAGAGCCTTGGTTCCTTTTATTATATAGTGTCTATCAGTGTTTTCTTAGTAAGTATATTTTGCAGGGCAAGTTCATTCATTTTGGCCCAGTACATATATGTACATATACTGATTTTGTGTTTGTGATATAGTAAGGAGATGTATATAGAAATACATAGATGTATAGAGAGATACCCTTATACGTGGGCAGTTTCCACATTTCTGAAGGATGCCTTTCAGCAATGTTCTCAACTCCCTTTATTAAATAATTATACTTCAAACAATATCATACCCAAAACACCAGTTTTATCAAATTTGGCAGTAATAATAAACTTAATATGAGTATTGGTTTCTGAAGCCATACCCCTCTCATATACAAAAATTAAAATAGATTGAATGATCAATATCATCTGTGAGATAGACAAATATGAAAAAACTTTTACCCAAACTTTAGTCAAATTCTAATCATGATAATTTTTGTTCATTTTATATTTAATTCTAAACTAAAATATATTTACATTTTTAAACTAATCTTAAAATTTTGCTTAATACTTTAAGATCAGGTTAAAGTCCTATGGGTCACATGAGTATTATCTTCCCTCTTGGTTTGCTTTGACTTCTGAATTATTAGTCAAAAAGTTACTTGGTCTAATTTTAGGCTTCAAAAGTCAACACAAAACTCATTTGCCATAAAAATCAAGATGTAGATGTTCTCTATGTCTATGAACTCCTTGGAAAACTTTTAAAGTCACCAATATGGTCTGTTTCCCATGAAACTAAATTACTTTTCTTACTGGAGTTGTTTTATTTCTTTTCTGTAAGCCTAAAAAGTAGTTTTGTTTTATGCATTTTGGTAACCTGGAATGAGGAATTCCAAGAATGATTTGGCTTGTAATGATGGTTTCTGTTTTTTCGATTTGGAGTACATAATTGTAATATTAACTTAGTTATTTTATTTTGTTCAAAGTATTGGCCATTTTTATTAAAAATTTTGGAAGTTTTTTCTTTATTGATTGAAAGCAGATTATTTTTTGCACTATTAAAATAAGTTTGTTATATGAAATCTTTTTTAAGCAATGTCTCTTTATGAAGTTAAGACTTTTTACCATGTTTCCAATAGACCTTTGAAGATATGCCAAAGAAAGCTCCCGATAGGAACACCCACCTATTTGAAAACTGAGATAAGATTAAAATAATGTTATGACCTGAATATAAGAACCAGGTACAGGGCCGGCCGAGTGGCGCGATGGTTAAGAACTGGCTTGGGATGCCAGAGGGCCCCAGTTTGGATCCCACATATGAAGGCCAGTGACACTGCCCTCCACAGCTAAGATGCTGAACAACAGCTCAACATGAAGCTGGGCTGCCGTGAGTCACCGGCGACGGCCTAGGCTGCAGCCANCAGCCCAGCTCCAGGTTGAGCTGTTGTTCAGCATCTTAGCTGTAGAGGGCAGTGTCACTGGCCCTCATGTGGGATCCAAACCGGGACCCTGCTGTTCAGAGCTGGCGTCCCAAGCCAGCTCTTAACCAACACGCCACTAGGCCGGCTCCAATTATCACTTTCTTAGGAAAGTTTTTTCTGACTCTCGTTTTACCTATTCTCTCTGCTACTTGCCCTCCTGTTATATGTTCTCATTGCTTCCTGTAATTTTCCTTAATAGTATTTATCACAGTTTGTAGTTCTTGATGTGTTTATTAGTGCAATTATCTGTGTGTTCCTCTGAGCTGTAAGCTTCTTGAGAGTACAGATTGATCATGTCTCTTTGTCTCACTATGGTATCCAAAGTGAGAAGAATCAGTTTGAGAGACAGGCGGTAACTCTAGAGTCTGAAGGAGTAAGCAGCTATCCTGGCTACCTAAAACTCATTGCCCTGCTAAAAACATAAAGCAGATTTACTGTACTTGTACAAAGATAGTAGGTGTGAGAGGTCATAGCCATTTTCTTTTTATGATTTCTGAAAATAATATTATCTTTGCACAGAAGTTAAGGGTCTCAAAGGAAGAGGCCTTGATAAATATACTATAAATGTACTACAGCTTAAATTTCCTTCAAAGGCTTGCCAGTCAATATAATTCAGCAGTCTCAGGGGAGCCTTTACCATATACAAGGAATAATGATTCAAGGATAAACCTTCAAATGCCTCTGAAAAACCCCCTGCTACCCAGAAGGAGTAGGACTCTAAAGTACTGAGTTGTATGTGGCTTAAAATCAAATAATAAAAAGAAATACTGTTCTTATTCTGGTTCTTCCTAGTTGGTCTCCCTTTCCTGGGCAAGGCTTATAGGAAGATTGTTGACCTGAATTTTCATTCTCTGTTAGATGGTAAGTTCAAAACATTTAGGTCACTAAAATTTTTTTTGGCAATTTACAAGTGTAAATTGCTCTGAGAACTCTTTCACATACTAAGTTAAATACAAATAATAATAATAATTTGTCCTTAAAATGTGTATTAGATATAATATTGCTTGTATAATGTTCCAAATACTGGGTAGGTTTTAAAAGAAATGATGTTTTTTATTATTATTACTAGATCTTGAGCAATGATTAATAATAGCTATTTCCATAATGTAAAAATTACCATTATGAATACTTCTGTATCAGGCATATGAATTACTTGTATCAACACTATGAGGTGTAGGTATTATTCTGCATTTTACAAATTAGGGGCCTACGCCTCAAAAAGTAAATGTTGTGCTTAAGATCACTCAGGTAGTAAGGAAAGCCAGGATTTAAACTCAGGTTAAGCCCATGCTCTTAACCAAGTCCTATTCTGTATGTGATTAATGCTTGAGTTTTTATAAGATTGTTTTATGTTCACCATGTATGTTGATATATGTGTTTGAAAATAAAATGGAGAGGATATTTAGACACCTAGTAGTTTAGAGGTATTTCTAGTTTATATAATATTTCATATATATATTAGTGTATATATATATATATATGGCATATAATATATATAATATTTGAATAATAAGTAATACTCTGCTTTTGATTTTTTTTTTTGTCCCTTCCTCAGAGGATAAAGCTCCTGCTTCCTCCCTTTTAGTTCATAAGCTTATTTTCCAGTACATTGAGGAACAGGAATCCTGGAAGAAGAAATGTAAAACACAGCATCAGGTACCGAAGGTAAATTCTGATTGAAGTATAAAGGAAAATTATGTTATCTGTTCCAAAAAGCAGAACTGAAATTTTATATATGTAGTAGTAGATCCTTAAATAATAAATGTATTAAATTGTTTAATTTTGGGGGATTCTTTATAAAAGAGCCATTAAACACTGAGATGTTTTTATAATTTTGTTTTCTTCTATTTTTCCCAGATGCTTCAAGATATCTCATTGGTAGTGAGCCATTGCAGACTTCTTGGAGAGGAGATTGAATTTTTAAAGAGATGGGGACCAAATTATAACCTAATGAACATAGATGCGAATAATACTGAGTAAGTATATTGGTTTCCCAGGGCTGCCATAACAAAGTGTACTACAAACTGGGTGCCTTAAACTGTAGAAATTTATTGTCTCACAGTTCTGGAGGCTAGACGTTTGAGAGCAAGGTGTCAGCAGGGCTGATTCCTTCTGAGGGCTGTGCAAAAGAACCTGTTTCATGCCTCTCTCCTAACTTCTGGTTGTTTACTGGCAATCTGTGACATTCCTTGGCTTGTAAATCTTCACATGACATTCTGCTTGTATGTTTGTATCCAAATGTCCCCTTTTTATAAAGACACCAGTCATTTTGGATTAGGGGCCCACCATACTCCAGTAGGAGCTGATATTAAGTAATTATACCTGCAGTGACCCTATTTCCAAATAAGGCCACATTCTGAGGTACTGGGGGTTAAGGCTTCAATGTATGAATTTTGAGGAAACACAGTTCAACCATAATAGTAAGTAATTAGTCAAAAACATATTAAAGTAATTAATTTTATTAATGAGTTTCATGACTCGTGATGAAAAAGCAACCATAATAATACTTTGTTCCAGATGTTTTACCTACTCTATTTGATCAGGTCAAGAAATAATGTATACCTAAGTTTCATATGCTGGTGTAAAAGAAAGATTTATTTGTGTTTCATTCTATTTTTGTTTTGTATTTTTAATTGAGGATCTTGTCTTTTACAGATTGAGGCTTTTATTCTCCAGCTCTGCAGCATTCACAAAGTTTGAGATAACTCTGTCTCTCTCAGCCCATTATCCGTCTATCCCGTTACCCTTCTCCATTCAAAATCACCTTGGAAACACTGGGTGAGTGAAGGCCAGCAGGATACGGCTTTTAGCTACTTTTTTACCTTAGTTATATTATTTGAATTCTCCCTCAAAGTGGTCAGCAAATGGAGAGACCATAGTGAAAGCCAAATGTTACTTCTCTCTGACTTCATTTTGAAGAATTTGTTCCTTTAAAGTCAGTGACCTACATTATTCTCTCCAGGGGATGCTGGAAACCATTCTTTTACACTAGGCTCCACTTTTTGAACACTCTTACCTAAAACAGGAATCAAGAAGGAAAAAAGTCCTGCATCAGCTTAGCCCAAGTCATATATGAATAACTTTTTTGGCCTTAAGTACAGAATAATCATTTGAAAAGCCACAGTCACAGTGCTTTTCTCAATCTGTTGAATAAGACCTAAAAATATTTCATTGCTACTATATATTTTGTAACTTTTTAGACACACTGCTAACAGATTGTAAGA
>NW_017731442.1:1098828-1102782 GCF_001890085.2 Hipposideros armiger
CCAACTTGGGCCAGTGAAGCAACGTCCTCCACAACTAGACTGAAGAACAAAACGACAGCAACTTGTCTGTTCCCCTTCCCCCAATTCCCCAATAAAAAAAAGACATCTTTAAAAAAAAAAAAGAACCAGGTACAAACCACAGTTTTCTGTGTAAAAGAAAAACAACGGTAAAATAAAACGATTTTGAAGTTTCTCAAAAAAAATTATCATTTCTATGAGCTAATGGAGTGGTTCTCAAAGTATAGTTTCTAGATTGGTAGCATCAGCCTCACCCCAAACCTGCTGAATCAGAAACCCTAAGACCAGCAATCTGTTGTTGGTTTTTTTACTTATTTTTAAACAATTTCATTGAAATACAATTCACATATCATATGATTCACCATTTAAAGTACACAATTGAATGGTTAGTATATTCACAGATATGTGCAACTATCACAATTTTAGAACATTCTCATCGTCTCAAAAAAAAACCCGTTTTCAACAAATGATTCTGAGAAAATTAGATATTCACATACAAAAGAATAAAGTTGGACCATTGCCTTATATGTAAAAATTAAAATGGATCAAAGACCTAAATGTTAGAGCTAAAACTATAGAACTTTTAGCAGGAAACGGATAAATCTTCATGACGTCATGGCATATTTAGCAGTGGAATTTTAGAGATGACACCAAAAGTACGAGCAACAACAAAAAAAAATAGACTTCATCAAAACTAAAAACTTGGGCCAGCCGCGTGGCTCAGTTGGTTAAGAGTGCGAGCTCTGAGCAACAGGGTCGCCGGTTTGATTCCCACATAGGCCAGTGAGCTGTGCCCCAACCTGAGCTGCTGAGCTGCCAACAGGTGGCAGGATGGCTCAGCTGATGAGAGCACGTGCTCCTAACACCAAGGTTTCTGGTTCGACTCCCACGTGGAATGGTGGGCTAGACCCACCGCAACTAAGATTAAACACGGCACCTTGAGCTGAGCTGCCAACCGGCAGCCAGATGGCTCAGTGGTTAGAACATGTGCTCTTAGCAACAAGGTTTCCAGTTTGACTCCCGCATGGGATGGTGGGCTGTGCCCACCTGCAACTAAGATTGAACACGGTACCTTGAGCTGAGTGGCCATGAGCTGCCAACAGGCGGCCGGATGGCAACTGGACTTGGAGCTAACCTAGCTGCGCCCTTCACAACTAAGAACTAAGGCTGAAGGACAACAACTTGGCTGTACCCCTTCCCCAATTCCCCAACACTGCTCCCCTTCCCCAATTCCCCAATAAAATCTTTAAAGAAAAAAGAAACCCTAAAAACTTATGTGCATGAAGGGATATTATCAAGAAAGTGAAAAACACCTAAAGAATGGGAGAAAATATTTGCAAATCATGTATTTGATAAGAGTTTAGTATCCCGACTATATAAAGAATTCTTACTACTTAACAAATAGACAACCCAATTTTTTTAAATGGACAAAGGACTTGAATAGACATTTCTCCGAAGAAGATATACAAATGGCTCACAAGTACATGAAAAAAATGCTTGATATCATTAGTCATTAGGGAAATGCAAGTTCAAAACACAAGGAGATACCACCTTAAATCTTCTAGGGTGGGTATAAAAAAAGAGAAAGTGTTGGAGAGGATGTGGAGAATTTGGAACCTCCTGCAGTGCTGGTGGGAATGTAAAATGATGCAGCCACTGTGAAAAATAGTTTATCAGTTTCTTAAAAGTTTAAAGGTAGAACTACCATATGACCCAGCAATTTCCCTCCTAGGTACACATTCAAAAGAATTGAAAGCGGGCCGGCTGAGTGGCTCAGTTGGTTAAGAGCTCGCTCCAGAGTTTGAGCTCTGAGCAACAGCGGTTCGAGTCNTGAATCTTGCCTGTTGCACCAAATGGCCCGTGTTTTAATTGAGTTTGACATCCCTGGTCTAAACCTACTAGAGCAGTTGACATGAGTCTGTAGCATGTATCACTGTTTTTAACTAACACATCCTGAAAAACAGTGTACTCAATACTAAGCTGAAAGTACACGAGGTGGGAGAGCTGTGGAATTACAATTTTGAAGTATTTAACACTTTATATTGCCTAGACTTTGTTTTACTCTGATATATTACTCAAGATTGAGTGAATTATTTCTTTCCAAAATGTAAGTTTATACATTCACAATATTTGAATTAAAATATTAATTGTCTTCTAATCCAGTAGAAAAACTCTGGCAAGTATTTCTAGTACTGATTGGGTGGTATCCGAAGTTAACTCTCTTCTTTTATCTCAAAAAAATGTTTGTCTTGTTTATCTCGCTCCAGCTTGTCTGAGTGGGATGTCATTGAGTGGAGTGATGATCAAGCTGTATTCTCCTTTCTTTATGACACAATAGAACTCACCATCACCTTTGGAGAGCCAGTAGGTGAGTAGCAAAAGATTAATTCCTCTGTAGAAAAATATGTGGCTAAACTTAAATTTTTATTTTAATACAGTAATAACTATTGACATAACAAAAGCACTACTGAAAATCTTAGAAGAGGCAATTACATTAATTAGTGAGAATAGAATTTTATTTTTATTTTATTAGATAAAGAATAAAACAAAAATTCAGCTAATGAAAGTTGTCTTTGTTGAATTACATTATACTGTAGAAATTTTGCCTATCCAAATAATGGATCAACATACTGTTCATATCTATTTACTCTAAATTCCTTTCTTAGGCCACAGTGGATTTCTTTTATTTCCTTAAAATATCATGGTCTTTTGTGATAGAAGATTTATTCTAATGGCTTGTAACTCTTGACTGTTTTTTTGTACTTCAATTAACCTAAAAAGTTAATTGGAAATTGTGTGTGTATTGGTGGGCTTATGAAAGTAGGTAGACATCACTTATATGGTGACTGGGAAGAGCCCTAGCTGTTTTGTTGGAGTTGCCTGTCAGTATCTTTAGGTCTTTCCTCTTGAAACAGTTAGCTTCATCATAGCCACCATGGGTAAACATGGCCAAATTGGAACTTAGGATCTTTACAATCTCCCAGCCTCCATGATTCTCCTTAAAAGTTCCTTTTCTCAATGAATACCATCAACTTCTATCCAGGTTCAAAATTAAAACTTTGGAATCATTCTATACTTCTTTCTCCCTTACCACACATATCTAAATCATCAATAAGACATTGATTTTAATTTAATATTCATCCACTTTTCTTCACTTTTTCTGTCAATAGTCATCTCTAACCTACATGACTAAAATAACATTCCAGCTGGTCTTTTTGGATCTTTTCTTTTTGTCCTCCAATTCATTCTCCTTCCTATAGCTATAGTGATTGTTGAAAATGTGGTCATGCACCTACTATTACTCTTAGATTAATAATTAAAATATTTAAGATAGCCTGTGAAGCCCTGCATGAATTTAATTTTTCCTCCTTTCGCACCTCATCTGACACTGTTCTCTGCATGTGGGCCACAGTGGATTTCTTTCACTTCCTTAAAATATTATGGTCTTTCATTCTCAGCTGTCTTTCATTTCATTCTCCCTCAGGACCTTCATATTGATGTTTCTTATACCTGAAAGCTCTTTCTCTGTCTTGGTCCATTTGGGCTGCTATAACAAAAATATTAATACCATAAACTGGGTAGCTTTTAACAACAGAAATTTATTTGTCACAGTTTTAGAGGCTAGAAGTTGGAGATAGGAAACCAGCATGGTCAGGGCAGGACCCTCTTCCAGATTACAGGCTTCTCATTGTATCCTCATATGACGGAAGACCAAGCTAGCTCTCTGGGATGTCTTTTATAAGAGGTGTCTAACCTCATGATCTAAGCACCTCCCAGAGGTTCTACTTCCTGATACCATCACATTGGACATTAGGATTTCAACGTATGACTTTGGAGGAGACACAGATATTCCGACCATAGCACCCCCTCTTCACGAAATAAATTTCTAATAATAATGCTTAAGAGCTCAGTTCAATTATCACTTTCTTTTTTTTT
>NW_017731442.1:1110647-1116541 GCF_001890085.2 Hipposideros armiger
AAAAAAAAAAAAAAAAAAAAAAAAAAAAAGAATTGAAAGCAGGGACTCGAAAAGATAAATGTATGCCAATGTTTATAGCAGCATTATTCACAACAGCCAAAAGGTAGAAATAACCCAAGTGTCTAGCAACATGTGAATAGATAAACAAAATGTATATACATACAATGAAATACTATTCAGCTATAAAAAGGACTTTATATAATATATAAAGATCCATGGTTTCTCTTAGAACTTCTATGGCTTAATATTTTACATTTATATCTTTAATCCACTTGGAAATTTATCCTAACATAAAGTATGTGGTGAAATCCAAATTAATTTTTTCCAGACGGCTATGCAGTTATCCCAACATCATCTAATAAAGTCTATTTCTTTCCACAGATTGGAATACCTCTTTTATCATATACTAAATTTCTCTTATGTGTTTGTGTATATATATGAGCATGATAAGCAGAATAATAGCCACACACCCCCACCCCCCACCCCCATCCCGCAAAGATGTCTACATCCTAATTCCTGAAACCTGTGAATGTTACCTTACATTCCAATAGGGACTTTGCAGACATTTTAAAGGATCTCAACATTGAAAGACTCCTGGATTAGCTGGGTAAACCCAATGTGATCACAAGGGTCCTTATGAGTGATTCAGGATGTCAAAGTCAGAGAAGGACATGTGATGATGGAAGTGCAGAGGTCAGAGTGATTGTTGGCTTTCAAGACAGAGGAACAGCCTTGAGCCAAACAGTGCAGATGTCTCTAGAAAGTGGAAAAGGTAAGGAAACAGATTCTCTCTTAGGACCTCCAGAGGGAATACAACTCTGCCAAAACCTAGCCCAGTGAAACCCATTTAGGAATTCTGACCTCCAGAACTGTAATATAATACATTTTTGTTATTTTAAGCCACTAAATTTGTGGTAATTTATTATGGCAGTAATAGAAAATGAAGACATCAGGGTAACTATTCTGTTCCATTGACCTATCTTTTTTGTTCAAACGCTTTTTTTTTGTTTTGTTGTTTTCTACAAATACTTAATTGTAGTTTCATAATATCCTGTATATTTGGTTGGTCCAGGCCCTTTTAATTCAGGATTTTCCTGGCTCTTCTTGCTTTTTATTTTACCATATAAAGGTGAGAACTAGCTTGTTCGTTCAGCTCCCCCCCAAAAAAAAGACTTCTTGGCATTTTTACTGAGATTATGTATTAAATTGAAAGATCAACTAATGGAGAACTAATATCTTTAAGATGTTGCATCTTCCATTACAAGTAGATATTAAGTAAGCTTTTTGTTTTGTAGCCTTCTTTAATATCTTAAAGTTTTCTTTATATAGGATGTGCACTTTTTCTTGTTAAGCTTATTTCAAGACACTTAATATTTTTGTTACAATTTAAAAATTATCATCATAAAGTCAAAACAATTCATACCAAATATTCAAAGAATACAGATAAAGGCAAAGTCATCCAATAACTTAGTGAGCATCCTTTCACACACTAGGATCTCTTAGCTATAAAGAAGGGCAACAACTGTTGGGTAGGCAACCAACAGTGACTGCCACATATCCCTTTGGGATTTCTATTGGGAGTTCACTGATTTTGGAGAATTTTCGAGTTTATAATATTGAGCCTTCTCTCCTGTGAACATAGTTTTAGATATTTTTCCATGTAGGTCCTGAACATTTCTAAAAGTTTATTCCCAGATAGTTATGTTTTTTGTTGCTACTGTAAATGGGATCTTTTTTCTATTACCATTGTCTAGTTGTTAGCACTTAGTAAAGCTGATTGTTTTATATTTGTAATCAGTTATACTAATGTAACTTATTGTCCCTTAAACTATCCAGGTATGTAATCATATCTATAAGTCTTTTCCAACATTTACATCTTTTATGATTTCATTGTTTAATTATTACACTTAGTGGCACTTCCTAAATAATAGTAAATAACAGTGACAATAGACAATTTTGTTCTTGGTTTTAATGAAAGTTTCTAATGTTTCACCAGTAAGCAGACAGACAATGTCAGCTTATTTGGGATATCTATATTTTTTCTTGTCATGTTAAGGAAACATCTAATTCCCTTTTACCTCTTTTCCCCTTAATCAGAAATTTATGTTGAATTTTATTGAATTTTTCAAAATGGTAAAACTAACCATATGGGTTTTTCTCCTTGACCTATTAATATGGCCAGTTATAATAAAAGACTTCCTAATAATTCCTTGCACTACTCAAATGGATCACTTGGACACTGGGTTTCCCTTTCTATGCTTCAGGCTGACTATGCTAATATTTTTCTTGAGACAAAAAAATTAGGTTTCTGTTGATTTGAGTTTTTGTCTTATCAGAGGTTACCTCCTTTAAGATATCAGGTCATTTACATTCAAATACCCATTTATATAAATATCCTCATGAATTGCTAATTTAACTGTTAGTGAGAAATCTAGTTTGTCTTATTTCCAAGTTATTAGTGGGTTGTCTTGGAGGAAAAGAAAACTACTCAAATTGGTTTAAGCAGAAAAAAATGAAAAGGAGATTTATTGGCGTGTAAGGGTATACCATAGACCTTAAGAGCAGGTAAGTGCTGCAGAACCCCTGAGAAACTGGAAAGAAGATCTGAAAAGCAGTCAGAATTCAAAACTGTTTCTTTCTGTCTCAAACTGTTCCACTTTCTTCATCTCTCAATTTCTTAATCTTTTTGCAGATGGTGTTTCTCTGATTTGACATCCACACAGCCTCAGGAATTTAATTTTAATGAAGGTTCAAAGTCATGGGACTTCTTCACTCAGCCAAGAGGGGCCACGCATTTGCAGATGATATAAGAATGAGTATGCATGGATCTGCCGAGTGGCTCAGTTGGTTAAGAGTTGGCTTAAGAGCGCAAGCTCTGAGCAACAGGACCGCCGGTTCGATTCCCACATGGGCCAGTGACACTGCGCCCGAGCTGAACTGTCACTGAGCTGCCAACAGGTGGCAAGATGGCTCAGCTAGTGTAACAAGATTGCCTGTTCGATGGTGGGCTATGCCCACCCGCAACTAAGATTGAAGAACAACTTGGCTGTTCCCCTCCCCCAATTCCCCAATAAAATCTAAAAAAAAAAAAAGAATGAGTATGTGTGAAAAATAGGAGGTAAATGTGGGTCCCTTTGGTATGGAAAGGGACAATACCAGTTCATTATTATTCCCAGGTACTATCTATAATCACAAAGGTTAATTCTACTTCCAGAATGCTTCCTGAATCTGTTCTGTCATTGCTCTAACACAAGTCTTCATCTCTTGCCTGAAATATTGTAAGAGCTTCCTAACACGTTTTGCTGTGTTGACTCTCTCCTGAAATCTGTCCTTCATTACCACAAGATAATGGTGCTTGGATTAAATACTTTATGAACTTTAAAGCACTCCACAAATATAAAGTAGTGGTGGGGAAAAACAAATAGATCTAACCATATGACTCGTCTGCTTAAAAGATTTCCCCATTACCTAAAGAATAAAGACCAAAGCTTCATACAGGGTCTTAAGGCTCTTCATAGCCTAAACTAAACGTAACTTTCCATTGTGGACGGAAAAGGGGCCACAGGTTAAATCTGATAAGCTCAGGAGATTGAAAATGACCACATAAAATGGCGTGAGCATAAAAACTTTCATAACCAAGTGGGCCATGGTGGGAAGTCACATCTTTAGCTTCCTTCATAAAGTTAGTCTGTGCCTCTCTGCTTTTCTGCACCTAAGACAACATCTTGAATCCTTTTTCCAGAGGATACTGCAAAATTCATTATTATGCTTATCTCATGATTACCATCCTTTTGTGCTGTAAAAAGCCGTTAGCTATCCTGCACCCACCTATGTAAAGGAAGTACCCCATCTCTCCAATTTACTTTTATCCAATCCCAGCGGTTTCCCCGCTTTGCTATCTTCCACCCCCTTAATCTGTCACCAGTGGATTTCATGTAACCTTCCTCCTTTGATTTTATGTATAAAATAAGCTTCAAACCACCATTTTGCGGAGCATTTTTTTCAAACTGTTTAGATTTGCTTCCCGGCAATTGTCGACAGTTTAGCTCAAATAAACTCTTACAAGTTTTCTCTTAGGCTGGATGTTTTTCGTCAACACCAGTCTCAGCACCTCTTACACTTTTCTTCCCTCATTAGACAATACTATTCCTTCACCACTTTGTTAAATTTCCATGCCCTTAATGCTCTGCTTGTCTTCCATCACTTTTTCTTCATCCTGAGAAACCCTATTCACTCTTTAAAACTGGAATCACCGATCAAACTTTTCCAGTAAACCATGATACGGTTTACCTCCTCAAAATTAATGCCTCCTTCCTCTGGAGTCCTGCAAATCTCCAGTAAAGTACCACAGCTTGACTAGTATTCCAGCCATTTTTTCCCCTCCACTAACTGGAGTTCCCAGTTCATCCATCAGCTCTAGCTTCCTGAGCTCCACCAACTTCCAGGGGCCTGGAAAGTGCTGGCTGCGGGAATTTGACTGAGTCCTAGGCTCAGAGCGACGTGAAGATCCAAAAGCCCAAGTTTAAGACTTAGGCTAATCAAGAATAGAACTCAGGAGCCAGGATATTTCCTAGAGGGGCTGAGGAGAAATTGCTGGGCAAACGCCGGCGGTGCATACTGGGAAATGTAGTCTCGGGCCGACCCCACTATCTCTTGGGAGTTGTAGTTCTCGATCCGGTAATGAGAACGCGGCAATTCCAAGTTTTGAATTAGTCCTTAGGAGTAAAAGGAAGAGGGCAACCCATAATATCTTGCAAGGTCAACTTCCTTGGGCCTATCTCCGGCCACGAGCATTGGCAGAACAGGCTAGAAGGCGGATCCGAGAAGGGCGGGGTGACGTTACGTTGACGCAGGCGTAACCCTGCCATAGGGTTTGGCGGGATTTCTGAAAGCCACCGAGCTGAGAGCGCGCTGCGGCAGGATACTGAGTGCTGAGGAGAGCCGACACGTTCGCCGAAGCGCGTAGATGGGAGCTGGGACCCGCCTGGGCTGTGTGCAGAAGGCCGGAGCAAGGCAGTAGAGAACTCCGGTGCCAGAGAGGTGTCTGGCGTCTGTCCGGGGTCGGGCGCGCGGCGGGCCAGCGGGCTGAGGTCGGAGCGCGCAGTCCACCGTAACGAGTAGCGCTGCAGGCCCAGGTGAGTTTGTCAAGCGCAGACCGGGCCCCTTTTCATCGCCAGATTCGTCCCCGCGTTAGCCAGACAGAGACCCGGCACCCGGGCCCGTGTTCCCGCAGTCAACTTACGGTACCGCTCTGTGCCAAGTGAGGCAGGGGCATCCCCGGGCCTGGAGCTCCGTGTGGCGAAAACAGCAGACCCGTCTTTAGAGCTGAGAGGAACCTTTTTGAGGCCCTCATTTCCAACACCTATTTTATGGCGGTGTACGAGGCGGCCGAGATCCAGAGACTTAAAATCGCAGCTGTCGTGTGTTAGTGCCAGGGTTTCCGGATTTCTGATCAGCCCTCTTTCCATTACACCATGTTTTGTTTACAAAGCACCAATCTCCAGTTGCCAAAAAGATTTTCAGTAGCTAATCGGAAGACCGCTCACGTGATGCCTAGGAAATGATACGTAGTGCACTGTGGTTTTTTTTTTAAACCTCTAAAATGAAGTGTACTATACATATAGAAAAACAGACAAATCAAAAGGGTATACAGCTCCATGAATTATTACAAAATGAATATACCTGTACAGTTACCACTCAGGTCAAGATATAGAATGCTGTCAGCACCCCTAGAAGACTCTGCGCCCCCTTGTCTTAATACTCTCCCCTCTTCCCAAGGGCAACCACTATATTGACCACTAAGACCATTGACTAATTTCGCCTGTTTCTGAATTTTGTATAATATATAATTTATAATTTATATATATATATATATATATATATATATATATATA
>NW_017731442.1:1116869-1125755 GCF_001890085.2 Hipposideros armiger
GAGGGCAGTGTCACTGGCCCTCATATGTGGGATCCGAACCAGGGTCCTCTGGCATCCCAAGCCAGCTCTTAACCAACATGCCACTCGGCTGGCCCTATAATTTATATTTTTATGTCTGGCTTTACTCAACATTCTGTCTGTAGATTAGTACATGTTTTTGCGTATAGCAGTAGTTCTTGTTGCTATATTGTACTCCTTATTCATTCTACCCATGGTGGACATTTGGGTTGTTTGTAGTTTTTAGCTTTTATGGGATGCACATATGTACATGTGTATGATTTTCAGTTGGTTAATAATACAAAGTAGTGAAATTCCTAGGTTATAGCTTTTGTCTATCTTCAACTTACACATTTAATGCCAGTTTTCCAAGCTGTACCAGCTTACACTAAAACCAGCAGTGTATGTATGAGGGTTTAGTTGTTTGACATGCTTGTGAACACTTGATATTGTCAGTCTTTTTCATTTATAGGTATTCTGATGGGTATATAGTAATATTTTGTGGTTTTTATTTTAATTTTCCTGATTATTAATGAGGTCAAGCATTTGTTCAAATGTTTATTGGCTATTTTGATATCTTCTAGTATGAAGTGCTTGTATAAATTTCTTGCCTGTTTTTCTCTTGGGCTCTTTCTTGCTGATTTGGAAGAGCTCTTTAGTGTATATTCTGGTTATCAACCCTTGGTTGTTTATGTGATGAATATTTTCTCTCCTCACTATATTTTTTCTTTTCAGTCTCTTAATGGTGTCTTTTGATGGATAGAAGTTCTAAGTTTAAGAAATCTTTATTCCAAAGTCATGAAGATACTTGCCTATATTCTAAAAGCTTTGTTTTACCTTTTTCATTTAGACCTGTAATCTAAATTGGAAATTGATTTTTTTCTGTGTTTTTTTTTTCTTATTCTTTAAAGCTATCCAATCAACCCAGAACTGTTTATTGAAAAGACCAGCATTTCTCCACTCTGCAGTGCTATCTTTTCAATAAATTATGAAGGGAGAGATTTAGATTTAAATTGCATTCAGGTGATTTAGATATTTGTAATTATCATAAACACATTATGCTAAATCTGCCATCTAAGACATCTGTACCTGAACCAATTAAGAAAACAATGGTAATTTTCTGTCAAGTCTCTAAGAATTGAGATTTTATATATTATCTTTCTATTAAATGTATCCCTATCATTAAGTTGTCCAGATTGTTTTGGTGTAATATAAGTGTATTTTTCTGGGTGTTATAACTTTTACTAATGCCTCTTAAAGATAATTTAAAAATTTTTGTTCTTAGTTTTTTTCAATCTGAACAATTTTAACTCTATCATAATAACCAGACTTTAGGTATCGGCCTCAGTCTGAAATATGGAAGATTTCAGACTGAGCAGGGTACTTGCATGTTTTTTATTCGTTTGTACATTCACTGAGGTCTGGAATTAATTAAAATGGTAATTTTTAAATTTCATACACTCCTGTTAGAAGCAAAATGTGTACTACAAGTTATGCTCCTTAAGATGGAAAGTACTTGTCTCATCTCAGTCCACTGTTTCTCTATCTGCAGTGTAGGCTTATGGGCAATCATTCTGTACCTTCATTTCATTCCTGTCCCACCACCCCAAACCCCTCTTGCTGGAAGGGAACAATGGAACTGAAGCAGTTTAACTTTTCATCATTTTTTTTTTTAATTTATGTAGAGTCCTGGAAATTCTGCATTTATTTACCAAATATTTACCAAACATCTAACATTTATAATGTATCGTGGGGGTATACAAATAAATAAGACTTGGCTCCTACCCTCAAGGAATATTGAAGCAGGGAGAAACAGGGACATAGTTGATCTAGTTAAGCTTTAAGAAGCAGAATGGTTCTGGCTGTTCCTAAAGTTTTTCTGATATAACTAGCTAACTGGAAGGGAAAGCTGGTGAGAGATTTGTTTTCTTTCCTGCCATGGGTAGGTCAGTGATTAGACCAAAAGCCTAGCAAGTAATTCTTCAGAGATTTATTGCAAAACTAAGTTTACAGCTCTGTACTTTCTTTAGTGTTCTTCCTGATGGCCATCTGTATTTTTCAGTATTGAACACTGAATAATGGCTATGCAGATGCAGCTTGAAGCAAATGCAGATACTTCAGTGGAAGAAGAGAGCTTTGGCCCACAACCTGTTTCACGATTAGAGGTATGTGCTTAGTTGCAAATTTGGGACTTATAATGCTGGACTAGATTCTTCTACCTATTGGGAGAAATCACAACCTTTACAAACCATTGGTTTACTACCTGTGGTCAAGACCCAAATTAGAGTTCAGAAGGGTTGTCAAGGATCCGGTGGAAAGGTTTAAGATAGTCACTCAGCATTTCTGGGCAGATCTCTTCTTTTGTCAAGAATTTTCCTTCTACTTTTATCACTTTTCTTTCTCAGACCTGGATTGTCGAAAACTAAGAAATCCTAGGATCCCGTGGTGGAGTCTGTACTGTTTGTACTAAGTATGAAATTACTGTCCAGGGAATTACAGTGGCTGGGCCAGTGATGCAGGGATGGAAAGACCCAGATCTATGCTGAAGTTACTAGCAAGACAATTGTCATGGGGCGCAGGGAAAAGGGCTTATAGTTGTTAAGGTATAAGAGCCAAGCTCCAATTCAGGACTCTGCACAAGAACATCAAGCACCAGAGCTGGATGGAGCCTTGCACTATTTCTGCCCATTTTACAGAGGCACCAGTGTGAGCGCATCTGACATGGGCTGAAGAAGTAGGAGGGAAAGCAGAGAAAGCCTTCATTCTTTTGTCTCTTTATACATATTCTTCCCATCCTTAGCTAAGCTTCAAGACTCCAGAATTTACTTAAACAGGTTTGAGATAAACATTAGACAGTTCAGAATTGTAACTTTAGGTGTCATGCGCATCCTTATACCCACATATGTGTATTGCTTAAATATGAATAGCAAATATGGTTTCTATAGGCAGATATCATTCTCTCCTGTCTCCCAAACCTCCCCTGACCACCAAATACATACACATCCCCCCAGTAACTCATACTCTACCAGAAGTCATGGTTTTAGTGGCTAATAAAACCAAAGCCAGCTTTGTATATTGGGAGAAAGGTGCTTTTGGGTGGTTTGTTTTGAGTAGTGGTATGTAAGTCCCTGACCAAAGTATTATAGTTTTCCCCATTCTCAATGTGGGTTGTTAGGATAGAGCTTTCTAGTCATTGTGTTACAAAAAGGGTATTGATATATTAAAGTAGTGCTCCCCTCAGCTCAGGGGCAGCCTTATCTGTTTACCCCAGCTTAGTGTAAAAGTATAATTTTTTATGTGTGCTTATGTGGAAAACATTGGGAAGTACTGGTTTAAAGTGGTCTTTTAGGACTCAGGGTCTCAGTTCATTTAGCGTCCCATCATAAAAGGTTGAGAGTTACAGGTTTATTCTCAGTGCTTGGGAGTTACTGGTTTAAACCCAGTTCATGATGAGTCCATTTTAATATACGTGGAATTGTGGAACTTCTGGTTTTGATAATGGAAAGGTTGATAATTTGTTATTAAATACCTTATATGTAGGGCACACTTTTCAAAGCTTTTGTATCTAATATCACAGTTCTTCCAAAAAGCTCTGTGAAGTAGGTAAGGCAAATATTCACATTAGATAGAAGAGAGAACTAAAGTTTAAATTTATCCATGGTTTTCTTCACTTGCAGCAATGTGGCATAAATGCCAATGATGTGAAGAAATTGGAAGAAGCTGGTTTCCATACTGTGGAGGCTGTTGCCTATGCACCAAAGAAGGAGCTAATAAATATTAAGGGAATCAGTGAAGCCAAAGCTGATAAAATTCTGGTAAGTACTGCTTATGTGACCTAGGGAGACATTAGAGGGACTAGTACAAAAAGGGCATTCAATGAAAAGTGGCTGTCTTCCTCCGTCCATCCCTTGTTGTGTCATCCTGTTTCCCTTTCCAGGGGTGACTGCATTACCAGTTAATTATATCTGTATGTGCCTCCTTGGGATTAAATTGGGATTTTTCTCTAGGGAATTGCAATATCATGAGATATGATATAAATACTGCCAAATTGACTACCAATTTACACTCCCACCAGTGAGTGGTATGTATCTTATCTTTCTAGATATTATGATCTCATACCTTAGAAATGTTCATTAGTATGCATTCACAAAAAAACAGTTTCAAAGAATACATATTGACATAGGATAATGTTCCTGATGTACGAAAGGTTAACAAATTTGTGTGTGTGTGTGTGTGTGTGTGTGTGTGTGTGTGTGTACACGTGTGTGTACACTTGAATTCTGTTTTTAAAAATGTGTTTTTATAATTTTTATTTTTCAGTTACAGTTGACATACAATATTATATTAGTTTCAGGCGTACAAGTAATGATTAGACATTTATATACCTTACAAAGTGACCACCCCGATAAACCTAGTACCCATCTAACTAACACCATATGTAGTTATTATAGAAAACTGTATTTATAAGTGTATAGCACACAAACTGGGGATAAATAACACTAAAATACTAATGTTATTTCTGGGTGGTAAAAATGTGAGCAGTTTTTTATTTTTGCCTCAATTTTCTGAAGTTTACGTTTTCTATAATTATGTTTTGCTTTCAAATAGAAAAGCTGTCTATTTCTTGAATATTAAGGTCATATTAATTAGACTCTCAGTGTGTATAATGTGTTAGTGAAGTAATCAGAGGCAAGATTCTTTAATAATGTCAAGAGAATGTGATTTCAAATCATGTACTTAGTTTTTTTTTTTATCTGACATAAAAGTGATTTTACTGGTGTAATTGAAATGAGGTAGTAACTTAATCTCTTATATATGCTTTAACTTTGAAATTCCATCCCTTTCATTTGGCCTTCATAATGAAACTGAAAAAGATAGGTAGGGCCAGTATTATCTCTATTTTACAGATGAGGAAATAGGCATAATGGGTCAGTTATTTATCCAACGTCATGCAGATGATGGTAGAAATAAGACTAGAATCTAGTTATTTTCATCCTATTATACTATGATCCTTTTTCATCTCCCTCCAATGTCTTGTAGCTGCTATTTATTTTTCTTGTTTCATATATTTCTTCAGCACTCATAATTTCCCATATTACCTTTTATATTAAGCATTTATTATTTGGTATTTACATAATTATACAGTTTGATTAGCTTTACCTTTGAAGTTTACATAGTGCAAAGCAAATATTTATGCTATTTTCATATTTTATGTTTATTACTATTATATATAGAAAATAGAAATTTTCTCTCAAAATAATCTTCAAAAGCTAAACAGTCTTCCAAAAGAATACATCCTTTGTTATTGGGTAGCTTCAGTACATGTAGTTCTGCTATGTAACTTAGTCAAATGGACAATATCTGAGATTTATGTGTACTTGTTTAATATCTCACACATTAATACATATGTACACAGCCCAGTACATTTTGTTTTATTGGGTATTATACTAAGAGCTTTGAATTTTTAAGCACTGGCAGGGCTGTTACTACATTTATTTAGTACCACTCTGTAATAGTAATTCACTCAGGGCTCAAAATTGTAATTTTTATTTTAAGATTTTATTGGGTAATTGAGGGAGGGGAACAGACAAGTTGCTGTCCTTTTGTTCTTCAGTCTAGTTGTGGAGGGTATTACTTCACTGGCCCATGTTGGTATTATCATTGCGCTCTTCCCTGTTGAGGCAGTTGTTCACCAGCCATTGGATGGCCACTTACGGTGGCTTACGGCAGCTCACTGCAGCCTACGCCTTGGCGGGCGACTCACGGGAGCCCAGCTCCAGGTTGAACTGTTGTTCACCATCTTAGCTGTAGAGGGCGCAACGTCACTGGCCCTCATGTGGGATCCGAACGGGGACCCTCTCTCTGGTGTCCCCAGCCAGCTCTTAACCAACGCGCCACTCAGCCGGCCCAAAATTGTAATTCTTAATTTGATCCCTTTAGAGGAAAGATGTTGCCATCCATGGAAGCTTGAAGTTGTCATTTGTTGGATTACTCAAATAATAAATGTTTGTTGAAACAGTGACTGAATTAGAAATAAGAGTTCTGGTCCCTAATAACTTCATTGAAAGATTGATTTTGATATTGACTAAGCCAGTAGGTGTCCCTAAAGTCTATTTGTTGTTAACACCTACATTTTCTAGTCTATGAACTCTTAAAGGAACAGAATATTATAACAAAAGTGGAATTTGAGTAAAAAACCATGCAACTGCCTAATCTGGCAGAACTTTACTTCTAAACAAATACATCAGTTTTTGTGACTAAACAAATCCTGACAGGATCTTTGCTTATGCCTTGTCAGACCTTAGTTTTAGAAATTAATTCAATGTTCTGCTTCTTTGAAAACATAAATAAAAACATGTAATAAGTAAAATGAGATGTGCAAAATGATATAGATATACTCATATGTCTTTATTTTTTTCTCTTTGAGTTCAGACATTTTATGAGTTTCTGGTAGGTAAAGATTGATTATGTACAATATTTATTTTTAAAGGTTAAAGAAGATTTGTTCTCCCATCCCCCAAAAATCTTGGAATTGAGACTTTTAGCAAGAATATCCATGTGTCACATGGAGAAAGGAAACTACAGAGGAAAAAAAAATCCATTTTCAGTATATAAATCAAATAGTCGAGAAAAAGATATTGTGAATGAAGTAATTGATTCAGAAGGTGCTAAATTTCCCTGTGGCCTTTCACATTTTCTTTTTTTTTTTTTTTAAAGATTTTGGGGAATTGGGGGAGGGGAACAGACAAGTTGCTGTCCTTTTGTGCTTCAGTCTAGTTGTGGAGGATGTTGCTTCACTGGCCCAATCTGGCACCATCATTGCGCTTTTCCCAGGCAAGGCAGATCAGTCGCCGGCCTCTGGACTGCCGCTCACGGTGGCTGCTGGCTACACACGATAGCTTATGGCAGCCCACTGCAGCAAGGGCTGCAGCCTATGCCGTCGCAGGCGACCCACGGCAGCCCAGCCCCAGGTCGAGCTGCTGTTCACCATCTTAGCTGCAGAAGGCAGTGTCACTGGCCCTCATGTGGGATCCGAACCGGGGCTCGCTGGCATCCCAAGCCAGCTCTTAACCAACGCGCCACTCGGCCGGCCCACCTTTTCACATTTTCAAAGTTTAAAGTAATTGTAATTGGTTTTTGTTGAGCTATGCTCTATTGCTGCACTATGATAGTACTGACAGATTCAACGTGGGTATTTTTAGTAATATTTCCCTTTTGCTTGCCATTCTATGTCTTGTATCCAAGGGTTTGGTAGCTCTTGGCTACTGAAAACTTCTAAGATTTAAAATTTCTATCTAGCATACATGAAAGCAAGCTTATTATGTCAAATATAAGAATAGAAGTAAAGTTCTGCCAGATTAGGCAGTTGCATGGTTTTTTACTCAAATTCCACTTTTGTTATAATATTCTGTTCCTTTAAGAGTTCATAGACTAGAAAATGTAGGTGTTAAAATGACAAGAAGCATCTCTTAAGAGTTTTTTTTCCTCAACATTTTATTAAAATGTTTGAACTTACTGCAAAGCTGAAAGAATTATACAGTGAACACTCATATACCCAGCACTTAGATTCTCCCATTAACATTTTAATATACTTGCTTTATCACCTATCTGTTCATCTCTCTATCCAACAGTCAGTCCGTCTTGGATTTTTTATGCTTTTCAAAGAAGGTTGCTGAATGTAACTTCAAAGAAAGTTATATTTCTCGCTAAATATTTTACCATACATTAATTGGAGTTCAGTGTTGGTTTATAGTTTCTTCCCTCTTCTCTTTGGTGTTTTTATTTTCTAATTTTCATTAATCTTTATTCATTCTGAAAATTAGCAGAAGTTACAGGAAGAAAAAAGATCACAGAAAAAAGAAGGGAAGGAATTCTCAAATAATACAAGAAAATTTCCCAGAGCTAAAGGGAAGCAGAAGACTTACATAGTAAGACCCCATGGAGTGGCAGAGACCAACACCTAGACACATCAGTGTGAAATTTCAGTGTAACAATCATAAAGAGAAGATTCCGAAAGATTTCAGAGAGAAAAATGCCTTTACAGGAATGACAATCAGAAATGACACTGCCTGTCAGAAATCTGGATGATAAAAGCTAGTAGAACAATGCCTTCAAAGTTCTGAGGGAAAGTAACTTTAAATCTAGCATTCTATTTATAGCAATATTAATTAAGTATTAAGGCAGAATAAAACATTTTTAGAAATACAAGAATTCAGAACATTTTTCTCTCACCCACTGTTTTTTAGGAAGTTACTTGAGGATTTACCAAAATGAAGGTGGAAAATGGGATCTAGGTTAGAGTCTCTCCAACTCAAGTACTCAGTGAAGGAATGGCTGCCCAGAGAGCAGACAGTCCAGTTTGGAGAAGGAAAGGAGATCTTCAGGGAGAAATAAGGATTCAATAGAATACATAGTAAGATTGAGAGGCTGGAAAATTTGAGAAATGGTAAAGTCAGAGAATACTAGAGAAAGACATGGATGAGATATAAAAAGCAAGGTTAAATGGAGCATGATTTTGAAACAGGTGAATTGTAAAAAAGAATTCATTTGAATTTGACAGTAGAAACCTTTGAGAAATAGGATTGTTGATATTGGAACCTTAGTGAAAGAATTGTATTTCTATCACCATGCGGTTCTTCAGTGAATTTTATTTACAAAGCTATAATAGAAACATTGTAATGAATTTTCAAGTGAAGTATTAAGAATATATAGAGAAGTTTACGGGCCGGCCAAGTGGTGCCATGGTTAAGAACTGGCTTGGGACGCCAGAGGGCCCGGTTCGGATCCCACATATGAGGGCCAGTGACACTGCCCTTCACAGCTAAGATGCTGAACAACAGCTCAACCTGGAGCTGGGCTGCTGTGAGTCGCCGGTGACGGCGTAGGCTG
>NW_017731442.1:1130715-1134800 GCF_001890085.2 Hipposideros armiger
GGCGCAGCATTACTGGCCCATGTGGGATCTGAACCGGGGCCCTCTGGCGTCCCAAGCCAGCTCTTAACCAACGTGCCACTCGGCTGGCCCCCTGTCTGTCTTCTCAATGCCTATTTCCAGATAGTTGATCATAGTGGTGAAAAATCATAGCATAAAGCTGATTGGCTTCACTTTAAATTCAAAATGATAAACTTTAGGTTAATATTCAATACTGGTTGGCAGATCTACCATATTTCTCCATTTTGGCATGCTTTTTCCTACTTAGTAACACTGCTATCTTCTCCAACTTTCATACTCCTGTTCAGTCCTCACTCTCAGCCAATGACCTAACCTGCTTTTCAAATCAAGTCTATAAATCTACCTACATTTATACCTACCTTTTCTTATCTTGGGTTACAATGGAGAAAGTTGTCTCTTTCCCTCTGAAAGGTCCATCCCTACCAGTGTGATCTGGTTACCATCTCCTGCCACCTTCTCAAGTCCTCTATTCCTTATGTGTTTTTTTCCACCTCTGTATAAGATTATCCTTATTGGTATACAAACCTGCCTAGCATCTCCTCCATCTCCTCCAGGGAAAAAAACCTTCCCTGGACCCCTTCAGTTTCTTCTTCCTTTACTTATACTCCCATTCACTGGCAGACTTGCAAACAGACACAGTGAATTAAATAATTGTCTAAGATCATAGTGCATTTACGTACTAGTAGATACAGGAATCAAACCTGACTTCAGAGCCCATGCTCTTAAAGCCTTCATAAGAGTAGAACCTCTCATTGGCTTGTTCTCTGCTTTATTGCTAATGCCTAAGTCAGTACTTGGCACTCAGTAAATACTTGAATGAATGGAAATAATAGAGTAGATGTCCTAAGGCATACCTGATATATTATTTTAAAAGAGATATAGAGGAAGTAACATAACTGTTTAGGAAGAGAGAGGGATCACTTCACTCTAGAGTAATCATGGAATACTTTATGGAGAGGAAAGATTAGACCAGATTCCTGAAGAATGCTAAATTTGATCAGATAAATAAATTAAAAAACATTTAACTGTAAGGAATGATATGGACAGAAATGGAGGGGGCAGGGAGGTATAATGTATTGAGAAGACAATAAATAAACTTGTTTACCTCAGAGGTTTTACTTGGAAAAATTGTAGGAGATAAACCTTGAAAGGACATCAAGAACATATTTTAGAATGTCTTGACTACAGTGTACAAAATGTTTAGACTTGATTCTGTAAAGAGTGGGAATCATACAGTGTTTTCAACTAAAGAGTAACACGAGCAAAATTTTTAGAAATATTCTGGTAGCAACCTGTTGAATGAATTGAAGGGAGAGTCAGTAGCTGAGGATATTTGCTGTATGGTTATAAGCATTAGCTGACCGGGACTAAACTAAAATAATGACACTAAAGGGATACAGGCAGAAGATGTAAGGACAGTACGTAATGATTGACAATAAAAAAATACCCCTCAGCCCAACAATGTATTATTAATTTAGTAAACTCTAAAAAGGGTTTGGGAGAGAGAAACCTTTTTTTTTTTTTTTATTGGGGAATTGGGGGTATGGGAACAGTGCTGGGGAATTGGGGGAAGGGGAACAGAGAAGTTTCTGTCATTTTGTTCTTTGGTCTAGTTGTGGAGGACGTGGCTTCACTGGCCCAAGTTGGCACCATCATTGCGCTCTTCCCAGGTGAGACACATCAGTCGCCGGCTTCTGGATGGCCGCTCACTGCGGCTGCTGGCCGCTCACGCTGGCTGCTGGCTGCATACAGTAGCCCATGGCAACCCATTGCCACAGGGGCTGCAGCCTACGCTGTCGCGGGCGACTCACAGCAGCCCATCTCCAGGTTGAGCTGTTGTTCAGCATCTTAGCTGTGGAGGGCAGTGTCACTGGCCCTCATATGTGGGATCCGAACCGGNAGTGAAGCGGCGTACCCCACAACTAGACTGAAGACCAAAACGACAGCAACTTGTCTGTTCTCCTTCCCCCAGTTCCCCAGCGCTGTTCCTATCCCCCTAATTCCCCAATAAAAATCTTAAAAAAAAAAAAAGAGATACAGTCTGGTTGATGGAACAGAAAATGAAGGTTTAAATATGTTTTGGACTTTGTACTATATTGTCACATTTGTCATACATGTAAAGCAGGCAAAGTACATATGTGTGAGTGAGTCTATAATAGTTTTTTTAACTATATGAATATATTACTTGAATTGGCAATTTAAAAATTAATCTTCATGGAGTCTCTAAATTAGTTTATTCTTTAGTTGCCAGAGAGATAAAATAACCCTAGAACTATAATTACTAATATTTTAGTGACTTCTTAAAGAAATCATTCTGAAAATTTGTTAGGTATTGTCTCTTTCCATTTTAGGCCTGGTTCTTGTTTTGTAAAGCGTATATTGTTGATTTGACATTTTTTGTTTTTTCTAGACTGAGGCAGCTAAATTAGTTCCAATGGGTTTCACCACTGCAACTGAATTCCACCAAAGGAGATCAGAGATCATACAGATTACAACTGGCTCCAAAGAGCTGGACAAACTACTTCAAGGTGTAGTAATCCCTTATCCTGTGTTGTGAACTGCAGTTAGCAAAGCATCCAAGTCATAGAACAAAACTAAAGTATTTGGGTACAATTTGTGTGTTAAATATGATTAAGAGATAAGAGAAATATCCACATCAGTAGAGTAAGTCTGCTGCAGGGTGAGACCTGACATAAAATACTAAAATTATCTGTCAAATAATTTAATCTCCATTTATTTTTTTATTAAAAAAATTTTTTTTTCTTTTAGCTGAGCCATCCTGCCACTTGTTGGCAGCTCAGTGGCAGCTCAGCTCGGGCCGGGAATCGAACCAGCAACCCTGTTGCTCAGAGCTCGCACTCTTGAGCCACTCGGCTGGCCCCACAATTTAATCTCCATTTAATATTGCATTCAGAGAGTAAGCTCTCTTTGCATAAAGAAGTAATTTTATTTTTTTTAACATTTTAAAAAAATTATTTTATTGGGGAACAGCATGTTTTTCCAGGACACATCAGCTCCAAGTCAAGTAGTTGTTTTAATCTAGTTATGGAGGGCACAACTCAGTGGCCCATGTGGGGATCGAACCAGCAACCTTGGTGTTATGAGCACTGCACTCTAACCGAGATAACCAGCCGCCCCCTAAAGAAATAATTTTAATGTTCTACTCTTAACACAGTGTTGGAAATCTGGTGACTGTTAAAACGCTCCACATTTGAATACTACATTGTAGTAGTATATACTAATCTTCAGAGCTTTATATAGAAACCCATGAAGTTTTTGTTTGTTTGTTTTGACTGAGCCATCCTGCTACCTATTGGCAGCTTAGCAACAGCTCAGCTTGGGCCAGGCATCAAACCGCTGTTGCTCAGAGCTCAAACTCTTGAGTGAGCTCTTAACCAACTGAGCCACTCGGCCAGCCCACCCATGAAGTTTTTGAACTTTTGAAAGCATTGGTGTCCTGTTCTAAATTATTGCAAAGTTAGATTTGGTTCTTGTTGCTTCCCAAAATATTTAATCATTCAAATTTTTTTTTTTAGGTTGCAAAATAGCATGGGTTCAGGAATCACTCTCAAATTTGAGTGTTAGTCCTCCTTCCTTTACTCCTATACCCTCCTGATGAGCTATAAGGACATTTCTATGATTACTGTTTCTAAACATGTGTATTTTGCTAAGAGGTGTTTCTTATTGCTCTTTTAGGAGGAATTGAGACTGGATCCATCACAGAAATGTTTGGAGAATTCCGAACTGGGAAGACCCAGATCTGTCATACATTGGCTGTAACATGCCAGGTGAGTTTTTTGGGCTCTAACTAATCAAATCAGCAAGAATGAGTTGATTTCCACTGTTTTCAAGCATCTTTTGTGATGGACATAAAAGGCACTTTATCTGTCCTCAAGAATCCTATGGCTGGTTAAAAGATAGATTCCAGCCACATCATAGCAACTTTCAGATCACTGATTTCAAATACTTTCTTACAAGGGCCGGCCGAGTGGCTCAGTTGGTTAAGAGCTCGCTCAAGAGTTTGAGCTCTGAGCAACAGCGGTTCGAGTCCAGCCCGAGCTGAGCAG
>NW_017731442.1:1135415-1137106 GCF_001890085.2 Hipposideros armiger
CGTGAGCAGCCAGCAGCCGCAGTGAGCGGCTGTCTAGAAGCTGGCGACTGATCTGCCTCACCCGGGCAGAGCGCAATGATGGTGCCAACTTGGGCCAGTGAAGCAACGTCCTCCACAACTAGACTGAAAACGACAGCAACTTGTCTGTTCCCCTTCCCCCAATTCCCCAGCGCTGTTCCCAACCCCCCCATTCCCCAATAAAAATATTTTTTTAAAAAAAGAATATATAGAGAAGTTTAGAGAATAATACAAACCCACTACTCAGCTATTCATTGATCTTTTTTCTTTATGGAAAGTTTTTAAGTTATTTTAATCTCTACTTGCTATAGATCTATTCAGCTTTTCTTTTTTTTGTTTGTTTTGTAGTCAGACTCAGGCAATTTATTTTACTGAATTTAGATTCACGTTCAGTTGATCTTTCAGAGCCTTGACTTGGATTCTTTTTCTACTTGAGTGAGTTTTGATAGTGTGTCTTCCTGAAAATTTGCCTATTTCATCCAAGTTATCTCATTTGTTGGTATAATTTTATTTATTTTTTAAAGATTTTATTGGGGAATTGGGGGAGGGGAACAGATAAGTTGCTGTCCTTTTGTTCTTCAGTCTAGTTGTGGGACGTTGCTTCACTGGCCCATGTTGATATCATTGCGTTCTTCCCAGGTGAGGCAGATCGGCCGCCAGCCTCTGGACGGCTGCTCACGGCGGCTCTTGGCAGCTCACATGGGCTGCCAGCCACTCACGCTGGCTGCCAGCCACACACTGTAGCTTTTGGCAGCCCACTGCAGCAGGGGCTGCAGCCTACGTGTCAACTCACGGCAGCCCAGCTCCAGGTTGAGCTGTTGTTTCTCATCTTAGCTGTAGAGGGCAGTGTCACTTGCCCCCATGTGGGATCCGAACCGGGGCCTTGCTGCACACAGCTGGCATCCCAAGCCAGCTTTTAACCAAACGCACCACTTGGCCGGCCCCATAATTTTATTTTTTTAAGGTTAGTAGTGTCCCCTCTTTCATTCCTAATTTTATTTGTCTTTTTTTCTTTTTTTTTTTTTTGGTCTAGCTAAAGGTTTATTAATTTTGTTGATCTTTTCAAAGAATCAACTTCTGGTTTTGTTGCTTTTTCTCTATTGTATTTCTGTTCTCTATTTTATTAGTTTATACTCTAATTTTATTTCCTTTCTTCTGCCTGCCTGTTTAGTTTGCTTTTCTTTTTCCAGTATCTTAAGGTGGGAGATTAGATTATTGGTTTAAGATCTTTCTAATGTAGGCGTTTGCAGCTAAAAATTTCCGTTTAAGCACTGCTTTTTCTGCATCTCATAAGTTTTGGTATTGGTATCTTCATTTTCATTTATCTCAAAGTATTTTCTAATTTTCCTTGTGATTTCTTCTGTGACTCACTGGATACTTAGGAGGACATTATTTTATTCTTGTGTATTTGTGAATGCATTTATGTTTAAATTTTGGAGTTAACTGATAGAGTGACCGTTAAAGAATTCTTGATAATATAAAAGAAAGTATACAGCTGACAGTGATGGGGAAGTAGACATGGAGGAGAAGAGATCAAAGGACAAATATCCTCATTTAACAAAGTAGAAAGTTAAGAGATACAGTCTGGGGCTGGCCGAGTGGCACAATGGTTAAGAACTGGCTTGGGACGCCAGAGGGCCCCAGTTCGGATCCCACATATGAGGGCCAGTGAC
>NW_017731442.1:1142101-1199075 GCF_001890085.2 Hipposideros armiger
ATCTTAGCTGTGGAGGGCAGTGTCACTGGCCCTCATATGTGGGATCCGAACCGGGCCCTCTGGCGTCCCAAGCCAGTTCTTAACCATCGCGCCACTCAGCTGGCCCGAGAGAAACCATTTTAATGGAAGGATGCGGTCAAGTTCAAAGATGGTGGTTTTGAAGTGATGAGACAAACAACCAAGTAAACATTTCCAGCAGTATTTAGAGATGTAGAACTAAGTCCTATATAGAGAAGTAACACAGGAATCTCTGAAAATGAAAGATCTATGAGAGAGGAGGATATAGAAGAGAAAGTGAACAAACTTTACTGTTTTGCAATTTTTGCAGTATTTTGGGGAATCCTTTTTCCTCTCTGAGTGGGGTCCAAACATTCCCTGGCTTTAAGGTTATGCTGCCGTGAGTGGCTGGCCCACAAAGTACCCTGAAACCTGGTCCATTCCCATGTACCAACTCTTCTGTAGCAATCTTTTTGGGCTTTGTTACGGTTTTAGGTATTAAGAAGAAAATGGCATTATTTTAATCTAGATGGATTATACTCAGTTATCCCATGGACACAACTTACTGATGGAATTCAAGAACAGCTGAAATGAAATCTGCCTCCTTATATCAGTATAATAGAGGAGGCTTCCTAGTATCTTTCCATCTTAGTTTAAGTTCCTATACTCTCAACAAAATAATAATAGTTCTTGGAGCCTATTTATAAATTAGACATCAAATACAAATTTTCTTTTGTGTTTTTTCCTTTATAAAGCAAGTGTGAACTGTCCTTCGTAGTTTATTCTGTATTAATTAGCACTTTATAAAAAATGTTCATTACATTGATATACTGCTATAGTTGAGGATGGTATGTGTCATAAAAAATATGGATTTTGATAGGACCCTGTGTCTTGTTGCATAGGGTTCACATTTAGTAAAACATGAATCTGCAGAGACTTATATAATAATGAGGCTGATTTTCTCAATTCACCCAAGAAAATCTGTCTCATTTTTCTCATGTTACAGATAGGTCCTTTATCAGTCACTACCCTGTCTCGAACTGGTGAGTGCCATTTCTTGAGATAGAAAAATGTTCTGGTTCTTTATGAATAAAAGTTTATCTAACATCAGGAGACCCAGCTTGATAGTCTCTTGTTTTTCTCATCCTTTTCCTTCCTCATTTGTCATTTTAACTGCATTTCGTTCCTTGATTGCTCTATTAATCTTTTCATTGCAGACCAAAATGTTACCATATGTCTTAAGAGACAGTCAAGTTAGGATTTTAGTATCAAGTAGACCTAAGCCATTGTTGGCTCTCCTCACAAATAATTCCAAGAAGGAAAAGGGGATAGAACCTTTTTTTTTTTTTTTTACAAATTTTTTTTTTCCGTTGGGGAACAGTGTGTTTTTCCAGGACCCATCAGCTCCAAGTTAAGTAGTTGTTTCAATCTAGTTGTGGAGGGCGCCTCTCAGTGGCCTATGTGAGGATTGAACCGGCAACCTTGGTGTTATGAGCACTGCTCTAACCAACTGAGCTAACGGGCCACTGAGGGGGATAGAACTTTTAAGGTAATAATGGGGAAGCATTGAGAAGAAGAGTGGTAGTAAGCTGTGGAAGTGATAGCTTATAGCCTGAGCACCATTAGAAAATTGTTAGCTAAAGGGAAATAGTACTGTTTAAAAATATCACCCTCACGTTGATCATTTGACATGATGTGTGACCTTTTTAAATAGAAATGTTTTCCCTCTGTTGTTTTGACAGGGATTCATGTGGAATAAATATTTAGAGTATACTACACAATACCTATACTTACCAGGGCAACTTAGCATATCACACTGACACTCTTAAGTTGTACAAACAGAAACCTATCCTGAGAATGTTTATTAAACAGTCAGATAATGCCTGTCAACAATAAACTGAAGCAAAATTCTCAAACATAACCTCTGTAAAAATAACTGAACATTCACAGGTGGCTGAACAACTATAGATCTTTGATACCTTTTTCAGAGAAAAAAAATAACTAATTCATTAATAACAGAAAGGATTACATTTCATCAGCCTAAGAGCTAGAGCCAGAAGTAGAGAGAGAATACTAGATTACTATTTAAATCTAAATATTATCTGCTCTCATTTGTTCATCTTTTCTCAACTTAATGAAGTGAAGCCCCATTATGTGTTAGATCTCTGTCTAATAGTGAAGTTTCATAAAGTTGAGAGTCACAGTTAGGTTATAAGAATGAACAGCTCATGCTTATTCAAATCTTATTTTTTATTTATTGTTATTTTTTTAAAACGTTTTTGGGGAACAGTGTGTTTTTTCCAGGACCCAGCACCTCCAAGTCAAGTCATTGTCTTCAATCTAGTTGTGGAGGGCACAGCTCACTGGCCCATGTGGGAATACAACCGGCAACCTTGGTGTTAAGAGCCTGCACTCTCACCACCTGAGCTAACCGGCTGCCCCAGTACTAGTGTAATTTTAAAATTCTGAGAAGACAGTTTAATATAAGTACCAATTTTAAATGTCCATGCCCTTTGATAGAAAGTGTGTCTTGCAGAACTTTTCACATATGGTCAAGGATAAATGTACAAAGAATTTACACCACAACATTATAAAAGGGTGAAAGTTCAAAACAACCTGCATCACTATAAAAACAGGAAGAAGAGTTCAATTATGGTACTAGGTAGTTTTTTTAATTATTATTAGTTTCAGGTGTATAGAACAATGCAGTAGTTATCCTTTTCACCCCTCACAAAGTAACAACCCTCCTCCCCCCTAAGTAGTTATTTAAAATAGCTAACTTGGTTGTGTCCAAGTCTAGTAACACAAGATAGCTGTGGTGGCACTGGGATGGCAAAGTAGAGGAGACAAAATGAGATGGAGTACAGAGCATGTAGTCCATCCCCTTGAGACTGGTCCAGTAATACACTGGGACCTTGTCCACGCCTATGCTGTCAGTCTGCCTGCCTGTGTCCAGCCACCTGTCTCCTCTCTCCTTCCCTAGCTGGAAGGAGGTCTACCTAGCTGGGAAAGAAACACCTCTCACAGTAGCACTAAAGATACCAGAAAGTGAGAGAAGGGGAAACCTTAATTCCTGGGGACTTAGCCCTCTAAGTATCAAAATTTTCTTCCTTCCAAAAATCTTTTTTTTTTTAAAGATTTTTATTGGAGAATTGGGGGGATGGGAACAGTGCTGGGGAATTGGGGGAAGGGGAACAGACAAGTTGCTGTCGTTTTGTTCTTCAGTCTAGTTAAATATTTTTTTTTTTATTTTAATTAATTTATTAATTAATTAATTTTTAGCTGAGCCATCCTGCCACCTGTTGGCAGCTCAGCGGCAACTCAGCTCGGGCCGGGAATCAAACTGCTGCTGCTCAGAGCTTGCACTCTTGAGCGAGCTCTTAACCAACTGAGCCACTCGGCCGGCCCTTCTTTCCAAAAATCTTAGGCAGCTTCTGCTTTCTGTCTTCTGGTCAGTGTTTCCAAACCTTTTCTCTGTCAAGACCCTCTCTTGTTGTATACATATCCTTTGCCTCTTCCGTGTATTCCTATGATTTGAAAGATTTTATCTGCCAACCTGCCAAATGATAACATAATCATTTTCTCCTTCCCAAATTAACCAAGCCTTCTGTAACTGAGTGCATGCTAAAATCAGTGTGCTAGAGGTAGAGAATATCATAAGTCTTCAAAGTGCTTTCTGTATATTAGTCACTGTGCTAAACACTTTATATATAAATTATTTCATATTCAAAAGCATCCCAGAAGGTGGGTTTTATCTACATTTTACAGAAAAAGAAACAATATTCTCAGGGACATACAGTAAGTGGCAGAACCACAAGTAATAAAAACTGTTTGACAACGCATAGAGAATGATCTGGAAGATAACTTTTGGGAGAGGGCAGTGATGACAGCTTTCAGTTTTTACTTTTTATATTTAATACAAACACAGAATACTTTTGTAATTTTGAGAATAAAACTTTTTCTAAGAAATAGGCAAAGAAAGAAAATTTGGTGCTGCCAGGCCTTTAATATAAAATATCCTCAGGGTTTTTCCTCAGAATTTAAAGGTGAATTATGGCTCCAAAGTAGATTTATAGGGTGGAAACTGTCCTTGAGCATTCTTCACGTAAAATTTGTAGAACTCAAAGGTGTCTGGTATGGGATGGGTAGCCTAAAGCAAAGATTTCCTTGAGTAGCTCATGAGACAGTTTTCATGGCATTCCTTTCTTTTCTTTCCTTTTTATTTTATTTTATTTTATTGGAAAATGGGGGAAGGGGAACAGACAAGTTGCTGTCCTTTTGTTCTTCAGTCTAGTTGTGGAGGACGTCGCTTCACTGGCCCATGTTGGTCTTGTGATCATTGTGCTCTTCCCGGCTGAGGCAGATTGGTCGCTGGGCATTAGACGGCCGCTCGCAGCAGCTCATGCCGCCGGCTGGCCACTCAAAGTAGCTTACGGCAGCCCACTGCAGCCTAGGCCATCGCTAGCGACTCACGGCAGCCCAGCTACAGGTCGAGCTGTTGTTCACCATCTTAGCTGTAGAGGGCGCAGCATTACTGGCCCATGTGGGATCTGAACCCAAGGCCCTGCTGCTCAGAGCCTGTGCTCCCAAGCCAACTCTTAACCAACAAGCCACTGGGCCGGCCCCTTTTCTTTCTTTTTTTTAAACTCTTAGTTTCTATTATTTATTTTTCCTTGTTCTCCTTTCGTTCATTTTTAACATCTATCTGTACTCTTGGAGCAAGCACTTTTTTCTTCTTCCTGGCTCATACATAAAACTTGCTTGGGCATTGCCAAGCTCCTTTAGTAACATGCAGAAATGAACTCTGCTCAATAAGTGTAAGTGTGGTCTGGATATGCTGAAATTAATTGGGTATTGGATTAGGTTTTCTACTTACTAAAGCTAAGGTGAATGATCTTCCAAATGTTTGTACTCTTGAGAGGCTTGATAAGTCTTGTGTTGGTATGCAATCATAGAATTTTATCACCTACTTTGGACTATATTTCCAAGTAATTCAACTCTGGCACAACTCTAACCTCACATTCTATGGGACACAGTGAGTTTCATATCGACTGTTAGCTGTATTTCTCTCAGGAGGGAATGTTTCCTACTTACCTCTGTCACTTTAAAGTGTTTTTTCCCTTTGCCTTATTAGAGATGGGGGAATTATAAACCCATCATGGGAAGTTGGTCAGTTATATCACAAGTACAATACTCATCTCTACTGTTCTTTTTGTTCTCTCCAGCTTCCCATTGACCGAGGTGGAGGTGAAGGAAAGGCCATGTACATTGACACTGAGGGTACCTTTAGGCCAGAACGGCTGCTAGCAGTGGCTGAGAGGTAAACCTTCTGGATTAGATGAGAGAAATATGGCTGTACTTGTCACTGCCTTGAGTTAGTCTGGCTGAAGAGTATCTTTTCTCTTATTGCTCTATATCCCAAAGTTGTATGTGTGGTTCAAAAGAATGACCTTCCTAAGTAGAGAAAAAGTATACTTTAGTAAAAAATCTATGAGTTGCTGTCAGACTGAATTTTTAAAAAAAAAGGTCCAACTATATACTGTCTTCCAGAGAAACACTTTAGATTCAAAGACACAAATAGGCTAAAAGTAAAAGGATGGAAAAAGATTTGCATGCAAACAGTAACCATAAGTGATTGGGGTGGCTATCCTAATATCAGACAAAATAGACTTTAAGACACACAAAAAATATTACTAGAGACAAAGAAGGACATTTCATAATTAAAAATTCAGTTCATTGGGAAGGTATAACTATTATAAATACATACACATCTAATAACAGCCCAAAATATGTGAAATAAAAACTTGCATAATTGAAGGGTGAAATAGACAATTCAATCATAATAGTTGTGGATCAATATCTCACTCTCAGTAATGAATAGAACATTTATCAGATGCCCTATAAAAGGCATCTACAAAAAACCTACAGCTTGTATCATACTAAATACATAATGGAAGTCTGAATGCTTTCTCCATAAGACCAGAAACCAGGCAAGGGTATCCATCTCACCACTTATAGTCCACATTGTACTGAAGGGTCAGCCAGTGCAATCAGGCAAGAAAATAAAAGTCATCCAGATTAGAATGGAAGACATAAAACATTTTTATTCACCAATGATATGATCTTGTAGGTAGAAAATCTACACACACAAAAAAACTACTAGAACTAAATTAGATCAGCAAGGTGGTAGGCTACGGTGTTGACACGTCTATATACTAGTAATGAACAATTCAAAAATTAAGAGAACAACCCCATTCACAGCATTAAAAATAGTAATAAATTTAACAGAAGTGCAAGACTTGTTCACTGAAAACTATTGGGTTGTCGGAAAATTCATGACGTATTTTTTCTGTTTTTCGTTGCAAAAATGCATCATGACTTTTCCGACAACCCAATATAAAACACTGCTGAAAGAAATTGAAGATGATCTACATAAATAGAGAAACATTCCACATTTCATGGATTGGAAGACACAATACTATTAAAAGAGTAATTCTCCCTGAAATTGATCTGTAGATTCAATACAATCCCTATTGAAATTTCAGCAGGCTTTTTTGTAGAAATTGACAAGCTGATGATAAAATTTATATGGAAATGTCAAGGACCCAGAATAGCCAAAACATTCTTGCGGGGGAAAATGAAGGTCTTAGTCTTTCCAATTTTAAAACTTACTCTAAAGCAACAGTAATCAAAACAGTGTGGTGCTGGCATAAGGACAGACAGACCAATGGAACAGAATTGAGAGTACAAAAATAAACCCTCTCATTTATAGTCACTTGATTTTTCATGAAGATCCCAGGCAATTTAATGGGGGAAATAATGGCTAATATAGTTGGATATCCAAATGCAAAAAGATATATTTAGATCCTTACCTTACACCATACATTAAAAATTAACTAAAAATGGGTAGTAGCCTGGTGATTCCTCAAAAAATTAAACATAAAATTACAATATGATTCAGTAATTCCAATTCTGGGTATATATTCCAAAGAATTGAAAGCAGGGGCTCAAACAGATGCTTGTATACCAGTGTTCATAGCAGCATTATGTATAATAGCCAAAAGGTGGAAACAATTTAAATGTCCATCAAGAGGTGAATGGGTAAAATGTTATATATACATATGATGGCATATTATTCAGTCTCAAAAAGGAAATTCTCACACATGCTACAACATGGATGAGCTTTGAAAACATGCTTTGTGAAGTAAACCAGTTGCAAAAGACCAAATATTGTGTGATTCCTTTTATATGAGGTACTTAAGAGTAGTCAGATTCATAAAGAAATTATATGGTGGTTTCCAAGGGTTGGGGGTGAGGAGAATGGGGAGTTAGTGTTTAATGTGTACAGTTTTAGTGTGGGAAGATGAAAAGTTCTGGTGGTGATGGTTGCACAACAGTGGAAATATACTTGCCACTGGACTGTATATTTTTAAAAGGTTAACATGGTAAATTTTATGTATATTATAATTTTTTGGAAAGATGATAATCCTATATGTAAGAGCTATAACACTTTTAGAAAAAAAACAGGAGAAAAATCTGATAAGGGTCTAGTACCCAGAATATATAAAGAACTCTTAGAACCGGACAATAAGATGACAACCCAATTAAAAAATGGGTAAAGTATTTGTAAAGACATTTCTCCAAAGAAGATACACAAATGGCAAATGAAAAGATGCTTATTGTCATTAGTCAAGAGGAAATGCAAATTAAAACCACAGTGAGATGTCACCACTAGGATGATTATAATAAAAAAGTAATAAGTGTTGGTGAGAATGTGGATAAACTGGAACCCTAATATATTGCTGGTGAGAATATAAAGTGGTGCGGTAACTTTGGAAAAGAATGTGTCAGTTAAACATAAATTTACCATATGACCCAGCAATTTTATTGTGCTTATGTGCCCAAGAGATGTGAAAACATATCCACACAGAGACTTGTATGTGGATGTTTGTAGTAGTAGTATAATCGCCCAAAACTTGAAACGACCCATTTGTCCAACTGGTGAATGAATAAACAAAAGTTGATTTACCCATTATCTGAAATACTGTTGAACCATAAAAAGGAATGAAGTACCAGTACATGTTACAACATGGATGAACCTGAAAAACTAAATGATAGAAGCTAGACACATAGTATATGATTCCATTTATATGAAATTTCCAGAAGGGGAAAGTCTATAGGGACAGTAGATGAAGTGTTTGCCTGGGACTGGGAGTAGGAACAGAAGTAACTGCAAATAGACTTGAGAACTCTTTTTTGGGGTGATGAAAATGTTCTAAAATTGCATTGTGATGATGGTTGTACAACTCTGCAAATTTACTAAAAAGTCATTGAATTTTACACTTAGAACAGGTCAATATTATGGTATATAAATTACACCTCAGTAAAGCTGGTAAAGAATTTAAGTTTCTACATCCCCTAATACGGCTTTCAAATAAACTCTCAAAATTGTTTTACTTATTTTTCCTTATGTAGGGTCAAATGTGATCATTTGGTCCTTGCACATTTTATTGAATCCTAGTGATTAAATAGAATTTGTTTGCATGTTGAGATGTCAGGCTTAAGTTGGAACCTACCTCGCTAAGTTGAGAATTTTCTTTTCTAGTTTTATAATGGTAACCAAATTCCCTTTCCCAGTTTACAGTTTGAGGAATCCAAGCCACGAAGTGTATATCATTGAGACATAAAATTAGGTTGGAGCAATAATTGTACCTTTTTGCCCCTGCTTACAAAATCCCTGTCATGAAAAAATAATTATTCTCTTGCAACCTGATCTTAGTTTTTTAAAGATGACTACACTAAACTGTATTGTCCCTCTCAAAGTTGTTTTTGGTGTCCTTGTACAGAAATAACACTTTTAAGTACAGTACATTACCAGGGGTGCCAAAAAATTATATACAAGTGGACACTTTGGTCAGCGTTGCTCAAGCAGTAGTTCACCATAATCAGAAGTGTCTGGATGCTGATAGTAACCAGTTTGAGCACCTCTTGTAATTGCAGAAGTCAAATGTGACTTGTATTCATCTTTTGTTATCGGTATATATCGAGTATTACAATTTTAATACAATTTTCCTTTCTTAAAATGTGTTGTATACATTTTTTGGCACACTCTGTATTTTAGTAGTTGAGTTCTCTTTTGAATAATCATTAAGATTTTGTCCATTGACATAACTGAGTGTTCAGACAGGATAGATGAGATAGTAGAATGTTGGTTATGAGGACAGGGACTTTGTTTTAATTACTCACTGTATCTCTAAGCCCTAGAACAGGGCATTCAGTATTTGTTAATGAATGAATTAGCATTTATTAAGTAGGGCCATGTTTATGACTATTTTGTCAACTAAAAGAGAAATATGTTTAAATAGAAGTTTCATTAATTCATTTTAATCATTTCTAACTATAATTGCATTTCTGTTTATGTATATTGCATTTAAATTCATAGTTTGGGAAAGTTACTGGACCTCCTTAAGCTAATACCTAATTTCCTTTCATAACAGAATAACCCTCGCTGATTAATTTTTGCCATGCCTTGTTGGAGAATATTAACCCACATTCAGGTTACTGTAGCTCAAGGTTCTCAGAATGTGATCCTCAGTACAGCTGTATCACCATCACCTGGGAACTTGTTTGAAAGGCAGATTGACTCCACACCAGATCTACTGAATCAGAAACAAAGACCCTGAGGACAGCATCCAGCAATCTGTTTTTAATAAGCTCTCTACGTGATCCAGATGCTTGCTAGAGTTTGAGAACCATGGCCACAATTGTTAGCTACAGTGTCACCCCCTTTTTCTTTTCTTTTCTTTTTTAACTTTATTGAGGGAACAGTGTTTTTTTCCAGAACCCATCAGCTCCAAGTCAAGTCGTTGTTTTCAGTCTAGTTGTGGAGGGTGCAGCTGAGCTCCAAGTCAAGTCATTGTTTTCAATCTAGTTGTGAAGGGCACAGCTCACTGGCCCATGTGGGAATCAAACCAGCAACCTTGGTGTTATGAGCACTGCACTCTAACCAACTGAGCCAACTGGCACCTTGACCCCCTTTTTTGAAAGTTGTTTTAAATACTATGAAAGAAAATGACAGGACCCCCCCCCCTTGAGGTGATAGAGCTGAGTTTTACAAACTTACATGTTAAGAATCATCTGAGGGATTTGTTAAATGCGCAACTTAATACACCTCTTCCCTGCAAGTTGTGGTTCATTAAGTCTGTGTTAATGAATATTTTCATTAAATATAAATGAATATTTTTTTACAGGAATAATTTTTCATATTTATGTTATTCTTTAAGGAAGTTCTGGGAACACTGTGAGAGAAGATGCTTATTACCAACCAACTTTTTCCAAATTGTGGGAATTGAAAAATCCATGTTGCTTTAGGAACATAAGCACAGTTCACATAGTCTTCTTTGTGAACATTGCTGAGTGTAAAGACAGGATAACTCTGTTTTTCTAGTAAACCATCCATGTTCTGATAGTAAAAGATATTCTCCCTTCCTAATAGTAGATTATAAGTGTTTCTTGAGGCAAGACTAGAAGACTTGTGTAGTACAGTACTCAGCCCTCTTGAATCTTTAAAAATCTTAACAGCCATAATTTAAATATGGAAATTTTTATCACCTTATTCCCATTTTACTTAGTCAGGATCCCAAGGTAAAATTCTGTCCTTACTCCATAACCTTATCTTCATGCCTAGACTTAACTAATAATTCATTATCATCAATCCACTTAATGCCAAGGCTAAACTTCCATTTGTGTTGATGATAGTGAAGAATAGGAGGTGAAATGTCTAGGAAAGTGCCAAGACTATGTGTGCCTAATATGAAGAATCCATTGTAGGATGTGGAAAATGCAGTTGGGTAGAGTGGGATCTCCTAATACCAAGGTTTAGTTTATTGCAGTGTATTTTCAAGTGCTAGAACATTCCTTTGTTTTTCTTTTTTTTTTTTTTTAAGCTGAGCTATCCTGCCATCTGTTGGCAGCTCAGTGGCAGCTCAGCCCGGGCCTATGTGGGAATCAAACCAGCGACCCTGTTGCTCAGAGCTCGCACTCTTTTTTTTTAAAGATTTTATTGGGGAATTGGGGAGGGGACCGGCCAAGTTGTTGTTCTATCTTTGTGGTAGAGGGAGCCAGTCGTCATCTGGCTTCAGCTCGTGGCCTCTAAGCTCAAGGTGCTGTGTTCAATCTTAGTTGCAGGTGGGCGTAGCCACCATCCCATGCAGGAGTCGAACCCAGCAGCCTTGTTCAGAGCACGCGCTCTGTCTACTAAGCCATCCGGGCAGCAGCTCAGCTCAAGGTGCCAAGCTCAGTCTTAGTTGCGGGTGGGCATAGCCACCATCCCATGCGGGAGTCGAACCTGGCAGCCTTGTTGTTAAGAGTGCATGCTCTATCCACTGAACCATCCGGGCAGCAGCTCAGCTCAAGGTACCGAGTTCAGTCTTAGTTGCGGGTGGGCATAGCCCACCATCAAACAGGCAATCTTGTTACACCAGCTACGCGATCCTGTCACCTGTTGGCAGCTCAGCGACAGCTCAGCTGTCACTGGCCCATGTGGGATCGAACCAGCAGCCCTGTTGCTCAGAGCTTGCGCTCTTAAGCCAACTCTTAACCAACTGAGCCACTCAGCCAGCCCTGTTTTTCTATTCTTTTTAGGAAGAAAACTAATAAAGCTAAGATTCAGAAAAATAGGTTTGATGCAATATATGTTTCTGTAATAATCAGCCTCCACATAGACTAGACTGCTTTAAAGATTTGATAAAATCATAAACAGAAACTTTTGGTTCTCAAAGAATTACAGTACTTTTTAATTGATTTGTTTAAGCAGATTCTCTTTTGAATTATTACATATTGTATTTATGGACTATAATGATTTTAGGTGACTTTAATATGAAAATGTGATGGGTTAAAGTGATGTATATGCTTTTTGTTTGGATTGTGGATAAAAGTTTTATTCAGCAACATTTATTCAGAATTTCCTAGGTTTAAAAAATGTACTAGGTAGAGAGGCTTAGTCTCCCCTCAAGGAATTTGTAGTTAGTCAAAGAATGGCAGGGTAGCTCCTCACAAGTCCATAAAAAGTCCTAAATCAGTTTTTCTGGAAGTGCGGAAGAGGGAGAATCACATCTATTTGAAAGGTACAGGGACATTTTTATAAAACTATAGGCATTTAGTTGAGTCTTGATAGATGCATAAATCAAACTATCTTTGAATAAATGGGGCTCTATTATGGTATGTTTAATGAGAATGAAAACTGTCTTACTCAAACCTGTCTTAGGTAGGAGTTACAAAGGTGAAAAAATATAGATTGTTATAAGAAAATAAGAGATACTTTATTTGCCTTCTTTAAATGCAAAGGGAAAAAAATCCTTATTGAGGTATAAGATGAATTACGGTATCATTCATTTAACCATTATTTTTGTTTCAGTCCCAATTGTCATGTAGCTCTTGGGTTTTCCAGAACATTGTTACCTTATATTTGGGAATTTCTCATTCTAGTTCAGGAGTCCTCAAAGAACTTATTTGATTTATCCTGAAGTCCTGCCAGGTAGATTACTCCGAGGCAATTTCTCTCGCTCTCGCTCTCGCTTGCCTGGACTTCCTAATAGAAAGGGAATTAATATTCTTTAGCCCCAACACCAACTCTTACCTACCCATCTGGGTAATTTCTTTGTTAGAGATGAATTTCTGATCTGCCTGAGTTCTGATGCAGCCTATAAATGTTCTCTCTTCTAGATATGGCCTCTCTGGCAGTGATGTCCTAGATAATGTAGCATATGCTCGTGGGTTCAACACAGACCACCAGACCCAGCTACTGTACCAAGCATCAGCCATGATGGTTGAGTCCAGGTATGTGCTCAGTAGAAGACAATGAATATGTTCCCAGGGCCCTTATTCTGAATCTTGAATAGACTATTTGGCCAAATTGATAGTAGCTTGAATTAGAAATGGGGCGATTTAAGTTTTAGTTCCTATTTTGACACTCTTGCTTTGTGGTTAAAGTCAAGTCACTGTTAAAAAATGAAGCCATAACCCACCTAAACGTGTTAGAAATTTTAACTTGTTATATGGTACCTCAGTGTAACTGAATATGAAATTTTAGCATAGTGAGGAAGGAAGCACAATCTGACATAAGCTAGAAATAGGCTTCAGAGAATCCTTGTTCCTTGTAGGTATGCACTGCTGATTGTAGACAGTGCCACCGCTCTCTACAGAACAGACTATTCCGGTCGAGGTGAACTTTCAGCTAGGCAAATGCACTTGGCCAGGTTTCTGCGGATGCTTCTGCGACTTGCTGATGAGGTAAGTTGTTGGGTAGGGACAGAGAATGCCTAATTTCAGAGGCCACCAATTCCAGGAGCCTTGCTGAGAGGCCAAGATATCAGGGTCTGGTATCATCACGATATTATCAGTTAGATATGAAGAGAGATAGTAGTCATTCACTAGTTTGTGGGGGAAAGGGTAGCAGCAGTAAGGTCCTTGGAATGTCTGTGGCCACAAAAAATGACATTTATCTTTTCCACATCAGTTTGGTGTAGCAGTGGTAATCACCAACCAGGTGGTAGCCCAAGTGGATGGAGCAGCTATGTTCGCTGCGGATCCTAAAAAACCTATTGGAGGAAATATCATTGCTCATGCCTCAACAACCAGGTAAAGTGATGGGGTAGATGACCTCATTTTGGAATGTAATGTTAACTGTGAAGTAGACATGAAGATATAACATTTCCATTTGAACACTGTTAAAGCAAAGGAGCCTTTGCTAAATCTAATTGTAATGTTCTGGGTAGTGTAAGTGTTTGCTTTTAGTTCATAAAGGAATTAAAAGCCTTCAAATGTGGAGGACTGAATATGAAGAATTCATATGTTTCTCCCTCATTATTAAAAGAACATAACTGTTTTAATATGGAAAATTCACTAAGCGGGGAAGCAGGGTAGAAATGGATTCCTCCAAGTTGGAAGTGCCCTAAGGAATACAGAAAGATCCCCAAAGTCCTAATAAGTATATACATCCCCAAAATATTTAGATCTACCATAAATAGGCATAGAATTTTTTTATTCCCCCCTTTAAAATTTTTCGATTAGTTTATATAGTATTATTTTATATTAATTTCAGGTGTACAACATAGTGGTTAGACATTTGTATAACTTATGATGTGATTCCCCCTGACTAGTACCCACCTGGCACTATGCATAGATATTACCATATTATTGACTATATTCCCTGTGCTTTACTGTACATCCCCATGACTGTTTTTATAACTACCAATCTGTATTTCTTATCCCTTCACCTTTTTCACTCTGTTCCCCATTTCTCAGCATTATAAATCTAGTACTCATCTGAGGAATAGAATTTTTAAATTATAATAACTTTGGTGTTTTGGTCTGTGTTTGGGTCAGACTGTACCTGAGGAAAGGAAGAGGGGAAACCAGAATCTGCAAAATCTACGACTCTCCTTGTCTTCCTGAAGCTGAAGCTATGTTTGCCATCAATGCAGATGGAGTGGGAGATGCCAAAGACTGAATCATTGGGTTTTTTCCTGTGATAAACCTAAGTGCTGCAGCCTAATGGAGAAGACTGCTCCCTGGGGTTCTTCGCAGGCCTCTTCCTGTTGTGACTTCCAGAAACAGGCTTCCAGAAAAACAGCTATTGTATCAGCTTTTCTGATGATGTAAACAGGAGACAGGTCAGTAGTCACAAACTGATCTGAAATGTTTATTCCTTTGAGAGTGTATTAATCTCTGTGTGAATTCTTTGGTTTTGGTGGGGGCGGTGTATGGAATACCTTTGACATAGTGCCTTGAGGTTGACTCAGGACTGACAGCTGGACAATCTTGTCTCCAAAAAAGACCTGACTCTTCTCTGTCTGAATAATGTTGAAAAAAATGCCTGAGTTATGTGGCAAAGGGAATGGGTCTCCTGACAGGTTTTTTTTCCTCTGTCAGTAAAACTGTCAGTCAGAGGTTTTTAAGTTTGTATGCCTGAAGTAACTTACGTAAGAATTTGTTTTAGTTAAGGGGCACAGAGCAGACCTGCTGGGGCACCAGCCCTTCACCCTCTACTTTGCTTGGGATTTTTTTTTTTTTTACTGCTCAGAGCAACTCAAGATAATTCTGGAATTTTAGGCATTCCAGAGGCTAAGTAAGTAGATTCAGCGTAGGTCTGCTAATAAAGTAGTTATTTGTACTAAATGTGCTGTTTATAGAAGTTATTCTGGTATGAGCTAAGTATGCAAGATAGGGCCTTCATAATATCTGTTTGGTACTGATAGAGGTGATCAATTTCTATTGCTTTAAAACTGAAAACTTAAAACAGAAATCTACATTCAGATGACTGAGCTTTTATTGTCCTTCAACCTAATAGACTATTACAAGATGGATATACAGTAGCTTTCCTGTGGCCTTTGTTTTTATTCTATAAGTCTCTGTAGAGGCCTGATACTTGCCTGGATTATTCTACTTCAGGGGTTTGAGATACTCTTCTTCCCCGTCAAACTTTTCTACTCAGGCTGGGTTTTAACCAGCTCTTCCAGTTTCAAACGGCATCTCAGCTAGTATTGGAAGTGAAAGAAAGGCAGTGAAAATATCTACGGTTGCCTGTGTTGATCTGACTATATGTAGGGAGATAGGCAGATACAGTCACTTTAATGCAGCTTTGTTTTAAAAGCAGTTCTACTGTTTCCTGGCTTTAAAGACAGTATCTCTCAGGTCTTCTTTCATTTCTATACCACAAAACCTGAGATGGTATAATAAAGCCACAGTGACAGATTCTAGAATGAAAGCTTCTTGTTTAAAAGCATCTCAGCCTTTTAGACCTATAAAGTATTTAAGTGCCTTTGACCTAGAAAATTGTCTCAATTTTTCTTGTAGGGGTGGGATTAAGCTTTGTGCTGCTGGTTCTAAGTGAACAGGAGAGGGTCAGGAACACCTGCTTAGGTGGACTAGACCCTAATAGGTTAAAATCAGCTCTCTGCCTATGTTTTACGTGTAACTAAAATTTTCACTAAAATAACTAACCAAAGAGCTTATTCTGAACTATTTGGTATTGCTTTTCTACTTGTCTGCAACAGCCTCTGTATTAGAAAACAATTATGGAAGTGTCAAGAATGAGCTGATAACAAATAAACAAAGGGGAATATAATCACTTCTAGTCAAATTTGGTTTATTTTAAGTTTGTACCAAAATATATTCCAGGCAACTCTTCAGATTGATTCAGTCTCATAAGCCGTATGTACTGTTGTCATTCCAAAAGCAGCCAAGACTCTGGAAGTCAAGTGAGTGGTCCAGCCCCTTGGCCCAGGAATACAGTTAGAAGCCACATGATAGGTGAGAAGAGGGCAATATCCATGCACTGCCCTGACCCTTCCTTTTATCCTGGTAGGTAGGGTGTGGTCTTAGGACTGTATACTTTGGTGTTGAATATTAATCAGTGAAAAAGATTAGAGAGTACAAGTTCTGTGTTTTGTTCCTATAGCGCTTTGAAGTTCATTCACCTTACCAGCAGTTGGAAGGCAACCTTCAGTTCTCTACCTGTACTCAACCCCAGGACAGGTGCCATACTAGTCTTGATTTTTCAAGAATTTACTTAAGGGAGAGAACAGAAACCCAGGCCTCAAGTATTTCCCCAATTTCAGATTAGTTAAGGGATTAGAATAAATTAATCAGTGGACAATAGGCAAGAAATTGGGAATGATAGCAGGTATTGGTCAGATCTAGGAGTCAGGACACTCCCTTAACCAGTCTTGCTCAGTTTCCTGATCTAAGCAGAGTCTAAGGGAAAACAGACTTGATTTTTGTCCCCCGTAATAAGTAGTGGTATTTCTCAAGTCATGAAGGTCATGGAAATGTGATTAGTCTCCTAAAATTACTTTCAGTTCTTCCAGGTCCTTCTGGAAAGCTGAATCCTAGGGAGACAAGAGAATAAGACTAGGATTCAAAATCTAAGCCAACATTTCCCAAACCACTGGTACCCAATAAGAAGGGCCCTTTGCTTCCTTTCTGAGCTGTTATCATAGCGCCTACATGCAAAAGTGTAGACTCTTTTCTAGGGAAGTAAGATCTCAAGGGAAGATTTTCTTTTCCTAAAAAGGCCATGTGATGACTCAGTGATGGAACCCAGTGTTAGAAATGCTCTTAAAAACATTACCTCATTAGTGACATCTGGCAGTTCCAAGGCCAGCTTCACCCACTGTCTAGCTTCCGAGTTTCTTCCTAGTTCTCTGTAGCACTGAGAAGAGACAAGAGTGAAAACCTGGGAGAAATACCACCAGGAGACTAGAAAGGGATGCATAGGTACGCTTTCAGGAATTCCCAGAATATCAACATACAGGATTTTCATGTGTTGAAATAGTTAGGTGAGTTTACCTTGGAAATATATACCCTTGCTGCTTTGGAAAATCCTGGCTGTAGTTCTTCAGCCTGGAGAAGGGAGGAAGGCGTTTCAGTGAGGTATTCTCAAAGTCAAGTCAGGCTCTGAAGTATATTAGAGATTTCCAGTCCCCTATCAAGAGACTGATTTAGTGGGTCTGGGAATTTATGTTTTTTAATGAGCTCTCCAGATAGTTCTGATTTTCCCATAGAACAGGCAAACAAAATTGCCCCCTTCAGGAACCCCTCCCAACAATGTCCTTAGGAAAAACAGGTCACCCAGGCAGTTTGGGCTGCTGTCCACCCCTCCCTTCGATACCTTTAGGAAGCTGTGGAGGGCATCCTGCACTGTAGCACTGGGAGGGCTTTCAAACAAGGCTGTAGCGGTTTTTCTTTCTAGCCAGCTCAGGTGAGCAACCTGCCACCAAAAGATAAAAAGTTTTAAGTATTTTTAGGAAAATTGAATATGCTGTACTGAAAACAAACAAGGCTGGGTAACATGACCAGTAACGTGACCATTCAGAGGAAATGGCACTTGAGCCAGGCTGCGGACCCTGTTGCCAAATTTTCACTGCAAGGAGATCAGGACACTTAGAGCCCTTGTGTCAAACCCTGGAATTTAGCTCACCTGGTAGCACCACCTGCCAAGGAGAAAGTGAGCCATGGGGTTTTCTGGCTGAAGAGCAAGGGCTTTGTCCACATGCTCCTGAGGGGAAAAATGTAAACATAAACTAACATGAGACAACAGAGTTGCTAAGGGAAGAGGGGCAAATCATAGAGGCCATAGGAACACCCTTAGCTAGGAGTTAGGATGGAGCAGGGAGTATGGATTAGACCAGCACAAGGGAAGGAAGAGAAGCCTTTCCTCACCTTGAAGCTAAAGCCACTCTGGATGCGCCGCTGGATGCCCTCATGCTCAGCCAGCTGACCACAAAGCACGGCATACCTAAGGGGGAAGCGAAGCAAGCTCAGGGGCAAGGAATGGGCTTCCCACCCAGGGTCTAACTGCACTGCCCGTTACCCCTGCACCCTCAACTAGAGCTGAAAATATAATTTCCATCTATTTATAATTCCTCTTCACAGGTCTGTGTTCCCAGCTCATAGTCTTTAACAAACATAGTGGTAGGCTCTCCAAAATATACATACTAGGCACAAAAAAGCTGGGTCCTCCACAGCAAATCTCTTATACTTAATATTTAGGCAAGGTCTCGGTCCAAATCTCCAACAGATTTCCCCTCATAATGAGTACAGCCATAGGTGTCATAAAAATTTTAAATCTCTAAAATGAGGTCTTCTAATAATCAGCATCGAAGTGTAAGAGACCTGAGTACATTGCTTTTTGTTTCCTGAGGAGACACACTGGTAAACTGTACTGGAAAACTGGACAAATTGGGATGAGATACTGTAGCAATTTCTAATGTTAACTTGAGAACCAATAGTAACAGAGGAAGACAGGCCTCTGATTTCAGCCCTCTCCTTCACATCCTCCCCAAGAAATAAAGCCAGCCAGCTTTCCACCTCCTGTCTTCAAAAACAAAGGTCTCATTACCCATCCCTCCAGCACTGTTTCTAGAAGCACAGTTGACATTAAAGGAGTGTTTAAAGGCCCAGGTTGCCTTTTCATATATTCACTAAATATTTGGGGGTATTTTTATCAGATACTTCCAGAGGCTCATTTTCATGTTTAGTCTAAACAGCTGTCCCCCAAGAATAGCTAAGAAAGTATGAGGCCAGTTTCCATCTTTGGGAGCCCAGGAGCCCCAAGAAAGCCCACAGGGAAGCAGCACCTGTGACACCCAGAAAAGTGACCTGGCCTCTGAGAAGAGCTCTTGCAGAGATAAAGTTTCAGCAACAGATAAATAGCATCTCTCAGCTCACAATCTTAGGACAGAGATACGGAAAGCAAGGTGGGAAAGGAACATTTTCACTAATAACTCTGAGGTGCTAGAACCAGTCCCCAGGATACAAGTTGGCCCTGACCCATGGAAGTTGGCAGAACTTTGCCTCACAGGAGACCACAAACTGGGCTGATGTTTTTGTAGGCTAATAAATCGGCTACTCAACTTCCTGGGGTTGAACTCACTTCCACTTTTCCTCATGCAAGCCATGCAAAGAAGCCCAAGTCCCTGCCAGCCAGAAGTAGCAGCTAGGGGAAAAAGGAGGTTGTGCAGGAGAGGAGAGCTGCCAGTTGTCCCAGTCTCCCTGAGAAGTCAAGAACCCACAAGTTTTGTAGCTCGGGTGACTTTCACAAAGCTGCTCATTTCTCCATGCCCCAACAGAAAAAAGCTTGTGCTCGCCCCTGCCTCACCTCAAGGCACCTGCCAAAGAAAACTTCCCTGGGTCCCCAGCTGGGGATAGGGCGGGGCATATGGGAATACAGGCCAGAGCTCCCTCTCCTGGTTCCTCTGGCAAATGCCTTTGTGGCCAAGGCAAAGAGAAGAAAGTGCCCCCGCCCCCGCCCGCCCCTCCTCCCCCAACCTATGCTGGCTCTTTCCGGGACGCTGCAGGGTGTCATTACCATTGGTGACATTCAGCACTCTCATCCCCCTTCTCCAGGGCCGCCTCTGCTGCTTCCTTTCCTGTAGGACAAAGGTGATCCAGAGTTGACAAGGGCCCCCATGCACATTCCAAAGAAGGGGCTGCGGGAAGGATGACTGCTCCAGCTTTCACCAGTGCCTACCTAACCTGGATTGTTGGAAATAGTTGTGAACTTACACAACTCCTCAGATAGTTTTAGTCTCAAACCTTATGCATTTTTAATGAAAAAGCTGCAAATAGCTTCTCAGGGATGACTTCTGCTTCCCTTCCCATCTCTGTCGTCAGCTGCCTCAGCGACTTGTTTTTATAACACCCACCTGATGTGCTCACAGCACTTCAAATATAAAAGGACCCAACGCCAACCTGAAACTGTCCCCATCAGGCCTTACCCCCATTTTGCTCTGGGTTCTGTGGACAAGCTTCAAGGTGTCCATGAATCCCTCTGAAGTTGTATAAAATTTTAGGTATATATGCATTTTATTAAGGAAAGCGTCCACAGGTTTGATAAAATTCTTAAAAGGATCTATGATCCAAAAACATTAATCACAGCTCTAGGCTGAAACTCCTCACCAGAACCAAATGGACTGAGGTATGACCAGAGATGATTTTTCGCTTAGTCTTAACTAAGTTTTCTAGGCACCAAGACTAACAGAAATCGAGGCCTAAACAAATAAAAGCTCTCAACAAGGGTCCCCCAGAGTGTCAAGGAGCCCAGAGCCCTTCAGGTAAGGACATCATGTTCACAATGGAGAAAAGAGCATCCTGCAAAATGGGACTTCTTTGACTAAAATGGAGAGGGCTTGGCAGGGAACATGGAGAAAATGGAACAAAAGTAATGTGTTGCGGTGGTAGGCTGGCTAATCAGAAATGTTTCCTCATGCTTAAGTGATAGTAATTATGGTATAATGTTGTATGTGCAACAAATACATTTTTAAGACAGCTAATGAGAACCCTGCATCCCCTTTCCAAACAGAAGGATCACATGGCCCCACAGTGAGGGACATTACATTGTCTTATGGGGTTTCTCTCTGCCCTCTTTCAAAGCACTATCTCACTAGGAAAAAAATAGTAAAGAATGTGAACCAGTTCCTACCAAGCTAGACATAGGGGTGAACAGATATTGCCTAGAATACCACAGAATGGCTGCCTCCTGGTGGTGCACCTTCTATAGATAGAACAAAATAAAGAACTTCAGATCCAGCAAGGATGGTCTTAAAAAGCTAGTGTCCCAGAGCAGGGCATTCCAAGATGCTCCATAGTCATCTGACCTCCAGCAGGAAGAGACTTGTCCAGGGTGCTAAGCGTGGGAAGCCAGACCAGACCAGTGTTGGCTGGGCCGCTCCTCCACCTTCAGTGTTCGTGCTGGCTACTAGTACTAATAAAAGATGATCAGTGATCAAAGGGAAAGGAAAGGTTCTGTTACTACCAAAAATCAGCCCAAAAGCAGGCCAGAATCCTCACCTGAAATTTAGAAGGGAAAGCAGAAACTGTTTTAAAAACAAAGCAGGGTGATGATTGGTTAGCTCAGTTGGTTGGAGCGTGGTGCTGATAACACCAACTTTGCCGGTTCAATCCCCACATGGGCCACTGTGAGCTGTGCCCTCCCTAAAAAGAGTCAACTATGCTACTGTAGCATGAAAGCAACGTGTAACCAAGGACGATGGCTATTCCCCAATAAAATTATTAAAAAAAAAAAAAAAGCAAAAAGTAATTAAGTACCTTTTGTTAAAACTTCTAGGGATTTTTGTGAAGACCTGTGTCAATAAACATTTGACTTAATTGGCCTGTTCTTTCTATATCGACTTGCTAATTCTACAATTGTTTAGAATAATGACCTTGAGATACTGTCAGAATCTATATTATCAAAGATTCAATAATGTTTGCAAGGCTGAATTTATAAAAAAAGGGAAAGCAGACGAATCCACTTTAGATAACTGATGGTGCGTAACTCAGGGGGGATGTGACTAGGCAGGACACATCTTCCCCACAAACCAGTCGGTTTTTAAAGTCCCAGGATTCTCAGTGACCTCATGACGGATAAGCCCTGAGCCTGGTGTAAGTCAGATGTACCCTATCCCCCAGGACACAGACTTGGCAACACAGTTGCTAAGTAGATCCCAGGGACTCCTAACCTAGAAGTATTCTCCCAAACTGTTCCTTACAGGTGCTCACCAAACACTCCACTCATAGTCTTAGAACTCCTGCCCCACAGCCTCCATAATTCAAACCAGATTCCTAAACCACAGCAAAAAACCTCTTCAGATTAAGAAAGGTTTTGCGGGCTGGCCGAGTGGCACATTGGTTAAGAACTGGCTTGAGATGCCCGGTTCGGATCCCACATATGAGGGCCAGTGACACTGCCCTCTACAGCTAAGATGGTAAACAACAGCTCGACCTGGAGCTGGGCTGCCGTGAGTTGCCAGCGATGGCGTAGGCTGCAGCCCCTGCTGCAGTGGGTTGCCATGGGCTACCGTGTGTAGCCGGCAGCCGCCATGAGCGGCCATCCAGAAGCAGGCGACTGATCTGTCTCGCCCGGGAAGAGCGCAATGATGGTGCCAACTTGGGCCAGTGAAGCAACGTCCTCCACAACTAGACTGAAGAACAAAAGGACAGCAACTTGTCTGTTCCCCTTCCCCCAATTCCCCAATAAAATCTTTAAAAAAAAAAAAAGGTTTTGCCAACTCTTTCTGTTTGGGGAATAAGAACAAAGGATTATGTTGATATGATACAAGTACTCCTAAAAATGCTCACCTGTGTTCCTCAATCACCACACAGTGCAGAGAAGCAGAGGCCATCTCTGTTTCAATCAAGGAAGCAGGGGTCGATGGGAGCCAGAGTTTATCCCTAGTGAGTAGCTGAGCCACCACTTCCCTGACATTCTGCATCTTGGTGGTTTCCCTGGGCCCCAAGCAAATAGGCTGGCTCTACCCCCACAGTCAAATCAGTCACCTTCCCACCAGGAGCCTGTCAGCACTTACCGTTTAGGGCATATGACTTCTTCTCGCTCACCTCCTCTGTGAGCTCACACATGTCACTGTAGGCCCGGGCCAGGCGCCAGAGAAAGTCCTGCCGACTTCCATACTATAGACCAAACAGAGAGGGGTGAGGCCCCCCTTCCCTCAGCCACAGAGAACTGAGGCTCTGGCCTCCCCTACACCCTTGGTTTGAGTTTCCAAGCTAGTGTGTAAAAAATGCTGACTGATGTCGGGCCAGCCTCATGCACAGCCCTCCACCCTGACACAACCCCCCTCATGCAGTTAGTTAACTAATGACACTCTCTCTTGCCAACAGATCGCACTACCTACAGAGAGGGCATTCTGGCCTCCTAATACTGCAAAGAGGAATCAACTCCAAGATGTAGTGAGGCACAGCAAAAGATAAAATAGGTGAACATGTCCATGAAAAGGGAAAATTCTAATATTGGGGGCAGTTACACCTGGGTGAGCCTGAGGAGAAGAGAACTGCGGGTGAATGACCTACACACTTATCACTGATGTTGGAAACCAAGTGGGGCAGGCAGTTGGGGCTCTGCCTCAAGGGAAATAAAGTAGGAAAAGGACATTTCCAGTTCTTCGCATATTTCCCTCTACTGTGAGAGGTGGAGCCTTCTGCAGCATCTCTACAGGAGGCAGAGGGCTGTCTTCGGGAGGAAGCTCTGAAGGGGGCAGTAAACCGAGGCCTCTAGGGGCAGCGCTTAGTGCCCTTGGAAGAGGATGTGCAACCCTGCGGGGCAGGTGCAGAACCAGCCATCTTGCCCTCATTTCCCTTCCCATGTCACCTTGCAGGGTCAGTAACCACAGTGGCCTTCATTCCCTGGGGGTCAGGAGGGAGGAAGGGCGGTCTGGCGGCTGGAGCCTCACCGCTAACTTGTTGTTGAGCAGCAGCTGGAAGCCCTCCCGCTTGTTCTGCTCACTGCCCTGGTGCAGCTCGTCCGCCTGCTGCAGGAGGGGCAGCACATCCTCCAGGCCAGGGGAACCTTCGGCCTCCAGGGCTCTGGGCACCAGGCCTGAAGCCACCTCTGCCTCCAGGTCCACAGAATCCTTTCTTCCCATCTTCACTGTCTCACAGCTCACTTCATCTTCCCCATCTTCACTCTCCTTGTCAGAGTCCCGCTCATAGTCAGACTCAGCATTGGCTGTTGTATAACTGTGGCAGAGAAATGACAGGGTCAAGAGAGGGGATTATTCAGCCTTCGAGCGCTAGGGTCTGTCCCCCACCCGCAAAGAGGGACTCTGGCATTGCTGTCCAGAGCCCGGAGCCCTCCATATAGGGACCATTCCCCCCACTGAGGGGCAAAAATTAGTTCTCTAGAAAAAGCTCCCTATGGGAACCATGGGCTGGGGAAAATGATCCAGGAGGGGAAGAGTGACCAACTGAGGGCGCTGTGACAGTCAGGAGCTCACATGAGAACCCCTTGCGTAGCTACCACCAAGTCTGCCAGAAAATGGAGAAACAGAAAAAGCCTAGAAAAGTATGTACCAAAATGCTGCCAGTTATTCTCAGGATAGTAGAATTAAAGATAATTATTTTTCTATCTTTTTATATATGATTGTGTTAGTGAGCATATAGTCTTATAAATAAAAAAATGTTTAAGATAAAAATCTAAATGTAGGTGGAGCTCCTGAGCTAAATGGCTCACCAGGCTCAGCTTTGTCAATCATTTTTGCTTTATCAGCCAAAGGCACCTGCCAGAACCAACATGGGTGGGTTCCAGACTCTGAGGCAATGTACAGCCACAAATATCCACATTTTCTTTCTCAGTTCAACATGTACCTCTTTCCAAGTCAGCCACCAAACCTAAGCTACAATAGGAGTAGCCCCTGGGAATTGATGGTGTGGGGAGGCACTTGCAGCTGGAAGCAGGAGATGAGAAAAATGCAAACAGAACCCCCTGAGAAGGTATTTCTGGGGCCATCATAAGCCAGGGGTCTCCTAGGGAGCCCCAACTTTGATACACCCACTGAAGAGGAAGCCGAGTTTCTCTCAGATCTCAGCCTCCACCAGCAGCCAATTGGGAGCTAACTGCCAATCAGACAAAAACGAAACAGGGGAGAAGGTAAGACGTCCAGGGGCCAGACCCAGACACCAGAGAGCCCTCCACACTGCATGCAGGATTAGCAGGTTCGTAAGCCAGAAGGTTCAGAAGCACAGGGAAGATCTTAGGGTCATTTAGGGATAAGCCTTCCTCCATCCTGGAATGAAAGACAGGGGTAGGATCCTATCGCCACCCGCAGTGAGAGCTGGCCAGTCCCGCGAGGCAGGGAGGCTCTAGCAAGGCTGGCACAGTGAGGAGGCCTGTGTTTGCACCTCAGCCCCACTTGAAGGCGCCCTGCCTCACTGATCAGCAGCCCTGCTGCCTGGCGCGCAGTGGGCCAGCAAATGCTTGCTGAGTGAATGCCAAAAGCCCATGGGCTTCCAGGCTTGCGAAGAGATTGACTGTGTGCCAGAGCTACATGGGCTGCTGTGCCTATGTTCACATCATGCTCTCACACTTGGACCACCAACCCAGCCCTTGGAGAAATCCACCAGAGAGAGGGATGGCCCTTTTGCTTAACACACCCTGCAGCTTTTGAGATCAGCAGGGGACTGGCAGGGACCTTTGAAAAGGCCCTTTGGATCTGGTGCACTCAGAGGGAACATGGTGTTCCCAGAGTGGATCATGGACTGGAGGCTCCCTCGGAGCAAGGACAGCAGAACTATCCTACTCTACTTGAGGAGAGGCAACAAGCCAGTGATCAAGGACTCAGTTACACACATCTCCCCTCCTTCTGGCAATTAAGTTTCTTTCTTTGAACTCCTAAGCCCCATTAGAGGGGCTAACCTAAGTATTCCAAGACAACCGAGCATGACCCTGAGAGACTCTGAGTGGTGCGGAAGACCAATCTAAACAAGGTGATAAATGCCCAAGAAGGAGGTGAGGCCACAGGCAATCACTCTTGGCTGGGGTGCCTGGAAGGCTTGCTGGAGGAGGTGGTGTTTTAGGGCAAGTTGGGTTTTGACAGGGAGGGAACTAAATCTTTGGTACAATGCACTGGGGACAAGCTCACACACCCAACACAGTGATTCTGCCTCTACCACATTCAGTCGATCCCCTGGGAGCTCAAAGTTGCTATTTTACTTGGAAGAAAAAGGGAATACAGATTTTAGTGGACTAGAGTAGCCCATCAAATATTCTTATCTTTTTCATTCCTCAAAGAAGCACTCTTTCCCCTGGAGCCCACGTGTTCAAAGTCATTTCAGAGATTGTGGTCTCCTCCAAGAATTCCCCCTTAACCTACATTGCACTGACCATGGCAAAAAATTATTCTCTGTGGCCACTGGCCCAGATGGCAGCCAGCTAAACCAGAGTCTTGCGTCACACACCTCCCTTGCTTCTACATGCCACACAGTCAGTCATGGGGCTGAGCCTCCTGGAGATATAATTAAGAAAGCCACCCTTCCTCTCATCCCATCATAGGTGACTGGAAGGACTGCCCAGCTCGTATGGCCTTGGGAGCCCCAGTGAGCACCCACAAGCTTCCCTGGTTAAGTGCTGGCTCTCACTGCCCACAAAAATTTGTACAACTTCTTAAAATCATCAAGGGCCTTGAGTTCTACATCCTGGTCTTGGGCAGAGCTGTGACCTCTTCTGTTCTACCTTCTTAAAGTTCAAATGTCAATTCCCCACCCAAGTGACCTGTTTCCTTAGGTTGCATAAAGATGTTCCTTAAGTCTCAGGGCCCACTATCAACTACTTTGTCCTCCTTTCTTTTCAATCCAGCTATGTCAAATATTAATTTCATTTTTGCCCCTCCTCTAAAACAGCCCTTTGGAAGCATCTGCTAGCCCAGAGTTATTAGGTAAATTGACTAGAAAAGGGCCACTTCTATTAGCCCTTGAGAATACAAATAATAGAGATCAGACAGCCCAGGCATCAATGGTCATGAATGGAGGACTAAAGCTCTTTACCAAGACTTCACTTGTTTCAAGAGGCACCTGAGCAATAATCAAATCCAGCACAGATGTCCAATGGCAGTGACACGGAAAAAGAGAGTGATACTATTAATTTTCTTAGAAAACCAAATGAGGAGAGGCAGGAGAATATAATGGCACAAACAAGAAAACAAGGCTGAGATCTCTTTGGTAAGATGTGCTGAACACACTACTGCTATGGGCAGTGAGCTGTGGCAGCTCTTAGTCAATGGGAAGAACCCCCAAGGGCTGCATGCCACGTTTCCCCATGAAAGCCCTTCTGTGCCCTGATGACCAAGCCACGCCTCAGATCACAGACCCTCACCCCTGCAGATGAGCCCAGCTAAAGCGTGCACTTGGTAGTGGTACAACACTGGGCAAAGCACCAAATCTCACCAAGCCTCAAGAGAAACAGAGAAAAGGAGCACCTACTCTAGGATCCTTGTGAGGATTAAGTGAGGAAATAGCTCTAAAGTACTTAGCACAGTGTCTGTCAGAGGAAGAATAACCGTAGTTAATATTCTAAGGTGTTTCAGATAAAGAGGGACAATGCTGCGAAGATCGTCCAGAATGCGCATGTGTTTATAGCTAAATCAGCCGTTCTGGCCTGATGGAAGGCTCGGCTGTTCTCTGCGCCAATCTTTCCCTTGAGAAAGGTCAGCAGAGGCCACCAGAGAGGTCAGCCGCTAGATCATACGCAGGCCACCTCTACACTGGAGCTAGCAGCAGACAAGGGCAGATGTGGCCATTGATAGCATCCAACCCGCAACAAAAGATATTCATCCAGACTCCATGCTTGGGACCAAAATTTCAAAATGGCACTAGCGGTTTAAAATCAAAAGCCCTTAGCCTAACCAAGTTTGGTGGCTATCCACAAGACTCCTGCCTGCTGCCCTGTCTCACAGTAAGGCCTATGGTCAGAACTGCTGGGCCACCAATTACTCGTGACAGTCACCTCCCACCTGTAAATTTGGCAAGGGAGCATAAGCAAGCCTGCCCTGTGGGCAGGGGAGGGCTTCCAGGGGGAGGGGAACACACTCAGTGCTTAGAGAGCTCGAACCCAGCTTGGCCACTCAGCGAAGGAAATAAAGTCCCTGTGATATAACACAGGAAAATGCCCATCTAATGTTACAGGAAAAGAGTAAATAAACAAATACAACCATGTAAAAAACAACCCTACTCAGAGGAAAATAAAAGACGTAAGCAATAAGCACTGTTAAATTTCTGTTTGTACAACATAAAGTGGGTGATTTTTCCTATTTCAACTGTTCTGTATTTTATTTATTTATATGCTTACCTCGTTCCAAAAATTGTTTACAGCAGCTTGGTGTGAATTTTCCACTGATAAACATTACTATGACAAAATGTAACCCGGCTGGAGCCACAACTGCCTCCAGGAGAGACAACTCACCCCCCTTCGCTCTCAGCATCTGTGAACGTGGCTCCCGAGGTGGCCGTGAAGTAGACGGAGCTGGAGCCAGTGGAGTCACTCCTCTCCCGGGCAAACGGGAACCTTCGCCGCCGAGCCACTCTCTGGTTCTCTTCCATGTGGGATCTGAAAAGCAGGGTGGCATTAGGCCCCATCTAGCCCGTCGGTCCCCTAGCCATGAGGGAGCCTCTTACTACCACTCCTCATTAAAGGGCCAAGGACCGAGAAAATCCTGGATCTCTATACTCCGGAGAGCAACAAAGCATAGTTTAGGACCCAGCCTGCATGGGCAGAGCAGGCTAGTCAGAACAAAGCATTCAGCTGCTACAACAGACCATGAGGGCCCAAAAGCAGCAAACTTGTGCAAGGTAAGGTACCAAGCGCACGGCTTCCCTGCCAATTAGGTGAGAAGCTATAAAGCTGGCTTCCTCAGAGATAGACAGCAAAGGCCAGAACGCAGATCAGTGGAAAAAGCTGTAGGGGCAGGGAAAAGTTGGGGGCGGGGGACAAGGCAAGAGAGGAGGCTGCATTACTCACCGGACCTCCCCAACAATCTGCCCAGCGAGCCCCTGCAGGCTGCTCCTCAGTTCCTCTACCTCCCGCCGCAGTGCCACCAGACTGGTCAGCACAAAGTCCAGGCGGTCCAGCACCATCTCCTGCCCCTCTCGTGGAAGGCAGGACAGCACTGCAGCATCTCCAGCCTCACCTGGGACTGCCTGTAATGGCCTCGCTGAAGGAAAACAGGGGACAGTGATGCCCATGGAACATAGTGAGGAAAAGATCTTACACCTAGAACATTTACTTCTCACTGGAGTTCCATTTACAAGGACCCTTAAGGCTCAGACAGCATATGTTCACAGCTAAGTCCTGGTAACAAGTCCCAAGTAACTATACAGAAAAAAACATCAAGGTCCCAATCTCTAAACAAGAGCCCTCTGTTCCAAGAACCTCCCACACCAGGACCTTCAGCAGTACTGCACACCACTGTAAATACGGTAATACCTTGGTTTGCGAGCATAATTCGTTCCAGAAACAAACTACTCGTATTGCAAGACATCGCTCGTTTACCATGTTAAAATGTATTAGAAATGTTTGCTCATCTTGCGGAACACTTGCAAACCACATTACTCGCAATTCAAGGTTTTACTGTAATGTAAAATGCTTGCAAGAATGATGTACCTCAAAGGCAGCACAGCTGCTCTACTACAGTAAAAGAAAAACCTTTTGCTGACTACAGGCATACCTCGGACATATTGTGAGCTCAGTTCCAGATCACCACAATAAATACAGTATCCCAAAAAAGTGAGTCAGAATCTTTTGCTGTGAAGGTCTTGCCTTCAATTTACAAAAAACACATCTGTGATGTGCAGTAAAGCAAGATACAAAACGCAATATGCCTATATATAATGCCCCAATACTAGTCAATACCAACCACACAACAAAACTAAAATTAAGCTCACTCAAATTCTGATCTTTCACTTCACAAAGAATAGCAAACTCTGAGCTCCTCTCCAGAACTTTATCTAATATCATCAGAGAGGGGCAAAGAGAAAAGGGGCAGTTACTGACAGAAAAGGTACACTGGAAAAGCCCATCCAAACCCATTGGAAAAATACCATTGCCAAGCCCTGAATTGAGCACTTGGTAAATTCCAACAGTAAATTCTAGTAAACTGATAGCTACCTAAGGAAATTGTACTGGAAAGTGTGAAAACAGGAAAGAAACCAGAGAGATAGGACCCACAGTCCAGCAAGCATACATCTATTAAAGGAAATCTAGTAACAATCTCGGCCAGGTTACAATACAACCCAACAGTGTTCAAGAATGTAGAGCAAGAAAGATCCCTGGAAACATGGCTACTTTCTCCCAATCTCAGCAAAAGAAAGACTACCGCTAAGGAATTACAAACAAAACACAAGGAAAAGGAAGGAAAAACAAGCACACTTGCAACACTAGGTTACCACCAGGTTATAAAACGCTGGCAAACGGTTGCAATCTAAGGTGATAACTCTGAAGACTTTTCTAAAACTAAGTTTTCCAAACCACCTGGCATTTGGTAATCAGAGAAAACACTCGTTCCCAATTAACATGTTCTACAAACGAGGTCTGAACCAGCCCTGGATGCTTTGCTCAAATGAGTTAATTTAACATGAAAGTTCTGCAAAACTGAAAGCACTACCCATTTTAGCTGTGGCTGGCTTCCAGCCATATTCTGCTTCACCTGCAAGTAGGAGCACTCCCAGCCCATGCTGTGGAAAGTCCACAGGACCAACAACCAGGCCCAATCCTGCCACTTACTTGCTCTGTGACAACCTTCGGAAAGTTACACAATTGTTTTTAATCTTGATTTCATCATAAGGAGAATAAAACCACTTGGCCTAATCTCCAAGTTCCCTTCAATTTCCAATATGCAGTTTCATACGTAAGCCCCAGGACTTTTAATTCCTACAAGATTAGTTTTTCCTTTTGCCTACTTTTGGACTCTTCCCCTATTTATTAAACATCTCACCCAACAGTAAGTAAGTAAGTGCCTTTAATACATACATAGCACTACTGTGGCCAGAACTAAAAGTGAAAACTAAAGAACCTCTCCTGGGGTTATAGGAGAAAGAGTACAGAAGAGGGAGACTGCTTTCCTTTTCAATAAGCTTTCCTAAAAGGTGAAACCCCTGTCCACTGTCCTGTCCCACAGGTTCGGCTAAAGGCAGTCTGGACCCCTGGCCCATCCGTCTGCCGTGACTGCGGCCTCAGGGGACCGGCTCCTACCCTGGCGTCCCGGCTCTGAAGTCTGCGTGTAGTCCAGGTTGTTGGGCAGGGGCTGGCTCTGGCCATGGTGCCGGGTCCGTTTCCACCTCTGACTGTAAAGAGCACACAGGAATCCAACGCCCGCGGCGGTGCCCAGCAACAGTCCCAGCCCGGAACGGGCGCTGCCCAAAGCCCCCAGTCTAGACATGATGCACCTGCAGCCCGCGTATGCCACAGGGAGCAGGCGGGTTGGGGAAGAGAGATTCGTGAGCGTGGTCCACCCACCCCCACACCAAACCCCTAGAGATACCTCCTTGCCCCGATTACCCTCATCCCAATCCGGACCCTAAGGTTTCCGCCAGTGCCCAGGGCCTGACTCCCGCGCCTTTCTCCCAGCGTGGACCAGCCTCCCTTCCAACACGCCCCCTAGCCCTGATCCCTGAGTCAGGTTTCTGGGCCTCCACACCCTCCCCCCAGCCTCACGGCCCTGCAGACCACAAACCCGCCGCCTTGGCCGCAAACTCCTGGCCCCCCACGCGCCCTTTGAAAGTGCCGTGGCCTGGCCTGAGATAAACTCAGACTCTCACCGGGCGGGTCACCACCATGGCAGCAGCCGCCGCCGCCGCCGCCGCCCCACGCTGTCAATGACCGTGACGTCATTAAACGACGCCATCCGCCCCGCGCGCTGTTAGAAAGGCGCAGTAAGATGATCACCCCTAGGCTGTGCTTCTGGCTCTGTAATTCCCAGGGGGCGGGGCCACGGGCGCTGCCAGAGGGGTGGAGCCAGCAGAGAGGCGGGAAAGGGGAACAGACGCAGGGAGAGGAAGAAAGCTCGCTGACCTTTGGCCGAATGCTCGAGCTCCTGGAGTATCTTTCTACCTTCGCGCCTGTTGCTTGTGCCTAGATTGACTCATTCTCTACCTGGAAAACGCCACTCCCTCCCCACCTTTCCTTAACAGTCTGTCGTAACTCAGATTTCATTTGATTTCGGCTTAATTTGTTTATGCATTTTTAATCAAACCATTTACTAAACACTAGACAATAGCGTCTTTGGCAGATCAAATTAGAACAGATGAATTGTTGGTTTGCCACAAGAGGTTCATGAGTCCCCAGGGCCAGCTTCCTAAAAACTCTTATATATTTAAAAACGTATCATAGATACACACCCCAGCACTAAAAAATAATCTTAAATCTTACATTGTCATTATTACATTAACCAGGGACAAGGTTATAAACTTTTTCCATTTCCAGAACGTAAATGAAATTCATTTCTCTAATGATAACATTTCTTAACATTTGGATGAGGCTGAAACTTGAGTTGATCTCTGATTGCTTAAATTGGTTCAGATACCATTTCAGGTTTGTTTGCTTGTGTGTTTGTTTGTTTTAAATCTATGTTCATCAGTTTTCTGTGTCCACCATGGCCAATAAATTATTTTATAATTCCATTTTACTTGTGATTTTATGCAACTTCTTGTAATTTTAGAAACTAAAAATACAGGATTTTATCGACTATGATTCCAATTTTATTGTCAGCATTCCTTAAGAGTTAAAATTAAGTTGAGTGACAGCCAAAATATCTAGATCATTCCTCCCCAAATCTTTGAATGGGTATTATATTAACTTACCTCTTAACAGTGAGATATTTTACATATATGAGTACATTTAATGTATGAGTACATTGTAAAGAATAATTTAAAAGCAATGAGGTATCCACCCGACAGCTTAAGAAATAGAATTTCACTAATACTTCCTACTCATTCGTAAGGATTCATTTCAATTAGTACCTCTTGAAATACACTAGGGGATTAATTAAAATAGTCTTGGTGGTGAGCAAAGAGTGGGTTTTTAAATTTTTTATTAAGCTTATTGGAAGGCTGGCTGAGTGGCTCATTTGGTTAACAGCATGAGCACTGAGCAACAGGGTTACTGGTTCAATTACCATATGGGCTAGTGAGCTGGGCCTGAGCTGAGCTGTCACTGAGCTGCCAACCGGTAGCAAGATGGTGAGAGCACATGCTCCTAACAACAAGGTTGCCAGTTCAACTCCCGCATGGGATGGTGGGCTATGCCTACCCACAACTAAGACTGAACATGGCACCTTGAGCTGAGTGGCACAACTGGACTTGGAGCTGAGCTAACTGCACCCTCCACAACTAAGATTGAAGGACAATAACTTGGCTGTTCCGCTTCCCCAATTCCCCAATAAAACCTTTTTAAAAAAACTTATTGGGGTGATATTGGTTAATAATATTTAATTTTCAGGTGTACAAGATTGTAATTCGACATCTGTGTATTCTATTGCGTGCTCCCCACTCGAAGTCTAATTTCCTTCTGTTACCATATATTTGAACCCCTTTATACACTTTGCCCTCCTCCCCACCCTCTTTCCTCTCTGGTAAACACCATTCTGTTGACCGTATCTATGAGTTTGATTTTTTTTGTTTTGTTTTAAGATTTTATTGGGGAATCAGGGAAGGGGTGTTCCCCTTCCCTGACAAGTTGCTGTCGTTTTGTTCTTCAGTCTAGTTGGGGAGGATGTCGTTTCACTGGCCCATGTTGATATTATCATTTCACTCTTTCCGGGTGAGACTGTCGCTTGCTGGCCATTGGATGGCCACTCACAGCAGCTCACGGCCACTCACGCTGGCTGCCGGCCACTCACGGTAGCTCAGGGCAACCCACTGCAGCAGGGGCTGTAGCCTAAGCTGTCGAGGGTGACTCACGGCAGCTCAGCTCCAGGTTGAGCTGTTCACCATCTTAGCTGTAGAGGGCACAGCATCATTGGCCCATGTGGGATCTGAACTGACAGCCCTGATGCTCAGAGCTGGCGTCCCAAGCCAACTCTTAACCAATGCGCCACTCAGCCGGCCCGAGTTTATTTTTTTGTTTGTTTGCTGCTTTTTGTTTTGTATTTCACATATGAGTGAAATCATATAGTTTTTATCTTTTTCTGTGTGACTTATTTCACTTAATACTCTTAAGATCCATCCATGTTGTTACAAATGGCAATAGTTCATCTTTTTTATGACTGAGTAGTATTCCATTGTGTATATGTACCACATCTTCTTTATGCATTCATCTGCCAGTGGACACTTAGGTTGTTTCCATGTGTTGGCTATTGTAAATAATGTGCAATGTGTAAAAATATAGTAATATAAATGGAGCCACTTTAAAATGGAACTGGAACTGCCTTGCATAGCTTATGTCTCAAACCTTTGGAATGTTAAACAGGGCAAATTAATCTTTGGATTGAACCTAAAGCAAGATTGCATTTTGCAAAGATAACAAGAAGAGAGATATTTTGTCTACTGGGCTGATGACTATGGACTGAAAATTAACATTGTTTAGGATTATTGTCACTTATTTCGCTTACCTGCATCAGTAGAAATGCCTTTCTTTATTGATATTATTTTCTTTCCCTTTCTCATAAATACCCCTTGCCTTTGTCTCTTGGCCTTCTACCTGAATCAATGCTTCTCAAATAACTTTTTTTTTTTTTAATCTCAGGTAAATGCTTGTTGCTTCTCGCTTAGCCTTTTATTTTTAGGTCAACAAATGAACATAGGGATATATATATATATATATATATATATATATATATATATATATTTACAAATAAATGTTTTCATATTAAGAGTGTTTTAATGTCCTATTCCCGTATTTTTTCTCATTTTTCTGAAATAAACATGTTTCTTTTGTAATGAGGAAAAATATTAACTTAATTTTGGAGGGAATAAAAATTCATTTCCTCTGGGAAACTTCCCCAGACCACCACCTTGGTGAAATTAATCTTTTTATCTTCCTTTGCTCGTGAGGTGTTGTTACCTCCATTTCACTTGGTTCTGTGATTATTTGCTCTCTAGTCTGTCTACCCTACTGGACTGCTCACTCTTCTAGGGTGGGGTTCGTGCCTGATTCATCTCCATGTCCCCTGTGTCTAGCACAGCTCTAATGCAAAAGCCATCCATAAAAGCTGAACAGAGGAGGAATGTAAAAAGGAATGACCAATATCCAGGCCCTGCCACCTTGACAATGCTTTCATGATGAAAAGCTGAGTTGTGGAAGAACAATTTCTCCTCTATTTGTAGGGGAGGAAGATCTGCCAGATAAACTGACTGTGGTGAGAGGTGAAGCCAGATGGGCAGACCAAGCGAGGGAATTCATTTCCCCCTGGATATTAAAGATGTTATCTGGCGGGTGTGCGGCTGCCAGGGGCAATCAGCAGTGGGGTGGGTTATTCTGGATGAAGCTCTCTATCTTATGCTGCATCTGCAGACCAGTTCAGCAAACGTAATAAAGCCCTGGCAGCCTAAGATATGCACTGACCTTCTATCTCCTTCCCACCCCTCTTCAGCCCAGCCTGAGAGAGGATAGCAGAGCAGACTCCAAACTCCTGTTTTGCTCTCTGCCCAGAACATGACAACCCCATCTACCTGGCTCTTCCAACACAGGAGAAATAGTCAAATGCCTTGGGATGGTGGCCTTACCCCTTGTGTCTAACCTGTAAGGGACTTGACACTTTAAAAAATTGTTCTTTTTTTTTTTCAGTTGTTCCTATAAATTATTTAATAGCTGCAAAATAATATGTATAATACATGTATAAAGACTGAGTACGTTTATAATCCTTTGCTCCAATGTCCTAGTATAAGAAAGAGAACATTGGGCCGGCCGAGTGGTGCATTGGTTGGGAGCTAGCTTGGGATGCCAGAGGGCCCCGGTTCAGAGCCCACATATGAGGGCCAGTGACACTGCCCTCTACAGCTAAAATGCTGAACAACAGCTCAACCTGGAGCTGGGCTGCCATGAATGGCCTGTGACGGCGTAGGCTGCAGCCCCTGCTGCAGTGGGTTGCCATGGGCTACTGTGTGTGGCCAGTAGCCAGCGTGCGTGGCCAGCAGCCACAGTGAGTGGCCGTCCAGAAGCCTGTGACTGATTTGCCTCGCCCGGGAAGAGTGCAATGATGGTGCCAACTTGGGCCCAGTGAAGCGACGTCCTCCACAACTAGACTGAAGAACAAAAGCACAGCAACTTGTCTGTTCCCCTTCCCCCAATTCCCCAATAAAAATCTTTAAAAAAAAAAAAAAAGAGAACATCACTTTTTCCTTTTAAGACGCCTGCATGTCTGTCCCCATCCCATCCCTTTTCCTTCTCTCTGAGATAACTCCTACCCTGAATTTACATTTATCATTCCCTTTTCTTTATAATTTGACCACTTTTTGTTTGTTTGTTTGTTTTTAATGGGGAAGTAGGGGATGGGAACAGCACTGGGGAATTGGGGGAAGGGGAACAGACAAGTTGCTGTGCTTTTGTTCTTCAGTCTAGTTGTGGAGGACGTGGCTTCACTGGCCCAAGTTGGCACCATCATTGCGCTCTTCCCAGGCGAGGCAGATCAGTCGCTGGCTTCTGGACGCTGCTCACTGCGGCTGCTGGTCACTCACGCTGCCTGCTGGCCACACACAGTAGCCTATGGCAACCCACTGCAGCAGGGGCTGCAGCCTACGCCGTCCCAGGCCACTCATGGCAGCCCAGCTCCAGGTTGAGCTGTTGTTCAGCATCTTAGCTGTAGAGGGCAGTGTCACTGGCCCTCATATATGGGATCCGAACCGGGGCCCTCTGGCATCCCAAGCCAGGTCTTAACCAACGTGCCACTCTGCCGGCCCTTGACCACATGCTTTTATCCTCAAACAATATGTTTAGTTTTACAAGTTTGTGAGCTTTATGTAAATAGAATTGTTCTGTATTTTTCCAAGACTTGCTTTTTCACTGAGCATTTTCATTGCTATCCAATTTCCATCGCATGAATTGAGGACTTACAAGAACTTTAATTTCATAACCTATGGCCCAACACTTGGATTTTTGCAGTTTAAACTCTCAGGCTATGTACAGAGACTTGAGGACTTGGAGACTGCTTGCAGAAGAACAGTCTTTCTGTGCTGTTTGATTTCTGTTGATAAGTAATCCAAAAGCTTTTGTTCTACAAGCCTGAACTAGAATTAGGACATTGACCAATGCCTAGTTGATTACTCCTTGTTCTTGTACCACAACCCCACTTGCTGACGACTGAATCAGCCACTGTTGAAAGTCCAGTTGCCGCCACCAATTGGAAAACAAATGATCTAAGTTTATGGTCTTGTTTCCCCAGCAACCCATCTCTTTGATGATCAGCGGCTAGCAACTTACACATTTTTTTTTTAATTTTATTGGGGAACAGCCATGGTCATTGGTTACACATTGCTTTCATGCTACAACGATATAGTTGACTCTTTTTTTAAGGAGGATGCAGTTCACGGCGGCCCATGCAGGGGTTGAACAGGCAACCTTGGTGTTATCAGCACCACGGTCTAGTCAACTGAGCCAATCAGTCACCCCCGACTTACTTGACACCTTTTAAAAACCCTGTTCTCCCCCTCCCACCTCCAAACCGTGTCTTTGGTTCATACCAAGGGCTAAGTTCTCTAATTTGCAAATCATATATGAATAAAACTCTTAATTTTTTTCTGGAACTTTTGTTAACAGAATCAACCAAAAACTTACTCCACTTTTGTTTGTTTTTTTTTTTTAGCTGAGCCATCCAGCTACCTGTTCGCAGCTCAGCAGCTGCTCAGCACTCGAACCGCTATTGCTCAGAGCTCAAACTCTTGAGTGAGCTCTTAACCAACTGAGCCACTTGGCAGACCCTTACAACTTACTCCACTTTTGATGGACATAAAGACTGTTTCCAGTTTTTTGCTAATTATGGACAGTGCTGTGATGAATATTCTTGTACATGTATCCTGATGCATGTTTTCCTGAGGTTTATGTAGGGAAGGTTTGGCTGGGCCACACCTCTTCACATCTTCAGCATTAACAGATGATGCCAAATTGTTTTCCATGGTGCAAGGTGGTTGCATCAACCATAACAATTTACAATCCCAACAGTAGTGTTTCAGTTGTTAGACATCTTCACCAGTACTTGATGATTACATTTTTTTCAAATCATTAAAACAGTATCTCATTGTAGTTTGAAATGTAGTTTAATGTGCATTTCTAGGATTTCTAATGATATTGAACATCATGTTCTATGTTTATTGGCCATTTCCTTTCTCTCGTTTGAAAAGTGTCTGTCTATTCGAGTCATTTGCCCATGTTTCTTCTATTGATTTATCTGTTTCTCGTTGATTTGTAGCTCTTCATATGTCCTGGGCACTAAACCTTAGTCACTTTAACAAGTATTTTGTTAAGCAGGAGTATGTTTTATTTATCTGGCTATTTATCTGTTGATCCTGGAGGTAGAGAGTACAAAATTCTAAATTAGACCAATAAGGATCCTTTAGGATTACAACTTCGATTTCCCTCCACATCTGTCCCACATCTCTCTCCACATCTGTCAAAGTGCTGGAGGCACTTCAGTGAAATTAAGATTTTTCAATGGCTGAGCGGGAAGGTTATAGGCTATTTTTGTTTTGCTTTGTTTCATAAAGAACCAATCACAAGACAGAATGTCGAGTTGTCAGATTTTGATACCTCCAGAGGAGGGCGGGGACGCTTTGAGGTGAACTCGCGGCCCTCTTGTTGGTGACTGGCGCGGGAGAACCTGTTTCTTTTGCCCCAGGTGCTGCCTTGTGATCTGCGCAGATGCTGTGTCTCTCCAGGTTCACGGGAAGTTCTCCGAACTGAGGGCCAAGTTCCGTTGGTTTAAGTCCCTCCAGGCCTGGTACCCAGCCAAGCGCTCGGTTTCTTTACAGCTTTACCTATAGCGCCCCAGAAATGCAAGGTCCCGCCGCTGTGCTAGGAATTACAGTCGGGTAGGCTGGAATGCGCAGCACACCCGAGGTGGTATTTTAGCTGTAGCCACAAGCCTCCTATCCCCCTGTCTTCCCTGCTGAAGGAGTCTCTGGAGAACGTGTCCTGAGGGTGGGAAGTGGGGAGCCACTAAAAGCTTTAGAGATGTCCCCAGATGCGGTGGGCTGGACTTGGGGGCTTCAGCCGGGTCGCCGTTTGCTCCCTGCTCTGTTTCACTGGGACGCGAGCGGGCACAAGCAGGACTTTGGAAACTGTTACTGGAGGTGTTGCAATAGGGGCGCAAGGTCAACACACGCGCTTGGCGCCGCGGCCTGTGGTAGCCCTCCGAGGCTGGTGGGCCACCCCCGCTTCCAGGCCTCGGGCGTCCGAGCGGCCCCCCACAACACGCATTCTCTTCGCGGCTGGACCCGGGCAGAAGCCGCAGGTCACCCGGAGTCCTAGTGCGCTGCCCCGGGTTAGGGGCGGGTCCCGAATAGCTGGGTGCAGGGGCGCGTCACGGGCACCAGTTCCTGATTGGCCGCCGTTGCGGTCACCGGCCGGGCGCACTGGGATTGGCACAGCCCGAGGCCAGAGCCGGAGTAACGGTACTCCGGACGCCGGGTTGCAGTTTGGGAGGCCGAGGGGGTGGCGTCGCCGTCGAGCCCAAAGCCCAAGGTGGGAGCCTGGCCGGGACCCGCGCACCATGCCCTACCTGCTCATCAGCACTCAAATCCGCATAGTGAGTACCACCGCCGACCATTGGGAGTTAGGGCCCGGCCCGGGGCGCGGGGGCTGCGGCTGCACCTTGGTGCCTTCCTCCTAGGCAGCTCCCGCTAGTGTTGGGCCCGGAAACTGCTGGGACACGCCCCCTCGGGCCACGGGGGAGGGAGGCTGGGGATCCGACTTTGCCCGGATCCCTGAACTCGGAGCTCCGGTAGACCCCGCTCCTCCAGCACCGCGAGGGCCAGGTGCGTGCGCCCCGGCGACCCAACGAGTTCCGCGCGCTGGCGGCTCCTGTCCTGCCTGTCCGCGGGAGGACTGAGCCTGCGACAGAGACCCAGGAAGCCCTGGCCTCGCACGTGGATCACTCACTGCTCTAGCAGAGCCGCTCTGCGGGGAGGGGAGGGGGGAGTGGAATAACTTGAGTGAGAGGTTTGGAAAAGAAAAGGACGTACTAAGCTGAAACATCCATGTGCCTGCCCCACCCACAGCCACTAGCTGCACCCTTAGGTACTTCCAGGAAGTGTCTGAGGCCTTAGGAAAGGAAGAGAAGAAAGACCTTCTAGCTCCTGAAGAAAGGGGAGACCGCCGCCGTTGAGGTTAGAGGTGGGGAAAACACCATTCAGGAGTCTGAAGTCACCCTCTTTCTCTGGGCGCAATTTCTTCGTCTAAGGTGCTGGTCGCCCCTGGAGTCCCGTTTTGGCTTCAGAATTATATGACTGGGTCCCCCAGTTGGGCAGCAGGATGCTCCTCTGCCCCTTCCGACTCCCCACTGCGTTGTGATCCATCAGAAAAGACGCAGCTCCCTGGGGGTGAGGGCATCAGGTGGGCTCACCACACCATGGGTCTTGGCAGTACCCTAGGGGAGTGGTTTGAGAACCCATCATTTGTGCAATTGTTAAAATGTGGACTCCTGGGCCTCTTTCCAGACCTCCCAAAACACTCTAAGCCTGGGGCATGGGAATTTAGGAGATTTTTTTTTAATATAGCAGCTTTATCGCTATATAATACACATACCACAGAATTCACCACTTTAAAGTATACAGTTCAATGGGGTTTTCTTTATACATATTCAGAGTCAGTTATCACCATCACATTAATCAATTTTAGAACATTTCCATCACCTTAGCAGTCACTTCTCATTCCCCACCCCCCACCTCCAGCCCTCCAGCCCCAGGTAACCACTTTCTGTAGTCATATGTGGTCTTTCATATATGGCGCCTTTCACTTCAAGTTTTCAAGGTTTATCTGAATTGGAATATGTATCAGTACTCATTCCTTTTTATTGCAAATAAGATTCCATCATATGGCTACACTGCATTTTATTTATCCATCCATCAGATGAAAAATATTTAGGTTGTTTCCACTTTTTGGTTATTAGGAATAATGCTATGAACATTCATGTACAAGTTTTTGTGGGACATTATGTTTTCATTTCTGTTCTCCAGGGGATTCTGATACACACACACACACACACACACACACACACACACACACACACACAGGTGATGGTGCCTGGCATGAGGGTGCCAGTAAAAGAGCTCTGCCCAGATCAGCTTGGATGGGCTCAGGAAGCCTCACACTGCTCAGCTGGCTCATTGACCGGCCCCACCCTTTCCTAGCGTGTGGTCTGCCCTCAGTGTCCCTCACCACCCCATCCAGCCTTTACCTGAAGCTGGCTCAGGGCCAGCTGGCAAGGGAGGAAGGAGAGGCGAGACCTTCCACCTCTACCTGGCAGCCAGTCGAGCAGCTGCTGTGGCTTACCTTGCAGGAGGCGGGCCCCACCATGGTGGGCGATGAGTACTCCGATCCAGAGCTGATGCGGCATCTGGGGGCTTCAAAGAGAAGCGTCCTGGGAAACAACTTGTGAGTAGTGGCATTCCTAAGTATCTTCTCCTCACTGGGCCCTAGACCTGTCCCTGTTCCCTTTACATACCACCACGCCCAAGGACAATGCCACTGCCCAGCCTCAGAGCCCCGCTGCCTGCTTCCTGGGGTCCTGTCCTCTTGTAGGGTCAGTCCCCGTCTGCAGCCTTTCAGCCCCCCCAGGCTTGCTCTGAAAGCTTTCCCATTGGCCCTCTCTTCACAAGAGGCCTCAAGGACAAAGTCAAGTCCCAGGACAAAGTCCCAGGACAGAGTCCAGATTCCTGGAGATAGGACTATGTAAGTGGACTGTTCCTTGCCCTGCCCTCTTATCTCCAAGCTGGACTCTATCAAGGCAAAGATAGGCATAGAGGAAAAGGTTTTTGTCTTGAAGAACTGGCTGAGTAACAAAGGTAAGCCCTAGAAACCAGAAGCAGGCAGCCTGGGTCCTACTTCCAGCTCGGCCAGCTGCCTGGGGGCTTGGCCACTTCCCTTGGCATCCTTTACACCAGCTCCAAGTCTAAAGGGTGAGCATTGCTTTCTTTTCTGGCCCTCTCCCTTCCTATCCCGTAGGCAGGGAGAACCCTGGCTCCAAAGGCTGCAACTCCTGAGAAGGGTCCCCAGAGTGAGCCCCAGTTCAAAGGGGGCAAAGTGGAGACGAGCTGGTGCCAGCACCTTGGGTCAGGGTTGGAGGGTGAAGCCAACCCTCTCCCTTTACCATGAGGCATTTGTCTTGAGATGCCCAGCTTGGGGCTTGAGCCCTTTATCTACTTGATGGCCCTTTATTTTTTTTATTTAAAGATTTTATTGGGGAATTGGGGGAGGAGAACAGCATTGAGGAATCAGGGAGGGGAACAGACAAGTTGCTGTCCTTTTGTTCTTCAGTCTAGTTGTGGAAGACGTCGTTTCACTGGTCCATGTTGATATTATCATTGCGCTTTTCCCGGGTGAGGCAGTCGCTCACCGGCCATTGGACGGTCGCTCACAGCAGCTCATGGCAGCTCATGCCGGCTGGCAACCACTCATGCTGGCTGCCAGCCAACTCACAGTAGCTTATGTCAGCCCACTGCAGCAGGGGCTGCAACCTACCCCATCACCGGTGACTCACAGCAGCCCAGCTCCAGGTTGAGCTGTTGTTCACCATCTTAGCTGTAAAGGGCACAGCATCACTGGCCCTCACGTGGGATCTGAACCGGAGCCCTGCTGCTCAGAGTTGGCATCCCAAGCCAACTCTTAACCAACGTGCCACTCGGCCGGCCCTTGATGACCCTTTAGAATTAATTCACCCCGAAAAAAAAGAAACCAAGCATTCTCTGTGCTAGGGATCGGCTCCCAGAGTCAGGAACTATTGGGTTGTCAGAAAAGTCATGACATTTTGCAACGAAAAACAGAAAAACTACATCATGACTTTTCTGACAACCCAATATTAGGTGCCAACCTGTTACTCCAGGACTGTAGGACAGCCAGGGCAGTAGGAGGGGGCAGAGGCCTAGGGGGCCCTGGTGCGAGCAGGCCATTCTTCCTGCACAGTGCAGCAGCTCAGGGCACGTGGGGCTGTCACCAGACAAACATGAGTTCTACTGTCTTATACCACTGGAAAAGCTACTTAAGCCCTCTAAGTTTTCTCATTTATAAAATGGGAACAATAATGGTGCCTTCCTTGGGTTGTTGAGAAGAATAAATGAGATAATGCATGCAAAGTGCCTAGCAGGGGTTGGGGGGAAGGGAACATACATTTAGCCTGGCATTTGAAGACCCCAGCAAATGCTGGTCATCAAGAGCATTCCTGACCAGGCCTGGTGTTCAGCAGAGACTAGCTTGTATGGGAAGCTTGCACCGTGTATCCCCTCACGCTGCCCCTTCTTCTGTTCACAGCTCTGAATACTTCGTCAATGACCCCCCTCGCATAGTCCTGGACAAGCTGGAACGCAGGGGCTTCCGGGTGCTGAGCATGACAGGGGTGGGCCAGACACTGGTGTGGTGCCTGCACAAGGAGTGACGCTCACACTGAGGAGCAGACAGGGCACCCCTTCTTTGAGTGGTTGCCATGGGCCCCGATCCCAAGCCCCTGTCTCACTCCCTGCCCTGTCCCTCTCTTCCTAAATCATTTTTCCTTGGCCCAGCACCACTGGGCAGTGAAGCCTGCCTCAGCAGGGGGTGGGAAGGGCCGGACCCCTTGTCCTGGTGCTCCCAAGTGCCCCTCCACCTTCTGGCCTGGCTGAGGGCGTTGGAGGAGGCCATGTTCATGGGTAGGCTGAGGGGTTGGCAAGAGCCAGGAGCATGGCCCCTGGACTGGGCGGGTGGGTCTTGTGTAGCTGGTCCAAGCCAATAAAGGGCTGCGATGAGTGGTTGCTCCTCTGCACTGCAGGCTCAGGGACGCTCACTGAGTGGAGCGCCTCTGTGGGTATGTCTACTGCTGGGGAGGGAGAACCCGGCCTGGGCAAAGCCTGGGAACCAGGGCTACACTTGGGCAGGCCAGCACCTTCTACCTATGTATGCAATAGAGGTAGACTCTTAAAAAAAAACTTTATTGGTGATGTTTAGGAAACAGGCTGTGGGTGGATGGGCTGCAGGCTACGTGGGCTGCCCCACCTTGTCTTCCTGTTGCATCTGGGCGATCAGCTGCTGCCTCTCCGAAGCTTGGCGCATGCGCATCATGACCAGGCTTTCATAGTCCCTCTCTGACAGCACTGAGTCCTGGGGGACAGAGGTGGGGAAAGGGGGGGTCAGGGAAGCAGGGCACAGCCCCATAGACTCCAGACTGGAGGACAGGGCCTAGGTGGAGCTACAGTCCAGAGTCAAGGACCCTGGAACTGCCTGTAATCCCAACTCATCCATGTTTCTTTAGAGCAAATGAGTCCCCAAGCCAGCTTCTCAACCCACCTCAACCAGTAATCACCCCCACCCCCCCTTTCTCAGGCCCTTAACTTTTAGTCAGCTCTGTTCATCTTTCCCAGGTGAATCACTTCCTCATGCTCTAGCCAGGCCCTCATCTCCCTTCATTTCCTCTCAGCCCTTTATTTGACACTCCTTTCCTCTACCCCACAGCTTCTGTTTTTCACAAGTTTCCAGTGAAGGGAGGTCATCAGGTGTAGAAATCCACTCAGCTCTGCCAGGCGGAGGCGAGAGCATTTGCCCCCTCCCAGCTGTCCATCTTCCCTGTGGTCTGGCTCCTGCCCAGGACACAGGAGAAGGAAGCCCTGCCCTAGACACAACCCCAATCAGCCCCACCCTAGGAGACAGAAACAAGCATGAGGCCCACTTCCCTCCTAAAAATACACACCAGCGCTCCTGGAAGGCAGGGCCTGGATTTTTCTTTTATGATCTTGCCAGCACAATGCGTAAGATTAAAGAGGACTATATTTTAACAATCAAAAGAATAATAAACAACCACCTCAATGGGCCAAGGCTGTGGGGTGAAGAGGCAGCTTTACAGTGCCACGAGACCTGGGCTGCCAACCCCATGCCCTGATAAGGTCTGCAGTGGGAATTAAATCACTTCCTCCCTCGGCGCAGCTGAAGCTGTGTGAAGTGTGACGCCCACTTGGGTTGGCACAGAAGCAAGCCAGGCCAGGGGGCTACACAGAGACAAAGCTGCGGAGCCCTGTTCTGCAGTACACCGAGCTGGTGCATTCTCACGAAATAAACAGGAGGCAAGTTTGGTGGTCAGTGACCTGGGTGAATAAGAAGGGAGTGGCTGGGGTTAAGAGGCCAGGCCCTGGCCAGCTGGTTTGGAGTAAGGGGTGTACAGAAGCAGGAAATGTTATTCAACCTGGATCCCCTTGCTCCTCCCGACAGCCCCACCCCTCCTCCTCTCTCCTGGGTGTCCGAGGATCGTTGCCCTCCCGGCCAGGCTCACCTACCTAGGCTTGGCCCAGTGCACCGCCAAAATTTCAGGGCAGCCCCATGTGGCCTGAGAAGGGACCTCAAATGAGGCCCAGGCAGCCCATGGGGAAAAACTGGAGCAGAGGGTTGGAGGCAGCAGGACCCAGGCCCTCAGCTGCTCTCTCCTGTCCTGAGGCCATCTGATAAGTCAAGGAAGGATGAGGAAATAAAGCAGCCAGACTGGGTGTCAGGCCAAGGGGAGGGCAATTCTCCCCTCCCCAAGGTAATACTGCTCTGCTGTGAAAACTCAGAGTCACCGTGGCATGCCCCAAGCCCAGCCCTGGGAGGAGCCAGCCCTTTATAGGCATGGGGCTGCTCCCTGTTAACACACCCTCTGCCTCCTTCCCCTCATACCTGTGGGCTCTGCTAATGAGGGTCTGTCACCAGGTCCCAGGACTGAGTCACCCACCCAGCAACAGGTCTCTTCCTTTCCCAACAATTGTTTCAATAACTGCCACCTTCGCTGCGCCCCTCCTTCCCAGACACACTGGGGGCCGGGGAGCCAGGCCTATCTGCTAGGGCCCAGGGCGGTGGGGAAAAAGGAGGCAGCCTGGTGACACACACAGCAGGGCTGTCCCCAGACGAGTCCCCAGAGGAATTTCAGCTCCCCAGCGCCCTGGGGTGTTGGCCACAGCGGCCCCAATCCTTGCATGCGGATGCTGCAATTACCTCAGAGCATGAAACCTGGCTCCCCACCTGACTGAGTCAGCTGAGAACAACAACACACCTCCACGGCACACACCAGCACAACCAGCTGGGCACTAATCAGAGTCGGAGAGCCTTGGCAGAGAGGCACAGAGGCCAGCCAGGGAGAGCGGAAGAGCCGTGGGCCGCGAGGCGCAGGGGCTGGGGAAGGACGGCTGCTCCTGCCAGCCCTCCCCGCCAGCCTGAGAAGATCCATCTCTGACCTCCCCAGAGCCGCCCTCACTCCAGTTCCAGTAAGTGCTGCTTCTTCCTCTTGGGGTTTTTCCACTGACCTATCAAGTAACCAGGCCACTCCTGTCCCTCTGGGAAACTCCTGTTGCCAGCAACTAGCAGTGCTCTGCTCTCCCCTTCCCAGGACCTCGTATCACCGTCAAAGATGCTGGCCCAAGCTCTGTGCTGAGCAGAAAACTGGAGGCCTCTGCTGGAAGCCCACGTGGGCTGTCTCCCTGATGCTCATCATTCACGGCTCCAGTAGGGTCCAGATGGTCCCTTAGCCACTCCTGAACTGGGCTTCTAAGGTGCCAGGCTGGTCTGCTGGCTCCCTGGGTCCCATGGAGACCTGGCGGAAAGGCTCCTTCCGCAATGCCTCCTTCTTCAAGCGGCTGAGCCTAGGGCGGCCGAGGCGACTCCGACGACAGGGCAGCGTGTTGAGCCAGGCCAGCATGGCTGGCGGGGACCATGAGGAGTACAGCAACCGAGAGGTCGTCCGGGAGCTTCAAGGGAGGCCGGATGGCCGGCGCCTACCACTGTGGGGGGACGAGCAGCCCCGAGCCACGCTGCTGGCCCCACCCAAGCCCCCACGCCTCTACCGCCTCTACGGAGAGAGCTCCAGCTGCCCCAACATCCTGGAGCCCCCCCCTGCCTACACCACTGCCTACTCGACTACCCTGCCCTCAGCACTCTCCCTGGGAGGCGCCCTCCATGAATACTCTGAGGAGGAACTTTTGGACACCCCCACCTTCCAGAGGACACCTGCTCCGGACCTCAATGACCCCTTCTTCTCCTTCAAAGTGGACCTGGGGATTTCACTTCTTGAGGAAGTTCTACAGATGCTGAGGGAGCAATTTCCCAGTGAGCCCAGCTTCTGAATGGGGTGAGGGGTGGGCAGAGGTGGGGTGACTGGAAGAGCTGGAAGCCTGGGGACCGCAGGGAAGGAGGGCATAGTTGTGGATTAAGAAAAAGGTGGAGATAGGAATCCAGGGCCCTGCCTGCCCTCTGGGTCCTCAATAGTCCTCCAGGTCACCCCAGAGTGGATGGACAGGAGCAGAGGCAAGCTGGAAATGTTGCTGACAAGAGCTCTGAAGGCAGCTGGCTAGGCTGGGACCAGGCAGAGGCCAGCAGAGGGGGAGGGCAGCACAAGGTGTGAGTCAGGCAGTGGAGGACACACAGACTAGACAGATCAGATGGGTGCCCCCCACCCCCACCCCCCAGTCCTCTCTGTAGCCACTACCAACAGAGAGAGGTTACAGGACAGGTCTAGGCAAAAGCAGTCCAACTCAGGCAGAAGAGGAAGGTGGGGAAACCTGAGGGGAGAGGGGACAGACAGGCTTGACCTCGTCCAATATGGCAGCCACTAGCTACACGTGGCTGTTTACATTTAAATAACTGAAACTAAGTAAAATTAAAAAATTTAGCTCCTCAGCTGCACTAGCTGCATATCAAATGCTCAGCAGCCATACCTGACAAACAGCTACCACAGAGGACAGGTCAGGGCGGACATTAACATCATGAGAAAGCTCTGTTGGAGAGCGCTGGCCTAGACCATGGCTGGAACCAGCAGTGACATGATGGGGAAAGGGAGGCATAGGAGCCTGCAGCAGCAGGGAGGGGCTGGCAGAGTAGGGAGAGCGAGGCATGCAGAGATACGAAGTATAGGAGTATAACTCGGGAAGAAGGCCACACAAATCATTAGCAGGAAAGGGGGCATGAGAGACTCATGCTGCCAACACAGCTGCCTGGAGCGCTGCCTGAGGAAGGTGGCTCCAGGGAATGCCAACTGAAGGCACAGGCACAGCTTGCAAAGGGCCACTATGGGGAGTCCCCAGCATTACTAACGATGGAAGCCCTTGGGAAATGCAGCAAAAACAGCGGCAGATTTCTCTCCTTCCAGCCACCATGAGAACATAGGAGGACTGACCAGGGGATGGACAAGAAATTCGTGGCTGTTACTGTGACGTGATCTCTAGAACCCTCCACAGCGACTGGGGAGCGCTGCTTTGCCTGAACCCTCTGCCGATGTGGGCCTACCACCCAGGGCTGAGCTCACTGGGTTGAGGCCACGCACTGTGCTGCTGCCCCACGCTGTGGCCTGGCCAGAAGACCTGAAACCGTAGCCCAGGTCAGCTGGGCCCTGTGGTTCTGCACGCCAGGCCTTTCCAAGCGTGGAGAGGGGCAGAGGGATGCTTCGATGCACACTGCTTCCACAACTCAAATCTGTGCCTCCGTCTTCTCTCCTCCTGTGAGGATGTGCCCAGAGGAAAGGCTCCCCTCTGGATGCAGGAGATAATGAATAAAGTTCCGTGTAACAGCCTTTGGAGTGTCACCTGGGCTGTAAAATACTGGGACTTAACGGTGGGAGAATGAGCTCTCTAAAGAAAGATCTCAAGTTGGGCTCAGACCAGTTCCTTTTCCTCCTCTGTCGAGGGTCTGGGATACACTCCCGGAGAGCTTCCAGTTCTCATTTCTCATGGCCAGGTGAGGGGCATGTAGGGGGGCAGGGGTGGCATGACAGGCAATGAGAGCACAGGCCTTGCTGACTCACCGGGCATTCTGCTCACAGAGGGGGCTGTGAACACATTAGCCTGAGGCTGCCACGCAGACCCCCAGGCCATTTCGGAGAAGGGACAGCTCTTGGACCCAAAGTTCTCTGTCCACCAAAGTGGGGCAGGTGTGACCAGGGCTGCTGTGTGTGTGTGTGTGTGTGTGTGTGTGTGTGTGTGTGTGTGTGTTGCTAAACAAGTCTTCATGGAGCTATGAGGATGAAGAGCTAGCACTGGGGGCATGTATCTGCTGAAGTCTGTGCTTCACCATGAGTCAGGCACCCAGGCAGCGAGTGCCCCAATGTCAGCAGGGTACCCAGTGTTATTTCTAGGGACGAGGTATTGCCTCTTGACAGTAGGTCCTGTCTGGGGCAGCCACAGACACACCTGGAAAGTGAGTGGAGGAAGGGAGCAGCTGCCTGCCTCCTCTGCCCCTTCCTCACAGCACCGCACCAGGCTGTCTAAGTGCCAAATGCTTCATATCACACGAAGCAGCCTGCAGGCCAGAAAAACCCCTTTGGGTGATGAATGTCTCCAACAGGAGACCAGGACGTGGAATAGAGGTAAGGTCTAAGCATTCTGTGTGGGGCAGGGCCTGCTGGCACTCAGAGGGAAACGGGTCAGCATGGAATCCTAGTCCTCCCACTCTGGCTGGCAGACCTGACAATCTCTCCCCACTCCTGATGACCTGGATTTGCGAGGACAGGGCCCTGAGAAGAGCCCAGATGGGAAAAGGTCCCCCAAACCCTGAATAGATCCAGCTGAGTAAGGCTTGGCTCTTTACCTGTGACAGTTCTGGGTGGCGGGGGTCCTTCATGCCCTGGGGCCGTCCCTCCAACCAGGAAATCTTCAGAGGGTTATCGACCAGGCCCACTTCATTCTGGACAGCCAGCTCCTGCCAAACACAGCATCTAGTTAGTCACATCATTCTCGTCAGCTATAAAGTGGCTTTCTATACCCCCACAGAAAGTACCAGAACCAGCACTCTCGTCCTCTAAGCAAAGCACAGTAGTGTGCTGAAGCTTTGACCCTCCTCATGGGGCAGTGGGAGAAGGGGGAAGGGCAGTGTGGGGCCTCAACCTGGAGGCGTGCCAGCTCCCACTGGAGGGTGGAGGACGTGGAGCCAGGCAGCAGGAAACCAAGTTGGTCTGTGCGCTCCTTCATCCCAGAACATTCTCCCACCCATCCTTTCATTCACTGTGCCTGTGCTCCCAGGAGTCAGGGGACCTTGGCTCTGAGCTGGCCCAGAGATCCCCTGGGGAGTGTGGATACCTAAGCTCAAGGTCCCTGCAGAATTGGGTCCCTACCCTGGAACAGCAGGGCTGGCAGTGGCTCCCAAAGCCTCATGCAGCACTCACCGCAGCCTTGACAGTGGCAAACTCCACCACGGCAGTGCCTGCCTTCTTCCTGGAAAGCACCAGGTTGAGCACCTCTCCATACTGTGGGGACAAGAAAGGCCCAGCTCATGCCAGAGACAAGCCTGAGGCGCATCGGGGTATGTCCAGCTGGGGGACAACTTCTTGTTGCTAAGTTCCCAGAGAGAGGAGATCAGAGATGGGAAGGAAAGAATTTTTTTTCCATGAATGCAGAACAGTAAAGGAAGTTGGGCAAAGGACTGGGGACTTAGACTGGCAAGCACACAGCAGCCTCGATGACTGAAGGTGGTGACGAGGATGGGGTTTTTATGCCAGATGCCCACTTCCTCTCTCCCATACGCTCAGCTAAGCCCTCTGCTTCTAAGGGCAACCTGGGCAGTGAAAGGCAAGACATGGCTACACGAGTAAGAGGAAGCCTGGGGGGAAGCCAGGCTGTCCTGTGGTCTATGAGATAGGAAAACAAGGCAGCGGGAGGAGTTAAGGGAAGTTTAGGCACGGAGAGCCTGGGGTCTGGACCGAGGTGATGGGAAAGAGGGAAGCCAGCAGGGCAGACCTTCTGAAGAAGCTGCAGGAGGACATCTCTGGAGTAGCCACCTTGTGACTCATCCTCCTTCTTGCACTTCCACTTCAGCTGAAAAGACAACGGTGGGCATCACCACTGAACACTGACCTTCGCCTGAACAGCACCAGACCCCACACCTCAGCTTTACAGTCTGAGCAGACACCCTCCTGGTCTTCAAGTCACTAGTAATCTAGGGAGCGTCCCCCAAAATGTTCCACTTGAAAATGGACAAGCAGGGCAGCCACGTTTCTTGGCCTACAAGATGCTCTCTTGGAGGGCTTCTGGGGGTGCTGCCTGCAGCCGACAGGGCTGAGAGGAGCCTTCCATGGCAAGTAAGAGGCCATCCTGATCCGCAGGCAGCAGGAGGATGGAAGGATGTGGGCAATGGCACAGCTCCCGGGGACCCACTGTCACCACCAGAACTCCTTGAGCCACTGAATACATCTGCTCTTGCTGAGAGGAGGTGGTGTGGGGTGACCCATGGATCCTGCAGGACTCACCTTTAGCTTGGGGGTTCCTTCAGGATTTTCTGCCTTTCCTAGAAAATTTGGGGAAATTCGCAAGGTAGAATATGAGGGGGCCAGAAAGTCTCCCAAAGGAGACATAGCCCAAGGCCTGAAGGACCTAGAAAAGGTCACTCCTGACCAAGGGCAGCATCGGCCCCCTGCTGAGGACAGAGGCAATCCCACCCCCATCGCCAGGAACTGCCACCCCAGGGATGATCGGCCCAGCTGCCTGAAGGCCACAGTTAGCATTAGCACTCTGCCAATGAAGGGCTGTGAACACCTTCTGAGGACAGGAGGTAGAGGGACAGACCACACAGTTCTACTAAAGTATCTACTAAAGTAAAGTAAAGATACTTTAGTAGAACTGTGTGGTCTGTCCCTCTACCTCCTTTCCCCTGGTGACCTGCTCCAATATAGAGCCTTTCCCCTGGTGACCTGCTCCAATATAGAGACAGCTCTGCTTGGCACTAAGAGATACCAGGCCAGGAGATCTCAGACAGGGTAAAAAGCAAACAGGCCCCAGAAAACTGGTAGGAAGAAGGGACAGGTGGCATATGTCCGAGTGGCATGTCCTGGGGTTCCAGCAGGTGGAAGCCTCCACAGAGACTCCACTGAGCAGCCAGTGTGGCCTCTCTGGGCATCTGGAGCCGCCTCAGAGCAGGAAGCAGGTGGGGGTGATGAACCCTCACCTCTCAACCTCTGCTCCCGTTCCTTGCGTATCTGCTCCTGGATCAGCCTCTGCTCTTTCTCCAGCTGCCGGGAACCCTCTTCTCGCAGGCGTACGATCTGCAGAGCGGGGGTTGGGGGTGACAATTCTGTGCAGATCCAATTCCAGGTTGGCTCACCTTGTAAAGGTCCCTGGGAGGTTTCACCTGCGAGCTAGGGCTCAGTAACCTGTGGGTGGGACAGATTACCCAGATCCCACAGCAGAAGGTGGGTGGGCATGCCCTCCCTAGCCAGCACAGCCGCCTAGGTCCACCCTCCCCCACCTCCTGCACATGGCCTCAGGCCCCATGCCTGGATGCTCACCTCCTGCTCTAGCGTCCTGGTGCTCCGGCTCTCCTCCTCCTCCTCACTGCCCTGGGCCTGAGCCTGAGCCTGCCGCTCCCGGGCCTCCAGGTCTAGGCACAAGGGTTAAATGACCCCATGGCTGGTCTGAGAAGTTTCTACATGGCCTCTGCCCACCCAGTTCTGGCTGCTTCCCCAGTCTCACATAGGATGACACCATACAGTAACTTTGGCCGCTCCCTCCATGCCCATGTGCTCCTCAATTAATTTCCATTGGGAAATGTCACAGCATGGAAGAAGTATAGGTTCCAGCTGCGTGGCCAGGGTCTGGAAGAGTTAAATCAGCTCACACTGACCAAGCTGGTTCTCTGATCAGTGAACAGGGTGTGGGTGGGTGCTTATGTCAGCAGCCCAGGGCCATGTGGCAGGGATACCTGTGGGTGGGGCTGCTGGCCTCTTTTCCTGTGGTTTGGCACCACAGCCTGACCTGCGACCTTGCCTTGGCTTTGCTGCTTTTCCCACCACTGAGCTCAGGTAGCCTGCTTCACCTCTCCCCGCAGCTCATTTACCAAGCCCCACTGTGGACCCAGCTACAGCGGCTCCTAAGGAACGGCAGATTTTGTGCAAGGTCCTGGAGCCCTTCCTGCCTTCCAAGGGAAACTTGTTTGTGGCCCTGTGCAAGGCCAGCTGCTGTGACAAACCCTTCTCTCAGGCCTGGGACTCACTGCTTTCTTTTCTGTGTACTTTACTTACTTAGAATCTCCAATTTGTTTGTTTTTGATAGATGGATGTACTGGGATGGTATATGTGTATGTACATATTAAGTATATGGATATCAAGTAGGCGAGAAGAAGGGGAGAAAATCAAGTGAAGAATGCCTGGACCAATCTTACTGGAGAGATGGAAATGTTCTAAAATTGATTTACAGTCATAGTAGCTATGTTTGGTAAGTTTACTAAAATTATTGAATTGTAAGCTTGAAATGGGTTGATGTTATGATATACAAAATACACCTCAATAAAGCTGTGTTAAAAAAGAAGAATGCCGGGCCAGCCGAGTGGCATGTTGGTTAAGAGTTGGCTTGGGACACCAGCTCTGAGCAGCAGGGCCCCGGTTCGGATCCCACATGAGGACCAGTGATGCTGCGTCCTCTACAGCTAAGATGGTGAACAACAGCTCAACCTGGAGCTGGGCTGCCGTGAGTTGCCGGCAACGGCGTAGGCGGCAGCGGGGCTCGCCAGCAGCGGGCGTGCGAGCACTTTCGTGAGCTGCCATGAGCCATTGAGAGCGGCTGTCCAATGGCTGGTGGGCAACTGCCTGACCTGGGAAGAGTGCAGTGATAATACCAACATGGGCCAGTGAAGTGACATCCTCTACAACTAGACTGAAGAACAAAAGGACAGCAACTTGTCGGTTCCCCTCCCCCAATTCCCCAATAAAATCTTTAAAAAAAAAAAAAATGCCTGAACATCCTGGACCTCCTTGGAGCCTTCTCAGGGACTTCTCAGAGTGAAAGCTCTATGCAGAAATGAGGCTGGGACAAATAAAAAGATCCAGGATGGCATGGTGAACCAGAAAAAGGATCTACTACTGCGTGGGTTTAAATCCCAGTTCCAGCAAGTTCTCATCCTTGTGGGGCCTTAGCTTCTTTGTCTACAAAAAATGGGTTTAGTAATACCCACCTCATTGGATCACTGTGATAATTAAAGGAGACAATAAAACATTTGTCACAGTGCTTAGCTAATGGTAGATCTGTCACTGTTATTATTCCCGAGTGTCCTTCAGACCCACCCCTGAAAACAGGGTTCTGCCCAGAGCCGGGGCCAAGAGGCTTCGAGATGCTGGAACTGAACCTCCAGGAAGAAACGTGAGGGAGCTTCATGAAAACAGCCCCGGGAAACCACAGGCCACCCAGTACCACGATGTCACCTACCAAGCTTCACTTTCTTCCTTTTCTCATCAAGTTTCTGGGTCCTCTCTGCTGCCTGCTTCTTGGCTTTCCTGACCTTGTCATAGGCGGCCTGGCAGGAGAAAGGAGCACCAAGGAACAGTCAGCCAGAGAACACGCACAGGGCCCAGCCGCCTTCCTGGCCCCACCTGGGCCTAGCCCCAGGGTCATCAGGAGGCAGTCTGGTGACCAGGTCTCCAGACTGGGACAGCAAGGACTGTGCCATGTGGCAGAGTATAGAGGACTAAGGCTGAAGCACCACAGTGCTCTCTCACTGGGAGCAATTCAGACAGAGGAGGATGTGCTTACCCTGGCTGCAGCGTCGGTCAGTACCTCCAAGGCCTGAGAAAGCTGGTGGAAGAGTTCAGCTAAACACAAGGATTAAAAAAGAGAGAGGAGAAAAATCAAGTTAGACTTGGTGATGGTGTGCTTCCTCAAAGAAGCACCTCAAAGAAGCCATGGGCTGGCAGAAAAGCTGACATCAGCAGATGGCGGACCATCAAGGAAGGCTGAGCGCATAAGCAACCGACCAGGTGCCCCTAACATGGGAAGCCAGGCTGTGTGCACCAGCATTCCACAGCACTCCCACGGGAGCGAAGGTGGGGAAACACCAGGCCCAGGTGAGCCGGCCTCCTCCTCCCCATGCCTAGGAGAGTCTCACCTGCTCTGGGATTATCCGGATTTTTGTCTGGGTGGCAGGAGAGGGCCTTCTGTCTATATGCCTTCTTCACCTGGAAGAGTCAGAACAGGTGGTCGATCATTCACTCTCTCACCCTGGGATGGACAGGAAAACCTTGCTAAAGCGATAAGGGAAATCCAGAAAGTGCTCCCTACCCCTAAGAGGCTGCTGGCTCCCATGCTGAGACAGTCACCTCACAACCACCGAGGAGGTTTACAGTGGAGGAGGCAGAGGCCACAGGGGGAGCCAGCAGGGGCGGTAGGCCTACTTCCTGCCGATAGGTCACCCAGTCTCAGCACCATGGATGTCAAAGGGCTCCTGGCAGGGGCAGGTTCTCTACAACCACTTGGAAACAGGCACTCTCATACACTCCTGGTGGGCATGTACCCTGGGGCAACCTTTCTGGAGAAAAATTTCACCATTCAAATTTGAAAATGTACTTTCCCTTTGACCCACTCGTAGGAATACGGACTTGTAGAAGTATGCTGAAATAAACATATAGGATGTATAGGATGCCCTCCGCACCATGGTTTATGTTAGCCCCCAACTGGAACCAACCAAAATCTCCATCAACAGGGAGACCCATTAAAAAAATTATGATAGATGTCTGCATGTGCTAAATAGGAAGATCTTGAAGTCCTCATCACAAGAAAATAAATAATTCTATAACTATGTGTGGTGATGGATGTTAACTAGACTTGTGCTCATTTTGCAATATGAACAAATATTGAATCATTATGTTGTATACCTGACACCTGAAATTAATACAATGTTATATGTCAATTATACCATACACTTCAATGTATATAGTGTGTGAAAAAAACAAGGCTTAGAACAGTGTATGTAATATAATCTACTTTGGGGTTTAAAATAAAAAAAACAAATAAATAAAATATAAATAGAGCTACTCGGGTCTGTGCGTAGCCTTTGTTTTCTTTTTCCCTCAAAGCAATCATAAAAAACATAAGAGTGGTTTCTTTTACAGACAGGCTGAAGGTAGAAAGGAAGGAAACATTTACTTCTCATTTTATACCATTCTGTAGTTCAAATTTTCAAACCTTAAACAAGTCTTATTTTACTATCATTTTTTTCTAGTCAACAGAGGTAATCTGGGTGCGAAGGTTATGTCCATTTTTAGTTTTTATCTTTGCATCTCTCTGAATTGAAAAAAAAAAAAGTAGCAATTTTTATATTAGTAAAAACGAACAGCTATCAGGATTCTCTTTCATGTATCACCCAGTCGGCTGTTTTAAGGGAAGGGAGCAAACAAAATCCCAGAACCTGCCCTCTGGTTCCTGAGGCCTTGCCCTTACTGCTGCCTGCACCTTACATCCTGCTCAAACCTCCTGGGAGGAGGCGCCTCTGGACCGGGAACTTCCCTTTCTCAGACGGGACTAATAAATACTTCTACAGAGACTGTCCTAAATAAGGACCTAGGGAGGGAGGGCCTGTAGGCAAGTGCGTCCCTGCACTCCCCTCACCCGCCCAGAAAAACTGGGCAGCCGCCTAGGCCTTATGGCTGTGCTGCCACCTGCTGGGCCATGGCAGCACCACACCTTCACCGGCCAGGGCCGTCCGGCCCACCTGGTTCTCTCCTGGCTGACTGAGCAGGAGGCAGCAGGAACTACTCCCAGGACAGGTCTTGAGCAGCAACGGTGGCGTAGTCATTCCTCCCTGTCTTCCCACCTTCCCAATCGCCCACCTATGCTCACCTGGTGCACCCGATCACGTCTCCACCCCAACCGAGGTTTTCACCATTCAAAAATAACAATAGCAACAAGGAAATCTACCTGTTTTCACTACCAAAAAAAGGGGAGGTGACAGTTTTATATATAGTGTTACATTTGAAATGTCATGTTTGCTCGTTAGCCCCCTTGTCATTTGTCTTTTCTCCCTTCCTCTTTCTTTTGCCTCCTCCATTGTGCCCTCGGTTTCATTTCCTTTTTGGTTTAAATCAGGCCTTTAGTACGTATTCTTTGTATTTTGGGGTCCTTCATTTTTATTTTTTTTCAGTAAGTAAAACAATACAAAAAAATGTATAAGGAGAAAGAGAAAAAAACTAATGTTCATTCCTCATTTCCCCAGCCCTCTCTTCAAGGTTCCAATGTTAACTGGATGGTGGGTCATTCCAACATATATAAGCACCAAACGCACTACAGGAGTCTTTGGGTTTTGTTCTGCCTCTCT
>NW_017731442.1:1202725-1206079 GCF_001890085.2 Hipposideros armiger
TGCCACTCAGCCGGCCCCCTGTTTAACTCTTAAAACATCCCTATGAAGTAGAAATTATTATTATCTTCATTTAACAAATAAGGAATTTGTGACCTGGGGGGTTAATTATGATCATGAAAATCCATTCAATGAAAACTATGCAATCTATTTTAGACAATAAATGTTCTACTCCAGCCAAACACTGTAGAAAAAACTGTGATTCCACCCCACCCATGCCATAATGGGCTGAATGGGAAGTCTAGACTTCCACCCTCGCCAGCTTTAACAAAACACCCAAACCTTCGCCAGGGTGGTGTCAGAAGAGGCTGAGGAGTGAGCTCATCCTCACGAGATGAAAAAATAAAGTTATTCCTGGAAGAGAGAATTATAGTTAATATTTATTTTCTATAATGAGCTTGTATTCCTTTTCACATTAAGAAAAAATTATTTAAAAAATAAACAGGACTAAGTTCTCTAATCAAAAGACATAGGGCGGCTGAATGGATGAAAAAACAAGACCCATCTATGCTGCCTACAAGAGGCTGACTTCAAATGTAAGGCTCAATTCAGATGTAAGATTGAAAGTGAAACAATGGAAGAAAATATTCCATGCAAATGGAAACTAAAAGAAAGCTAGGGTAGCTATACTAATAGCAGACAAAAGAGACTTTAAGACAGACTATGATAAGAGACAGTGAATGACATTATATAACGAAAACAAGGTAAATTCACCAACAGAATATAACATTTGTAAATATTTATGCACCCAACATGAAAGCACCTAAACATACCAGGAGTGCCAAAAAAATCTATACTCGTGGACACTTTGGTCAGCATTGCTCAAGCAGTAGTTCACTGTAATCAGAAGTATGTAGACACTGATGGTAACCACTTTGAGCACCTCTTGTAATTGCAGAAGTCAAACGTGACTTGTATTCATATCTTTTGTTATCAGGACACGAGTATATTGAGTATTACAATTTTCCTTGTTTTAATTTTTATTTATTTTTTCCTGGGGGGAAGAACAGCCATGGTCATTGGTTACACCTTTCGCTCATGCTATAATGGCATAGTTGACTCTTTTAAGGAGGGCACAGCTTGCAGTGGCCCATGCAGGGATTGAACCAGCAACCTTGGTGTTACCAGCACGACGCTCTAACCAACTGAGCTAACTGGTCACCCCCCCCGAGTATTATAATTTTAATACAGCTTTCCTTTCTTAAAATGTGTATATATATTTTTGGCATCCTCTATGTAAAGCCACTGTTAACAGGCCTAAATGAAGAATTAGACATCAATACAATAATAGTATGGCTCTTTAATATCCCACTTTCATCAATGGCTAGATCATCCAGACAGAAAAACAATAAGGAAATATTAGCTTTAAATGACATATTACATCAATTGGGCTTAACAGAAATATATGGAACCCAAAAGCAACAGAATATGTGTTCTTTTCAATCACATATGGAATATTCTCTAAGATAGATCATATGTCAGGCCACAAAACTAGACTTAGTAAATTTAAGAAAACTGAAATCATACAAGTATCCTTTCCAGCCACAATGGTATAAAACGAGAAATCAATAACAAGAAGAAAATGAAAATTCATAAATATGTGGAGACGAAACAACATGCTACTGAACATCCAATGGGTCAAAGCAGAAATCAAAAACACCTTGAGAAAAACGAAAATAGAAAAACAACATACCAAAACTTATGGGATGCAGCAAATGCAGTTATAAGAGGGAAGTTCACAGCAATAAATACCTACATTAAACAAGAAAGATCTCAAATAAACAATTTAACTTTACATCTCAAGGAACTAGAAAAGGAAAAACAAATGAAGCCCAAAGTTAGTAAAAGTAAGGAAATAACACAGATCAGAGTGGAAATAAATAAAATAGAGACTAAAAGACAATAGAAAAGGTCAATGAAACTAACCCTTGTGCATTGTTGGTGAAAATGTAAATTGGTATAGCCACTATGGAAAACAGTATGGAGGTTCCTCAAAAAATTAAAAATAGAACTACCATATGATCCAGCAATTCCACTTCTGGGTATATATCGAAAGAAATGAAAACACTAACTCAAAAAGATATATGCACTCCCATGTTCACTGCAGTATTANAGTCGAACTGGCAACCTTGTTGTTAAGAGCATGTGCTGTCACCAGCTGAGCCATCCTGCCACCTGCTGGCAGCTCATCTTGGGCACAGCTCAGAGGCCCATGTGGGAATCGAACCGGTGACGCTGCGGCTCAGAGCTCACGCTCTTAACCAACTGAGCCACTTGGCCGGCCCTCCAAACTACCTTTTAAAGGCGTAAGTGGCTGAACATTCTATATTTCACAATCCTATAGGAAAGAATTACCAGTCTCCTGCACTGACTAGATATCAGCAGGGAGAGAAGTGAGAACAGAAAGTCAAGGTCAGACTGGTATTCATTCCCAGGGAGGGATGTCTAAGGGCAGAGGAGAGCTCTCTGAGAGCCCTTCAGTATGGCACCAAATCTCCCCCGCTCCTGGGTCTGCTGATGGAGCATCTAGGATATGCAGGGGCTGAGCTGGAGCTGAGGATACAGAGAAAAAAAATCAGTAATTTCCCTGACACGGAAAGGGAAGAGGACTGCTTAGCAAGGAAGATGGCTGTGAAAACAATTAATTACACTGCAGTGTGAGATGCCATAAGAGTGGTTCATAAGAATGGGAACACAGAGAAGGGAGTGACTAAATCTAGTCCTGAAGGCTTCCTAGAGGAGGCAACATCTGAGCTAGTTCTGCAAGATGAGTACTTCTCCAAGCAGAAAGCCAGAAAGGCCACTCAAGGCAGAGGGAATGAAAGAGCCTGACTTCTCTTCAAGCCCCAGCTTACAGAAGAAATATAAACGTTTTGCTTTAATGAGGAAAAGGACCTGAAAAGAGAGAGATGGATGTAGTAAAACGTGGAAATGAAAATAATGTTTCTGTCAAAGGATATTTTGGTTAATTGAAAAACTTCAACCAAAGAAAAGCAATGGAAGAAAACTAGGAAAAGAATAAATTCATACAAACAGGTTTCAATGCACAGACCTGAGAGGAAGAAATGCTAAGGAACGAGAGCATACATATAGGCAAAGAAATGCAAACTGGGACGAGAAAAAGAGAAAATAAGGATTAAAGAATAATGAGGTTAATTCAGGTATGATACTGAAAATACACAACAGTTAATGTGATTCATAAGGTATGTGTGATTCATAAAACAGAGAGTAGGACAATTAGAAGGGAAAGCCCCATGGTGCTTAGGAGCAGGGCCAGACGAGGACAGACTTCTGGGCTCAAGGGTAACAAACAAGGATAAATAACTGAGGAGGCTTATGGGGTCTCCAAGCCCAAAA
>NW_017731442.1:1210814-1218741 GCF_001890085.2 Hipposideros armiger
GGGGGGTTTGCAAAAGAGGTAAAAGGGGTCAAAAGATACAAACTTCCAACTATAAAATAAATAAGTCCTGGGGATGCAAAGTACAACACGATGACTAGATTTAATAACATTATGTCATATATTTGAAAATTCTTAAGCAAGTAGATCTTAAAAGTTCTCATCTCGAGAAAAAATGTTTTATAACGCTGTTGGGATGGATGTTAACTAGACTTATTGCAGTAATCATTTCACAGTATACATATATCAAATCATTATGTTGTACACCTGAAACTAATATAATGTTATATGTCATTTATGTCTCAATAAAAAACAACAACACAGGAATGTTTAGCTTCTTTCTACTGTTCTAAGCTAGGAGGCAGCATGGTTCATGGAAAGAAAGAAGGTTCTAGAGTCTAACAGATGTATTTTCAAATTTTGAGTCTTCCATATACAACTAGCATGACCTTGGGTAAATTCCTGAATCTCACTTAGCCTTAGGTCTTCAGCTATAAAGTGAGGAAAGTATCCCCTACACAGAGGACTACTGTGACGATTATACAATATAATCCATGTGACGTACCTGACAAAAACTAGGCACTCAATGTAAGTTCCTAACCTCTCACTATCCATTCCTGGGAGGGAGGTAAATTGTGACACCAGCCCAGTATGGTGCCAACCTGACAGTAACTCCGGTGCAGGATGTGGGTTCATAGTGGGCCCAGGTCAGCCCAATTTGAATTCTTGAGGTAGACAAGTCTGCTGGGGGGCAGTTCTAAAACTCAATCCTTGGTTAGCCCCCAGGAGCTCTGAAATACTCTCATTCAAAGGGCAGAGGGCACGGGTAGGTGACCTGAGATCTTCCAGAGTGGTTGTGAACCAAAACCCAGTTGGCCTGAGAACGCTGGTCAAGTGTGTCTGTCCTGATAAACTAGTTATTACCATCTTTAGCTGCTAAGCCTGCTCTGGGCAGGGCCCATTCCTGTGTTTTAGCCTGGATGGCCAGTTCTGACTTTGAATCAGTTGGCCTGGCATTTGATGTTTTGTGTTACAAACTGGATTCCCAGCTTTGCCCAGTCTCCTGGAGTGACTGCTGCCAGAAGAATTTCTCATCATGTAAACACAACTCACCTAAAGGCAGGCCTTTGAAAAAGCTTCCAGTGTCAATATTGTTTATTATGAAATAATTCTACCTTACGAGCAGCTCGAGAGGCTGGATTCAGGACAAAAAGCTACAACAACAGTTATCTTAACTATGATAAAGTTGGGAAGGAAGAGGAACTTTCAGAAGAACAAAGAAATAGAAGGACCATATGTGGAATGATGTGGGATTAAGATACAACTGTCTATTCCAGGCATCCGGGTTGGCAGCTCCTCTGTGAAACTGAGCCCGCAGGTGCTGGGATCGCTTAGGCAAGGTTGAAGCGGCCGCAGGAAGTTGCCAAAGGCTACTGCGTTGTCTTAACACTTGCAGTTTCCTTCTTTACCTATAGGTTTCCCCTAAGTCTTCTGGTCTCTCTAGTACTTGGAAACATTCATTTGCATTTCCTGAGACTTAACAGAGAAGAGCTAAGTGACAGTTAAGTGGCTTTGACCCAAATCCAGCCCAGACCAAGGTTTCTCAGAGAACCAGGCTGTCCCCAAGGCCCAGCCTCAGAACAACAAAGATCTCAGAGAAGCTCCATGAGGACTCTAAACTCATCTGCAGAAGTGTGACCTTCCTCCTGATGTCGTTCTAAAATGTTACTACCTACCCACCTCCTTTCTCCATTCTAGGACACTACTTGAATTTAATCTGTCTTCCATGTCTCAGGGACATCATCGAGAACATAAAACTACTGAGCAGTATAACATGTTCAGAAGCTACTAAGGGCAAAGGGTCAGGCTTTTCCTTTGCTTAGGTGGTGATGATCTTAAGTCCCACACTTTTTAGTTTTTCTATCTCTTTCTTAGTCAGGCTCTACTAGACTGTGCCAGATGCCAGCACTTCCCTGGAAGTGCTTCCAATCTGCAGCTTCTTTTCTGGTACGATCTGGAAAAACAGATAAGCTGGTTATAACTGTATCTCAAATGAGAGCATACAGGTATAAAAAATTAGGGGAGTTCCCCTTACAAATAAAGGGAATGCATTTGCAGGGGCAGGGAGTTTTGATTATCCCCAGGGCCCAGGACAGTGCACTGAACAGTACCTGGCACTTAGTAGGCACACAATAAATACCTATTGAAAAAAAGGGGCAAACATTCATTTGTTCTCAACCAAAACAAGCCTCATCTATGTCGATTAGTTCAGGCCCCCTGAGAAGTAGAAGGAAGTGGGTGCTGTCCTGACGCTAGAAGACCTTACCACTATTTCATAATTTTCACTTCTACCTGTTAACACCTCCTCTTGAGAAATCAAGTTTGGGAACAGGAAGAAATCACTACAGCAGACTGCCAGGAGAACCACAGTGGAGACTAAATGTTATCCCCTCAGAGACCACATCATCTGAGGGGAAGGATGAGTCATAAATTAATAGCCACTCAGCCCTTCCCGGAGTCTTCAAAACTGGTTCTACCACTTGCAGCAACCTGAGCCTAAGCAGGGGAGGGGGCGGGGAGCTGGATCCCCACCATCTCCAGTGGGCTTTGTGCCACGCACAGAGCACGGCCTCTGACAACCCACCTGCTTCCAGTTTCACCTCTGGGAGGGAAATGAACCCCTCACTCACCCAAAAAAGTAAGGTACTAAGGGGTCCAATAAATATAAAATTGCCATCATTAACTTAAAAGAAAGGTGCCCTACAAAGAAGAGATCATTATTTTTTTAAAAGGCTGCTCTCCTTTCTTATAATAAAACTTGGAGCCAGGTAAGTAAGTGGTACGAGTAATTAGGCCCAGTGCTCAAAAGCTAGACTCTCATAAATGGGACTTGGATATGGAAGACACATAGGAACGCCGCTCTGTGTGACAACAGGTACTGAATGAACAAACCACCCCGGTGAATCAGCTAGAAAGGCCAGGTTCCAGGAATGGGAACAGTCAGTAACCACTGCCCAGCAGTATTTTCACCCCAAGCCTGGGGGAGGCAGACCTCCCCCCATACCGGCACCAACCGGAACACCAGAGGTTATGTGACTGCCTGACGTCACAGGCAGGAAGTAAACCACGGAGTTCTGGGCACTTATGTAGAAGTCCCCTCTGCCTAAAAGATGGGTCACTTTCATTCCTTACAGCCTGTGGCCCACACTGCAACAGCACTACAGAGAAACCCCTAAATGACTGGTCACTACAGAAACTATTGACGGCTCCTAAGGCTCAGCACAAACAGGGGGCCAGTCACCCCCAGACCAGCAACCTCAGCTCAACGCTCTCCGAATGTTGGCCTGCTGGTGGTACCAAGATGATTCTGGGGAAACTCAGACCTCACGCCAACATCTCTCTCAGGCTGTAACCATGGCCCATGATGCAGACTCACGACACTGACCTGCACAGCCTGGAGTGGGATGGTGCACAAGGCCTGGCCTGCTGCTCTCTACATGTTGCCCTCTGGGATGTGGACCTCAGCCCATCTCTGAAGTCATTCTTCAGTTCCTCCTATCCCTCGGGGTCTCACCTCTGGATTCCCCGCTTCCTTTAGCCCTCCCGGTACTCCCTCCTGGGCCCCAACCCTGCCATCCTTCTCAGCCTGCTTCCCCAAGCCAGCTGATCACCTGGAGCCCAGTCTATGCCCCTCCTCCCACCCCCCATCATCAGATATTCCCCTCCCAGGCCCTGCTTCCTCCCTCCCACCCTTCCCCTAAGCACTTCTATATCAGGCTCAAGCTCCGAAATCCTTGGCCGCCTTCTCCTCTCAGTTTGGGGATTCCCAGCCTTCAGGTGTCAGATACCCTGCATCTGGCTGCCCCTCACCTCTCCCCACTGCCTGCTGTCGCCTTCAACCCTGGAGACCTGGGTCCCCAACCCCAAAGCTGCTCTCTCTGCCCAGCCTCTGCCCTGTCCCAGGGTGCAGAACTGCTCTCTGGGCCCTGATACTTCCTACACCTCATTCATTTATTTTTTTTAAGATTTTATTGGGGAATTGGGGGGGGGGACAGCATTGGGGAATCAGGGAAGAGAAACAGACAAGTTGCTGTCCTTTGGTTCTTCAGTCTAGTTGTGGATGGAGGACGTCGCTTCACTGGCCCATGTTGATATTATCATTGCACCCTTCCCAGGTGAGGCAGTCGCTCGCCGGCCATTGCACGGCAGCTCATGGCGGCTCACGAAAGCGCATACCCGCTGCCAGCCAGCCCCACTGCAGCCTACGCTGTCGCCGGCAGCTCAGGTCCCGGTCGAGCTGCTGCTCACCATCTTAGCTGTAGAGGGCACAGCGTCAATGGCCCTCATGTGGGATCCGAACCAGGACCCTGCTGCTCAGAGCTGGCGTCCCAAGACAACTCCTAACCAACGCGCCACTCGGCCGGCCCTCATTCATTTCTTTTGTCCCTAATGCATTGGTTTCATAAACGAATTTATATTAGTAAAAAGAAGTGAGTTGATTTAAAGAAAACTAATATGAACTAAATAACAGTACTTAGGAACAGCAAAACTAGGGAAGAGCTATGCAAATGGAGAACATTTTGAATACTGCCTAATTTGACATGGAAACTCTGCTGCGGTTAGTTTTAACGCAAATGTTAACACACTTCCTCAAACTGTCCAGGTCGGCTTAATACCTGCCAGGTTCACCCAGGTCCGGCAGCTTTACTCAGTCAAATCTCTGTATCACAGTTAGAGTTGGGAGGCTCTCTGGGGCCGAAAGACCTGTTTCTTACTGCCTTTATTGCTCCTCAAGAGTGGATCATGAAAAAAGCTCTGAAAGAGTAGAGAATTTGGGTTTGGGCAGGCGCTCTGCCACTTACTAGCCACCTTATGCTGGGCAAATCAATTAAAACAAACTCTTTCAGTCTTCATCTTCTCATCTATAAATTGGAGCTAATGGTCCTTGCCTACCTCACAGCCTTGTTTTGAAGATGTTTTGAAATGAGATAATTTATGTGAAAGCACTGTGGTGTCATATAAATGTGAGGTATTATCCTGAATGCTAATGAATAGCTTACAGCTTACAAACACAAATGAATCATTCCTTTAGACTTAACAGGCAGCCAAATAACTTCAAAACTCCAGAGCTTCAGCCAGACAGCCAAACCCAGGAGTGAGTTAACCATCAGAGAGATGCCAAGACTTGGAGGCCTGGCTCCCAGTCCTGCCTAGTACTGGTCAGGCCCTTGGTGAACAAACGACCGTCGTCAAGTGAAACCAGGCTTGGTGTCCAACCTCACGGATTCAGCACCTGGCCTGGAGGTAAGAAGTTTGGGGGAGGCTCCTGTTGGAGACAGCGGGCCAAGTCAGACACACCCCAAATCCAGAAGGGGCCTCCCAGAGCCCATAGGAGCAAGTTTAACCACCCTAGGGCCTAGAGGCCAAAAGACGCCACATTTTCCAGATTTATCTCCTGCCACCTCCTCAATGAACCCTGTGAAATGCCCCATGCCCTGTCACACCAGGCACCACTACTTCTATATCTCTGTGCTCATGCTATTTCCTTCAAGCTCTTCTCTGTCCTCAAAAACTTACTCTTGTTAAATCTGTAAGGAACAATGTCAAAGCATCACATTCTAGGGTACGACAGGAATCTGTAGTTTCAATAAAGGTATTAGCTAGCATACAGATAAAATAGCCTTTTCCTTAAAGCGATAATAAAATATAATCAGCACCACCACCACCCCATGGGAAATGTCAGTATTAAGTTTCCATGGTAGTTTTCTTGGTAAATACACTTAAAATTTGAGTCTTTTGAGTTTGAAGCCTTTGAAGGGCTTGAAATGAGAGGCGAGGTTGCTATAGACAGGAGAGAGATTCACATGTCAGCTGCAGGGGAGTGGAAATAATGTTAAACTGGCCGCTCATTCACTGGGTAATTTCCAGCAAGTTCCATAACCTCTCTGGACCTCCATCCTCCTGTCTATAAAATGAAAAGAGTAGATGACCATGAAGATCCCTTTTGACACTGCTGCGATATATTCTTTTCTCCACTCAAGGTCTTGCACAAAAACACTTCCTGAGGGAAGTCTTCCCTGACCTGCCAGTCTTATGAATCATGTCTTCCTCTTTATTCTTACAGCATTTTCCTTATACACCTCATTGAACCTCTTCACTCTACCTCAGAATTCATTGTTTACTATATGGTGTGAGCTGTCTGAAAGCAGAAGTGATGTCTCACGCAGCTCTACAGTCACACATGTACCTTGTCCATGGGGACATACTCCATTCATTTATAGATTTGAACTGAACAGTGAACTCAGTGATCCTCAGTTTTGTTCTACTTGATTCCCCACCTTCTTTCTACCCTGACCTCTGTCTCAGTGGAGAATCACCGGTGTAGTGTCGGGTGAATCAGCACAGGTCTGTCAGGACTGCAATGAGTGAGAGGGGTGAGGAGTAGAGGGCAACCCTGGACATGAGTTGTGGGCGGGGTGTATTTGACTCTAGCATTTACAGTGAAAGGAAGATGAAACAACGATAATAGCAAGAGCTAACTTGTGGTAGATATGCACTCTGTGCTGGGCCCGTGCTAAGTGCTTTACCTGAATTGAGTTTCACAACAATGCCGACAAGGGGGAATTGCTGTCATCCCCATTTTGCAGACAGGGAAGCCAAGGCACACAGAGGTTAAATATTTGCTCAAGGTTACAAACTAGGTAAGTCATGAGACCAATACCCAGGCAGTCTGACTCCAAAGTCGACTTGCTTAACTATCACTGGTGGTAAGTACAAAGGCGCATTTATAATTCCCAATATTGCTCAGTGCTCTGTATCATGATTTCCACCCATTCTCAACACACAGCAGATGTAACAAGCAACAATTCTTGGCCTTACTTGTTAAAATTAGTTATAAACACTGTTATTTTCTACACCAAGTTATACTCTCTAGAAAATTGTCATATGATTAGAAAATGTCAACTTCTAGAATTATCAACTTTAACTTCTGCATTTCAAGATGGGCCACAGGAACAAGAGATGGGGAAGGTAGAAACAGATGAGATGGGGTGACCCTACAGCGACCGCTTTCTTCACATTTGTATCCCTAGCACCAGACTCTGGGAAGGGGACACAGTAGGCACTTAATAAAAGTCTGTGGGATCAAATGGTGTTTGTAGGAAATGCTTCTACCCTTTTCTAAAACACATATGAAGAAAGGGAAAGGAAACCAAAAAGAAGCGGGGAGAACACTATAAAGTGTGATCTAATAAAGTGTGTGTACCTGCTCTGGGCAAGGCAGCGGGCCCACAGCATGCTGCTTTCAAGAGTCAGGGCGGGGGCTCCCAGCAGAGAGATGGGCAACCTCCTACCTACTCAGTGGGAGTATAAGTTGGTATCACCTTTCTGAAAGACAATTTTGAAAAAGCTTTTAAATTTATTTACTTTGGGGCTAGTAATTTCACTTTGTCACAAAGTATTACTGCCTAAGAAAATAATAATGCATACTCATTTAATCACTCAACAAGGGCTCACTGAGCACCTATCAAGGGTTAGGGAGTATTCTGGGTGCTAGAGACAGGCAGTAGACAAAAGACAAAAAGTCCCTTCCTCCTTGGATTTTTTTACATTCTAATGGGGGAGACCAATGGTAAGCAAATGGGTATGTAATACAATGTGTAGTAGTGAGACGTGCTACTTAAAAATATATAGCAGAAGGGGCCGGCCGAGTGGCTCAGTTGGTTAAGAGCTCGCTCAAGCGTGTGAGCTCTGAGCAACAGCAGTTCGATGCCCAGCCTGAGCCGAGCTGCCGCTGAGCTGCCAACTGGTGGCAGGATGGCTCAGCTTAAAAAAAAATAATAAATTTATATATATATATATATATATATATATATATATATATATATCAGAATAAGGGTGTGACAGCTAATTTAAACAGGTGATCAGGGAA
>NW_017731442.1:1220589-1236998 GCF_001890085.2 Hipposideros armiger
TGATAATACCAACATGGGCCAGTGAAGCGATGTCCTCCACAACTAGACTGAAGAACAAAAATGACAGCAACTTGTCTGTTCCCCTTCCTGATTCCCCAGTGTTGTTCCCCTCCCCAAATTCCCCAATAAAATCTTAAAAAAAAAAAAAGTAAAAGAAAAAGGGTTAGAATTACCGTCTCTCCTCAAAAATAAATACATAAAAAACATTACACATATTTATTTAGTTCTTGGTGCCTTTCTGTGGACCCTGAATTGGGGACTCATAGACTATATGACCAGACAACCAAAGTTTAGGAGGCCTTCCTTGAATACACTTTAAAACCTGATAGTCCTCCAGGTCCTCCTAGAGAATATGACAAGCAGTGAACCAAGGAGAGGGGACACCAGGGCCAAGGTTTCCCTTGTCCTCTACCAAAAAGTATCTATTACCATGAAGTTAGCCAGATAATCCAAAGGTCCCAACATACTTTTAAAGGTTTATCTTTTTTTATCCTTTCTTCTTGGCCTATGCTTCAGACAAACTGGATTACACACATTTCCCCCTTTCTTGGAATACCCTTCCTCTGTATCTCCACACATCTAAACTCTGCCTGTTCTTCAAGGCTTCAAATGCCTTCTCTGTTTCCCTCACCGCTTCTCCCAAACTAGAAGCAACCTCAGCCTACTCTGAATATCCACAGCACTTGGTCTGTATTCCCCTGAGGAACTTACTATGTTCTCCCTTGTATTACAGTTGTGCCTCCCCTACTAAAGGCAGGAGAAGTAGCATCGGTTACCCTTATAGAGGGACTTCTCACATATCCCTTATCTCATTTGAGTGAAAATTGGATCCCAACCACACTGGCCTGCTTAGACCTTGGTCTCTTGCCTAGACAAGAGCCCCACCTGACCCCCTAGTGGCAGCTCCTCCACCTACCCCCTACTCATGTCCATTCTGCACACTGATGTTGAATGTTTTCTTTAAAATCTGATTATGTCACTTCTCTGAGTAATATATACATCAATGGCTCCCAACTGCCTTTCTCAGCAGTTCTCAGCTCCAGGGTTCCAGCACACTGGCTAGATCTGGTGTGAAATGTCCAAAGTAATTTCTCACTATTAAAGAAGTACAAGTTAAACAATTTACAAATATAGAGCACTTAGAATAGTGTCCAGCACACAGTAAGCATTTTAGGCATTATTAATGCTGAAATTTTAAGACTTATGAAACAGGCGTAGCAGATGTTTTTGGTGCTCTGTCCACATCCCCATGGCCCTCTTCTGATTTTAGCTGCAGCTGCAGGGACAGTTCTGCACAGGCTTACAGCATCTCTCCTCAAGGGCCCTATGAGTCTCCCTGCTTTTCTGTCCCAGAGCGTCCTTTTCTTACAAGCTCACTCAGTCCATGAGGAGGGCAGCATGGAAGTACAGGGGCATTGGTAGGCATTAATTTTCATCTGATGAAATAGCTGCCTCCCCTGCCTACACTGCTACAACTACCAACCATCGTCCAGGGGAAGGTAACAGTAACAGAAATCTTTATTACAGCTTGGTCAGTGTCCTACTCCCTGGCACTTTTATCAATACCTTCCTGTGGCATTTCAGGCCATCTGCCTTATCCTTCTGATCCTCCTGCTTTTGGCCCTCTAGCACATGTTGAGAAGGCAACACCTGAGCATCTGCTACTTTAAAAAAAGTCAGTGGGCTGGAGTGGAAAAGAAAACAGAGACTGCAGAGTCATAGGTCCCAATGTCAAGGAGAGGGTGAAAAGAGAGTGGAGGAGCCTTGAGACCTGGCCTTTCTTTTGCCTTAGGCTCTAAGTGGATTAAACCAACCTTCAGGAGAGACTGGATGAAATACTTCCAGCCACAGTCAAGACAGAAATGGAATTAGAGGCTGACCTGCGCAGGCGCAGGGAGGAGGCTGGGTTCCCTCCCAGGCTCACCCGGCGGCCACAAGGCGAGTAGAGTACCCCGCACGAGGAGCCTCCCTCCTGTGATCCCCCTTTTCCTCCTGAGGTCCTCAGAGCATGGAACGGTCTGGGAGCCCACCTTCTGAGGCCAATCAGGCCGCTTGTCGCTCTCTGCCCAGGGCCCAGCCGAACCTGGAAAGCGGATGCCAGCTGCGGGCTAGGCGCCCAGACAGGAAGGGCCACCGGAACTCTCGGATCGGCTCTCCTCGCCGCGGTTCTTACCTCTTTGTCCGCTGCCTTCTCCTCAATACCTAGTAGCGCGTACAGGTCCATCTGTAAGAGCTCCTGGGTCACCGCCATGGTTCCAACCCTGACTGGATTCGTACTACAACTCCCAACAGCCTAAGCTTGCGCGGGGATTCCCGGGGACGGTCGGCCACAGCTGGCTGAATGGCGCTTAGCCCCCTGGGAAATGTCGTGTTCTGGGTCAAGCTTGACTGCCTCTGAGGGAAGCGAGGCGTAGTGAATGAACTACGACTCCCAGCAGGCCCCGCGCCCGCGGCTATCGGTCTCAGACTGGGGTGGCAGGTCGCGATTGCCCAGCGGGAGGCTGCAGCTGGCCAGCGTGCGGGGGCGTGGGGGACAGCGGCGGAGGTGGGTGAAGGTACAAGGGGTTCTGGACCTGGCGGGCGTGATTTCAGCTCTGTCGACCCTGCCTCGCCACATCGGGAACCAGGATGGAGAGTAGGTGCTACGGCTGCGCTGTCAAGTTCAGCCTCTTCAAGAAGGAGGCGAGTCTTCTCTCCCCGCGGGCTAGAGGGCTAGGGAGGCGCGGAGTGGAGGGAAGGAAGAACATGGGACTTGCCGACTTGGTTTTACGGTCCCTTTCCAGCTGTGTGATTCTGACAAAGTCACTGAACCTCGGTTTCCATTTCTATAAAATGGGGCAAGCACTCCCTCACTTGCGGGGTTGGTGTGTAGTTCTAGTGAAGTGCTGGAGGTGAAGGTTCCCTATAAACTGTAAAGCGCGCTCCTGGCATTTATGGAAAGCTAGACTTTTCTGTCTACCAAGTGTAGGATCCGGCTGTTACCTTCCCTCCACCCTGAGTCTCCGCAGCCGGGTCTTAGTATCCTGTGACCAGTCTCCATCACTCTTTCTGCTCTGAAACCCGTCACCATCACGCAACCTGCCCTTTCCCGATTTCTTGAGTTAGATTACTGCCCTTCCTCCTGCCCACAGGACACCATGGCAAAGGCTCTCATGCCTTCAGCACAGACCCATCAAGTTCCCCTGTAAACTGCAGGCTTCCTCTGCCTCAGCTGTGACCAGGAGATAGGCACCAGATAGGATGAATGGAGGGAGAGCAGGTATGGAGGCAGATCCGTGTAGCACTTAGAAACCTGGGTTTGGGAGTCAGGGTGGTCAGGGTTCAAATTTGAGCTCTGATGTCATATTCACGGGGAGACCCTTGTTTGGGCAAGTCATGTAATCTCTCTGACCCCATCTAAAATAGGAATAATAATGGTGGTCATCAGGATTAAGTAAGATCATGTGTAGAAATCATGAGGATTAAATCAGGTGATGAATGTTAAGTACTGAGCTTAGTGCCTGGCACACAATAAGTGCTTAATAAATGGAGCCTATTGTTATCTCATCCTGAGCCAAGCCTCCCTCCATCTCTGCTAGAGCAGAGAAGGCATGGGCTCTGCACTCTCTCTGATGCTCCTTTGTTGCAGAATCAGTGGACCTGGAGGGGCTTTGCCTATTTCTCTTCTACACCCCAGTGTCAGGGAATTGCAGACAGGGTAGAAAGCATGAATTTTGCATGAAGCTTTACTTGATTTGAATAAAAGACTGGAGATTGGGGAATTGCTTTACCCTCCACCCTTGTTTCTCCCCAGGCCTTAGAGGCCTCACTCCTCATCCTCCTCCCAGCAGCTGGTCCAACTTCAGTGTCTTCTCTCTGTGTGTGCTCAGAGAGTCCCAGGGAGGAACCTGCAGGGACAGGTGAGAGGTGGATAACCCTGCTTCATGTTTCTTGTAGAACGGCTGTAAGAATTGTGGCCGGGCCTTCTGTTCCGGCTGCCTTAGCTTCAGTGCAGCAGTGCCCCGGGCTGGAAACACCCAACAAAAAGTTTGCAAGCAGTGCTATGAGGTTCTGACCAGGTGAGAGGCCGACATGGGTGAGGATTCAGCCAAGCATGGCAGCAGGTAGCTGGTCAGCCCTTGCAGCCTTGTGCTCTGTGTCCAGAGGTTAGCCCAGGAAGTGTTTGGGGTGGGGGGCACTGACTGGCAGATGGCAGGACTTCTGACACCAGATTTCTTCTCTATAGAGGATCTACTCCTGCTAATGCCTCCAAGTGGTCACCACCTCAGAACTATAAGAAGTAAGTACTGAAGGGACTGAGACAAATGGAGCCCCAGGATAGGACTCTTTTCCCAGCCTCTAGATCAGTTGAGCACAGAGTCAGGAAAACATCCACCTCTCAGGCTCCTGACTGCCCTCTTGGGCTCAGAGAGCAGCTCATCAGCCCTCTCCCCAGATAAGGTTCTTGGTAGACCTTGCCCTCCCAGTTGGACCCTCTGGCTGGGCAGCTGGGTTGAGTTGCAGGGTAACATGAGCAAGAGCCACAGAAGAGTGTTTATTGGAGGCCACCCTAGATGCCTAGAAGTGATTTGAATGGGAAACAGTGAGTGGGTGCCTTCACCCCTCCCTTTCACTTTCTTCAAGAGTCTCTATCTCATATTTTACTAGGCGTATGGCAGCCTTGGAAGCCAAGCAGAAGCCCAGCACACCACGGAGCAAGGGACTGACCCACCAAGACCAAGTCATTGCTGAGCGCCTAGCACGGCTCCGCCAGGAGAACAAGCCCAGTGAGTGGGGGCAGGCAGGGTAGCCTAGAGGACACCATCCAGGGCTCCTGGGACTGAGATGCCTCTGGATCTTACAAGGTTTCCCCATGCCAATTGCAGAGTCAGTGCCCTCACAGGCAGAGATAGAAGCCAGGCTAGCTGCGCTAAGGGATGAACCCCAAGGTTCCGTCCCTTCCACCCAGGAGATGGAGGCACGGCTTGCTGCACTGCAGGGCAGAGTTCCGCCTTCTTGGACCCCCCAGCCGGTGAGTGCTATGTCTTGAGAAGGAGTGAGGACCAGCAGAAGCCCAGATACATGTATGCTTATGTCCTCTGTAGGAGTTGGCAAGCCTCTGACCCCCACCTCCTGATCCTGCTCCCAGGCCTGGGAACTAGGGACAAGTAGCAGGATTGGGTGGGGCAAGAAAGAGTGGCTCCTCGGTCCTGTTGGGGACTGTCAGACCGACTTGACTGTGTGGGCCCTGGATTAGTCCCCCTTTCCTTGAGCACCCACCCCTGACCTAGACTGCTGTGGACCTTATGGTGGGGTTTCCCCCTATCCTGCTCCACAATGAGTTTCCCTCCTCTAAGCAGGCGTATCAGACACCAGACACCAGGACCGAGGCCCAGCAGGCGCAGGATCTGCTGACACAGCTGACAGCAGAGGTGGCTATTGATGACAGCTGGGAACAAAGAGGCCCAGGTAACTTCTCCACTGGGACCCCCAGGAACCTGCCCTCCTCCTTCCCCAGGTAGGAAAGGTTCTGCTGCCTACCCTTTGGGAGGTAAATATAAATCAGAGATCAGTATTATAAGAGCTACCATTTATTGAGTGTTTACTTCAACAGGAGCCAGTGTAAACCTAGTGGATAAGCTTGTAGGCTTTAGAATCAATCCATGATGCTCTGTTCTACCACTAACTAGCTGTGTGACTCTGAGCAAGTTACTCGACCTAAGTCTCACTTTCCTTATCTGTAAAATGGAGGTATGTGTGGTAAAACCTATCTTGTGGGGAAGTTGTGAGGAGTAAATGAGGTAATCCAATAAAGTCTTAGGACCCTGCCTAGCTCATAATAAGTGCTCAGTGAATGTTTTTTGCAATGATGATAAGGAGGAGGAAGAGACTATTTAATTTTAATTAAAATTAAATAAAATTTAAAATTCAGTTTCTCAGTGGTGCCAGCCTCATTTCAAGTGCTCAATAGCCACACGTGGCTCATGGCTACATCTTGGACAGCACAAACATAAATTATAATATGTAATGTTTCTGTCATCATAGAAAATTCTATTGGACTTTGCTATTCAAAGGCTTAAGAGCAGTGGTTCTCAACCAGGGATGATTTCACCTCCGGGGCCCATTTGGCAGTGTCTGGAGATTAGTTTTTTACATTTAGAAAAATGGAGGAAATACTCATTTGTAATATAAACCACAGGAGCTAGTGTTGAACAAAAAGCTGATGCTCTATGGTGGTTTTTTTTTAAGTTGAGAAATGGGCTCAGTGGCTTCTGATGCGAGATCTTGGAATGTCTCTGCCTCCCTGGCTGCATCTCTCCTTCCAGCTGCCTCTATCCAGAATGACCTCAACCAGGGTGGTCCAGGGGGCCAGAGTGCTAACTCTAAGGGGCAAGCCACCGGGTCCCTGGAGGGGAAGAGCAGGCTGCTGGCTGAGGCAGCAGTCAAGCTGCAGGAGGAGAACACGAGACAGGAGAAAATCCTGGCCCTCGCCAAGCGCCTGGCCATTTTGCCGGGACAGGACCCCAACAGAGGTAGAGGCTAGGGAGCAGCTACTCACTCATGTCCATTGGGCAGCCCCCCTCCCACCTACAGGCCAAGCTCTGCAAAATGGCTGCACTCCCTGCCAGGCTGAGTCAGGTGCCAGGGGTCCCTGTGCCCAGGGGTCTGTGGAGTTCTGCTCAGACGTATGAGGAAGGTATTGGGGCAAAGCAGTGGATGAGGAATAAGTAGCAGCCATCAGGAGGCAGGGGACCCTCAGTCCCTTCAGGTGCAGAGCCTTCGGCTCCTGCTCCCCAGCCCTGTAGGGAGGGGCAGGGTCTGATCTGAGTGGCAACAGAGGCTGCTCAGCTCTGGAGCAAGTGCCACTGGAAACCAAACCAGCTCCCGGAGGCAAGAGTACAGCCACTCAGGTGCACTCGCTCAACCTCACTCCTTTTCCCCTGTTCCTACTGCTCCTTCTTCAAGTGACCCTCCAAGACTGTCACCTCCCAGACAGTGATGACGATGAGGAGACAGCCATCCAGAGAGTCGTGCAGCAGGTGGGCCCGCCTTACCCTCCTGACCACCCCTTGTCCTGTCCCTACCTTACTGCCCCATCACACACCTGGCCCGTTCACCCTGCCTCCACTCTGGGACTGGGTGGCCCGTTACTCTGCAGCTGCTGTTCTAGCGGTGGCCCCACTGTCCCTGTGATCCAGACCTGCCCCCTGGCCCCTTGAGATGGGGTGTCAGTAGCCACAGGCAATATATAAAGGAAGATGGGTTGAGAAGCTCAGGCCATAGAGCCTTCAGCCGAGGAGGGGAGGACTTGGGCCCTGAGCAGGGAGCTATATGTTTTCACCCTGTCCACAGCTCACTGAAGAAGCCACCCTGGATGAGGCAAGTGGCTTTAACATCCCTGTGGAGACAACTCCCGGACCCCAGGCCCAATCCTGCAAGGCAGAGCCTGAGGTGAGAAAAGCCCCAGACACACCCCCAGGCCACCACCACAGCCTCCCTCCCTGCCTGGCCAACTGCTCCTGCCCTCCTACTCATGCTCCATTGGGTACCTTACTTCCCCCGTTCCTCTCTGATCTCCAAAGGCCCAGGCCTTAGCCCCCAAGCCTGAGGCTGACGAAGAACTCCCCTGGTGCTGCATCTGCAATGAGGACGCTACCCTGCGCTGTGCTGGCTGCGATGGAGACCTCTACTGTGTCCGCTGCTTCCGGTGGGTGCAGATGGCATGTTCTGTGCAGGCAGAGAGTTCAGGGGCTACTTGTGATCCCTGACCTGTATCTCTTTGCTCCACAGGGAAGGCCATGATGCCTTTGACCTTAAAGAGCACCAGACATCTGCATACCACCCCCGACATGCAGGCCGAGAGTACTGAGGAAACCCTGGTCCTCCTGGGAAGACAGTCTTACAGGCAGTCGCACAGCCTGGGATGCCCACTTCTGGGCCCAACCTCGGCATCTGATGGAAGAGCATGTCAGGCTAGACTGCTCATGGGTGCACCCTCTCCTGAGCGTCGGTGTCCCTGGAAGGAGGAAAGGTTCTCCATTGGAGATGATGACTGGATGAGCCAGACGGAAGGCAGAAGTTGAGAGCCCTCCACCAGAGAAGCCTGGACTGGGATTAAAAGGCATGATGGGGAAAGATCAGACTGAATCTAAGGACGAGACTTAGAACCTGCTCAAGGGCCCAGGGCCCTCTCCTAGTACTTAGTATATCTAATAAAGTATGTTGATTCCGTGGGCCCAGCATCTTTTATCTCTAGAACCCTGTAGGCCCTGAGCCTGGACCCTTGGAGAGGTGGTGAGAACAGAGTAGGTTATAAGTCCAGTCCTGTGGAGTGAGGGAAAGGATTGAGCCCTCCTGCAAGCTTCTCCAGGAAGGAACAGTCCCACCCATCCTGGTGGCCTCATAGGTGGTAAGCACGAATATTCATCCCACTGAACTGCACTGTGCATCCTGCTCTGGGCAGCCCAGCTTAGCCCCTAGGCCCCACCATTTGGATTTGCAGCCTCTCAGGTACTCAAACACTGCTTGCACAAATAGTGGATGCATATCTTGCTTCCTGCCTTACTCCCAAAGGACACCACTTCCCAGGGTTCTTGTCCCAACCTGCCTGCCATTCTGACTCTGTCTGTTTCCAGCAACTCCCTCCTGACCCAGTCACTGGCTTCTCGTCATAAACCCTTTACATCCCTCTGCTTAGCCCCTGCTTTTTCTCTTCCTCTGGCTGGAGCCAGCTCAAGAAAGAGTCCTCAGCCTGAGGCCTCCTGTATCATTTAGAGGGGGACAGGGTTTAGCCTTCCTTGATACCCCACACCCAGCTAACTTTTTCCTGTTACCTCTCTGGAGTTCAGAACTAGTCTTTGCCATCTGGGCTCCTGTTCTTGGTGATGCCAGGATGCTTTGTGTCTTAGCCTCCAGGCCTTGCTAGATTGTGATTTCTCTGAAGCAGAACTGTGACTCATTCTTAAGACTGGTTTGGATGGATGGAGGGAGGGGGAGAGGGAGAGAGGGATGGGTGGATGGGTGGATGGATGGATGGATGGATGGATGGATGGATGGATGGGGTGTGTGGATAGTGTCATGATTCAGGATGCTGGCCTTCTGATATATCACTTCACCCTCTCCCTCCCCGGTCCCTCAGCACAGATATGCTCCACACTCCAGCTGGGGCTCCTAAAGGTTTTATCTGCGTGGCTGCCAAGGAAGCACTGGGTGACAGCCATGGCTCTTAGAAAGCCCAGCTGACAGGAGCTAGCTGTGACTGCACAGAACACTAGGGGTGTCCAAAAGTCCCTCCTCATCTTCCATGTTCCTTGTCTCTGTCCCAAGGAGCTGTTTCCCTCTCAGCTCAGGATCCAGAGGTTCAGGGTAGGCCTGGCAGTGCTGAGGATGCTGAAGGTTTATTTCTGAGGCCGACTGAGTCTCCTGAGTTTCTTGAGTTGACTGAGTAGCTCAGAGATAAAAGGCTGAGAGAGAAACAGTTGAGATTAAGTCACGGGGTCATGCGGACCCACCACACTGCCCTCCCTAATCTCCTTCTGATCCCATCTCCCCAGAGCCAGGGAAGAAGAGAAAGACCCAGGGCCAAGCTTTGCTTTCATTAGCTGCCTCCCCACTGGGCCTCCTCTTACCCACAGACCAGCAGAGCATCCTTACCTCTGTGGGGTGGGGGCAGTCTCGGAGAATAGCCTGGGTAGAAGAAAGCAGACAGTGGGTCCCCAAGCCACAGCATTTTCCCACAGCCCCCAATCAGTCTTTCAGAAATTCTCGCCTCTGATTTGGCTCTCCCCATTCTAACCAAGGAGGCAGAGCTTGGGTTCCTGGTTTCCCCTTAGTCTAAGCCCAGTTTCCATCCCCCAACCCCTGGGCCCAGGGCCCAGCCCCCCATTCTACCTCCAATTGAGTCTTCTGCTCCTCTGTGGATAGTTCCATGAGAGTCTCCAGGTCAATCTCAGGCTCAGGAGTTGGTTGACCCTGTTTGGGAATCACATGGGGTTCAGAGGGGCCTGGCCAGGTGGTGCTGGAGTGAAAGTTACTGTCAGGAGTTCACCCATCTCCCACTTTATTTCCCATGTTCAGTCTCCCTCCTCATCTTAAACCACCCATTCATTCCTCCATAAGTGTTACTGAATACCTATGTTCTACTTGAAACAGCCCTAGGGTTCTTTAAAAACAGTACCTGTTTAATTTCAAAAGTTATGTACATTGTTGGTTGGTAGGGGTGAAAAACGGTGCAGCTGCTTTGGAAAACAGTTGGCAGTTCCTTAAAATGTTAAATATAGGGTTATCATCTGACCTAGCAATTCCACTCCTAGGTCTATTTCCAAGAAAAATGAAAACATGTCCACGCAGAAATTTGTACATGAGGGCTGGCCGAGTGGCGTGTTGGTTAAGAGTTGGCTTGGGACGCCAGCTCTGAGCAGCAGGGCCCTGGTTCGGATCCCACATGAGGGCCAGTGACGCTAAGCCCTCTACAGCTAAGATGGTGAACAATAGCTCGCCCTGTTGCTGGAGACAGCATAGGCTCCAGCGGGGCTGGCTGGCAGCTGGCGTGCACTTTCATGAACTGCCGTGAGCCGCCATGAAAGGCCGTCCAATAGCTGGCGAGCGACTGCCTCAGCCAGGAAGAGCGCAATGACAACACCAAAATGGGCCAGTGAAGCAACATTCTCCACAACTAGACTGAAGAACAAAAAGACAGCAACTTGTCTGTTCCCCTTCCCTGATTCCCCAACGCTGTTACCCTCCCCTAATTCCCCAATAAAATCTTTTTAAAAAAATTTGCACATGAATGTTCATAGCATCATTAACCATAACAGCCAAAAAGTGAAAACAACCCAAATGCCCATCAACTGATGAATGGATAAATAAAATATGATGTAGCTATACAACATTATTCATCAATAAAAGGAACAAAGCACTGATTCATGCTACAACATGGATGAACCTTGAAAACATTGTTGGTGAAAGAAACTAGTTATAAAAGTCCACATATTATGCAATTTAATTTGCATGAAATGTTCAGAATAGGTAAATCTACAGAGACATAAAGTAGATTAGTGATTTCTTAGGAAGTGGTGGTGGTAGAGAATGAGACATGACTGCTAATGGGTACATGGTTTCTTTTAAAGGTGATAAAATTGCCTAAACATTAGATTGTGATGGTTGTACAACCCTGTGAAGATACTTAAAACCATTGAATTGTACACTTTAAATGGGTGAATTGTATGGCTTGCGAATCATATCTCAATAAAGCTGTCTTTAAAAGTTATAGTCATTGAAAAAATTTAAACAATACAGAGTTTATAAAACTAAAAATGAAAAAAACGCAAGGGAAATAGAAGTCAGGTTACAGACTGGGAGAAAATATTTGCAAAAGATATATCTGATAAAGGACTGTTATCCAAAATATATAAAGAACTCTTGAAACTCAACAATAAGAAATGAACAACCCAGGGCCGGCAGAGAGGCTCGTTGGTTAAGAGCTGGCTTGGGATGCCAGAGGGCCCCGGTTCGATCCCACATATGAGGGCCAGTGACACTGCCCTCTACAGCTAAGATGCTGAACAACAGCTCAACCTGGAGCTGGGCTGCCGTGAGTCGCTGGCGACAGCGTAGGCTGCAGCCCCTGCTGCAGTGGGTTGCCATGGGCTACCATGTGTAGCCAACAGCCAGTGTGAGCGGCCGTCCAGAAGCCGGCAACTGATCTGCCTCGCCCAGGAAGAGCGCAATGATGGTGCCAACTTGGGTCAGTGAAGCAATGTCCTCCACAACTAGACTGAAGAACAAAAGGACAGCAACTTGTCTTCCCCTTCCCCCAATTCCCCAGTGCTATTCCCATCCCCCAATTCCCCAATAAAAATCTTAAAAAAAAAAAAGAAGACAAAAAAAGAAATGAACAACCCAATTTAAAAATGGGCAAAAGATCTAAACAGATACCTCACCAAAGAAAATAGTCAGATGGCAAATAGCATACGAGAAGATACACAACATCATATGTCATTAGGGAACTGCAAATTAAAACAACAATGAGATACCACTACACACTATTATAATGGCCAAAAATCCAAAACACTGACAACACCAAATGCTGGGGAGGATGCAGAGCAACAGGAACTTTTATTCATTGCTGGTGGGAATGCAAAGTGGTACAGTCACTTTGGAAGACAGTTTGTCAGTTTCTTACAAAATTAAACACACTATTACCATACAATCCAGCAACTGTGTTTCTTGGTATTTACCCAGATGAGTTGAAAACATGTCCACAAAAAACCTGCACACAAATGTTTATAGCAGCTTTATTTATAATTGCCCAAACTTGGATGCAACTAAGATGTCCTTCGGTAGGTAAATGGATAATAAACCATGGTACCTCCAGGCAATGGAATATTATTCAGCGCTAAAACAAAATGAGCTATCAAGCCATGAAAAGACATGGAAAACCTTAAATGCATATTATTAAGTAAAAGAAGCCAATCTTAAAAGGCTACATGCTGTATAAATTCAACTACATGACATTCTGGGAAAGGCAAAATTATGGAAACAGTAAAAAGATTAGTGGTTGCCAAGGGTTAGGGGGTATGGCAGGAGGAATAGGTGGAGAACAGAGGATTTTTAAGGCAGTGAAACTATTCTGTATAATATTATAATGGTGGATACATGTCAATATACATTCATCAAAATCCATAGAATGTGTAACACCAAGAATGAATCCTAATATACAATAAGGACTTTGGATGATTATGATGTTTTGATATAAGTTCATCAACTGTAGCAAATGCATTGTTCTAGTGGGGGATGTTGCTAGTTGGGGACACCATGCCTGTGTGGGGACAGCGGGGATATTGGAACTCTCCGTACTTTCTGCTCACTTGTGCTATGAACCTAAAACTGCTCTAAAAATAAAAATCTATTTAAAAAAAGATGTGAACTCAAGGGTCAAGATTTAATAAATTTAATAATTTTTTTTACCACTTTACCAAAGACTTCCTTAAGTAAAACTGGCAAGATGGTGGAGAACATGATTACTAGTACACATTGGTGTCACTTTCTTGACTCATGCTAAGGGCCACCATGGCTTTTGCATCGTCAGTGCAAATGTCAACATAGTGGAAAAGGCAAATGACATCTGAGTATTATTATAGAAATAATCATGGACACCTGAAAGGATCTTGGGGACCCCTGGAGTCACCAGAACACACTTCAAAAACTGCTGCCTTATCCATTTTTCTATTGATTTATTCAGTTTTTTCTTACGATTTAAAAAGTCTTTTTCTTTTTTTTAAATTCAGATTAGCCCTACCATTCCATATATGATAGAAATATCATTTGTGTTTGGGAGAAGGGTTGGGGAAATAGGTATATGTGTCTATATAGTTTAATCTAATGATCTTTTCCAGTTTAGGTTTTGCTTCCTTTTTTTTATTTTTTACTTTTTATGCTTAGCAAGTTCTTCCCATACTGACTGGAATAAATATTTGATATTCACCTTTACATTTTTCTAGAGGTTTGATAACTTTACCTTTTCCACTTTATTATTTAATCCTTTGGAATTTATTCAACAAATATGCGTCAAATAGCTACTATTATTCCGGCACTGTGAACTTGGAAACTTCAGTGAATAAAACAAAGACGCTGCCCTCAAAGAGCCTACATGTTAAGGGCAGTTGAGGAGACATAATAAAAACAGATGTACTAAATATAATTTGTTTAAAGGTAAGTGTTATTGGGGGAAGTGTCCCATATCTTGATTAGGGTAGTGGATACATATGACAAAGTATATTCAAATGTAGACTTCAAAATGGGCAAATTTTACTCTCTGCCAGTCAGACAATTAAGTTCACGAACTCATCCTAGAAAAAGTGCTACGCTACATACCTCATTGCTGACTATCACTACAGTCACCTTCGAAGTGCTCCCCTTGGGAAGCTATGCACCAATGCCAGAGCCTAGTCCATCCTTCGAAGCAATTTTGGACCTCTTTTTCTGGAATGGCCATCAGAGCTGTCGTCATATTACCCTTGATGTCTTGAATTTCATCAAAATATCCTCCTTTCAATATTTCCTTTATCTTTTTTTTTTAAGTTGCAGAAAAGGAATTTATTAGAGGTAAAAATACATTTCAAAGAAGCAGAAGTGGGCCCGAGCAGTAGAGAATGGCTCAAGGGCCATTATTAGAAAAGGAAGTACACTCCAAAGACTTTGGAGCGGGCCGAGCAAAGAAAGCTCAAAAGACCAATATTTCCTTTATCTTCAGGTAAAGAGAGAAGTCATTGGGGACCAGATCAGGTGAGTAGGGAGGGTGTTTCAATACAGTTATTTGTTTACCGGCTAAAAACTCCCTCACAGACAGTGCCATGTGAGCTGGTGCATTGTCGTGATGCAAGAGCCATGAGTTGTTGGCAAAAAGTTCAGGTCGTCTAACTTTTTCACGCAACTTTTCAGCACTTCCAAAGAGTAAACTTGGATAAGTGTTTGTCCAGATGGTACAAATTCATAATGAATAATCCCTCTGATATCAAAAAAGGTTAGCAATATCGTTGCAACCAGTTCGTGAACTTAATTGTGAGACCCCGTAAAGTTAATTTAAAAAAAAAGAAAGAAAAAAGATGGCTCATCTATTCTCTCACTCTTCTCACTGCCAATGGGTAACTACTGTTAATAGTTTTTTTGCTCCCTCAATACTTTCTAAAAAATAAATAGTGCTAGGGTTCTAAGTTAGCTCTTTCACCCTAAACTCTAGATTTCCTTCTCCCTTTGTTTCCTTGGTTTCTAGCTCATCTATTCATTCATTCATTCATTCATTCATTTAATGCATATCTATTGAGAGCATTCTATGCACCAAGCATTGTGATGAGTTTTGGGGCTGTAGTACCAAGACAGACACACAGGATACTGCACTTGAAAAGCTTATAGTCTCCTGAGGGATATAGACAAATGAAAAGGCAGTTACAATACAGGGTGATAAGCACTGTGATGAGATACTTTGGGAGCACATGGAAGGGAAACCTAACCAAGCCTAGGGTTTAGGAAGGCTTCTTGGAGGAAACGACCTCTAATCTGAGACCAGAAGGCTGAGTACGAGTTAGCCAGATATTTATGCTTCCGGTCATGATGGAGTAGCAGGGACCAGATTTCTTCTCCCAACAAAAGTAACTATAAAATTGGACAAAGCTATATGAACAACATTTTCAGATATTGGACAATAGGTAGCTCAGGACTACCTGAGAGAAAAGGGAAATAAAAAAAGGTAAACTCTATAATTGCCCTGAATTTCTTCCTGGAGGCAATTTCCAGATGACACAGCTGAGAGGGAGAGCCCAAGTAGAGCACAGTGGTCTTGCTAAATTCATATGACAGAGGTCAAAATTCAGGGTTGGGGTGACTGGAAGTTGCTGGACAAAGTTCTGGAGAGAAGGGAGTTATAAAGAAAGAGGCCTCTAGAAATCTGCATAAGGGGTCTCTTGAGTCTTTGCTGAACACAAGATGCACATTCATAGGGTAAACTTCACAAGCCCAGGTACTATGAGGCACTAAGGGTACAAAGATAAATAGTCTCAGACCTCACAGAGGACTGGAGGCAAATCACAATTCCACCCAGCCAGAATACGTAGACAGTCATCAGTGATCATGTACGGATTCAGCACAGACCTCAGATGGGCCATGCTTTACTATTGAGGTAAATTACTCTCTAGATTAAAGGTTACTCTAGACTCATACTAACAGAGCTTAAAAAACAAGCCTCAGAAGGATCAAACTGAACCACAAGTAACTAAACTACCTACTAGGACAAAGCCCAACACTGTTTAAATACTTACTCAACACCATAAAACTCACAATACAATCCAGTACCCAGTCAAAAATCACTAATTATGACAAGAAGCAGGAAATGTGACCTATAACCAGGAGAAAACTCGGTTAATAAAAGCAGACCTAGAAATGATACAGATGCCAGAGTTAGCAGACAAGGAAAACATGAACATAGAAATGAGAGAAATGGAAGACATGAGAATCAAATGGAGCATCTAGAGATGAAAAATACAATATTTTAAATTTTAAAAATTACTGGATAGAATTCATAGCATATTTGACACTGCAGAAAATGGATCTGTTGAAGATACAGCAAATGAAACTAGTCAAAATGAAGTGCAGAAAAAACAAAACAAAACCTCGAGGTGAAGAACAAGGGAACAGATCCAGAGCTTTGGTGACCTGTGGGATGATATCAAGTGGTCTAACATATGTATCATTGAAATCCCAGAAGGTAGAGGGTGGGATCGAATAGTAAAGATATATTCTAATGATTAAAATTCTGCCTGTAGGGCCGGCCGAGTGGCACAATGATTAAGAACTGGCTTGGGATGCCAGAGGGCCCCGGTTCGGATCCCACATATGAGGGCCAGTGACACTGCCCTCCACAGCTAAGATGCTGA
>NW_017731442.1:1245093-1251357 GCF_001890085.2 Hipposideros armiger
ACAAGTTTCTTTCTAGTCTTTTTTCTATGCATATATATTTCACATAGTTGATAAAATGCTATATATAATATATAAGTATTTGGGAAACAAAAAAAAACATTGTTTTTATTCAAGAAATACATTTTTAAAAGACATGTTCATTGTAGAGCATTCTAAAATATAGATAAAAGAAAAGTATAAATGATCTGTTTAGTGTATTTTTCATTTTTCATATATAATAGATTTGTTTGTTTTGAGTGTTCATGAAATTAGATCATTTTGTAACATATGCATGCTATTTTGTAACTTAATATATGTTGAATACCTTTTGTGTCATTAAGTAGTTTTGTACATATTTTTTTGACACTGCAGAGTTTTCAAAATTTGGACCATAGCTCAGAGTGAGGAAATCATTTAGCATCACAACAGACACATACACAAATATGAAACAAAAATTTCTTATAAAACAAAACTTACCTTTACTCTGATATTTTTAACTCTATTCCATTTAATTTAATTTTTTTCAAATGCTGACAGCAAGTCACTTTGTTTTCAAGACTCACTAATGGATTCTAACCTGTTCTATTAGAGGCAATTCCATGACCTAGTTACTCAATCAACCCCCTGTTATTAGAGATATGGATTGCTACCAATTGCTTGCCATTAAAACAATAAGCATTTATTATACCACTGTTTCAGGAGGTGGCTTCGCTGGCTCCTCTGGCTCATGGGTTCTCAGAAGGCAGCAAGCCAGGTGCTGGCCAGGGCTATTGGTCAGAGGCATTGATTGGTTCCTTGCCACATGGACCTCTCTAGAGGGCTACTTACCACAGGACAGCTGGCTTCCACTAGCACCAGGGCACCAAGAGAGGGTTGAGATATCAAGCAAAATGGAAGCTACAGTCTTTTTGTAACCTAATCTAGCAAGTGACATCCTATGACTTTTGCTGTATTTTGCTCATCAGAAGCCAGTCAGGAGGTCCAGCCACACTCAAGGGGAGATTACACAAAGGCATGAATACTAGCAGGTGCAGATAATCAGTGGCCATTTAGAGGCTACCTACCTACCACACTGGAACATTGTGAACACTTTTGACATCAGTAGAATTCTTCAAAAATGTCCCTTTTAGGGCTGCAGCAGTATCTGAGAGGACCTGTCTCCTTTATTTTATTTATTTTTTACTGAGGAACAGTGTGTTTTTCCCAGGACCCATCAGATCCAAGTCAAGTAGTTGTTTCAATCTAGCGGTGGAGGGCGCAGCTCAGTGACCCATGTGGGGATTGAACCAGCAACCTTGGTGTTATGAGCACTGCACTCTAACCAACTGAGCTAACCGGCTGCCCCAGGATCTGTCTCCTTTAAATAAAGATTAAACCAATGACAGTGGCCTCACCTATTGCATTACTTTCCCCACAATTCCTTACTAAAAAATCTTGATTCTACATTATCAGGGGAATTGGTGGGTTTTTATTTAGATTATTAAAACTAAAATTTATTCTATAAATATATTATCCTTCTGTTTCAGTCATTATTGCCACATAAAAAGCCACCCCAAAATTTAAAGGCTAAAACAAACAGCCATTTATTTGCTCACGATTCTGCAACTTGGGGAAGGCTTGTTAGGTGCAGCTAATCTCTGCTGGGGCAACTTGACTGGGACTAAGAATGCTTCATGGAGCTCCTCAGCTGGTGTTGACTGTGAGCTAGCTGGACCCCTCTCTCTCCCTAAGAGTCTCATCCTCCAGGGTCCTGCTCTCTTCCAGTGACCTCTCTCTCCTGCAGGCTGGTCAAATTTCTTTGCATCACAATTGGTCCTAAGAGGGAAAAATGGAAGCTACAGGGCTGAGGCGTAGAAGTCACATGGCACCACTTCTGTTATGTCCTATTAGTCAAAGCAAGTAACAAAGGGAAGGGAAAGATAGATGCCACCTCTTGTTAGGAGGAACAGCCTACACATACAGGAAGGTGAGGTTGGGTCTACTATCTGGCCATCTTTGTGGACAATCCACCACACCTACCTATAGAAGCCACCACACCACCATCTGAGACACGGTACTCAATGTTCCTTTTCTAGTTGTGGCGTTAAGAACTGAATATTTTCACCAAACCACCCACACCTAAGAGCAATGGTTGGTACTGGTGATATGGCAAATGGGAATGAAGTCTGTAGCATAAACTCATGCCTTCTCTTCCCCAAGCTCACAGAGGGAGAGTGAGCCACATGGTCTAAAAAAAGAGCTAACTCATCCAGACACCTGTCCTTGGGCTTGTAATATAGAATTAGAAAACAATATAATCTGCAAATACTTTGTAGAAAGGCAGGTCAGAATTATGGAAAGGGCCCAAGATTGACAGTCAAGAGACCTGGAGTCTGGGCTGGCCTCTGCCACACACTAGCTACATGTCTCTGAACAGATCAAGGACGAATCTCTGGGCCTCAGTTTCCTACATGTAAGGGGAAAGGCTTTAACTAAGGCTCCCAACAGCTCTGACACTCTTTGCCTCTCCACAAACGAAACTTTATGAATTCATCCAGGGAACAGCTGGTTCTGTGCATATTTCCAGAGAGGCTCTTGGGGGTCACCAAGGGTCTGAACGGGTGGAGGGAAGATGAAGGCAGGGCTGGAGGAGGGAATCTCATGCAGTCCATGAGTGGCTGGGAGTCCATCTGGAAGCTGGCACAGAGCCCAGAGCAAGGGCAGCAGTAACAATAGACAAGAAGGGATGGATGTGAGCAATTATCAAGAAAGACTGTCAGGACCCAGGGGCTGGCTGGATATTAGGAGGGAAAGCCCAAGGAAAGGTAGGGGNAATAAAAATAAATAAAATTCTGCCTGTAAAAAAGTATTAGTGCAACCTAAAAATCATTTTTATATCATTTATGATGTTAACTATATGTATTAATATATTGAACATAAGGTATGTATATTACTGAGCATTAGATTGCCACTGCAGCCTGGAGCTGGGAATATGGACTCATGTAATAATCTAAATATTCCTTCCCTTAAGTATATTTTGAATTCTCAGGAAATGAGTGGATATATTAAACATCTGCATAGATGAACCAGTGGGGTACACTTGTGACTCAATATTACATGTAGTGGTTTCCTGCCAGGAGCTGCCTGATTTGACCCCTTTCTCACCTCCACTATTTTCTCTGTCCCCTTTCCTCCTGATCTCTCTGCCACAGGACCAGCAATAGAGTAAGGCTCAGAGATGAGCTAGCAATGTTTATTTGACATGTTCACTGACATACTTTTTTTAAAGTTGGAAGCTTAATAGATTGTTTCTTAAAATCTCACCACACCAAAAAGGCCACATTAAAATGCCAGACACCACCAAGAAAAGATAGTGTCATGGAAGCTATAAAAATGTTTTAAAAATCTGGGGTGGTCTACACTGTCCCCTGCTAATATGTACATTAGATCTCGTCCCAAGTGATCGGTGACCTTGGCAAGAGCTCTCAATAGAGGGGTGGGAACATAAGCCAGATATCAGTAGTTTGAATGGTGATAGGAAGGGGAAAGTTAAGCAAAGGGTGTGAGTGTGGAGAAATTCTTTAAGAAGTCTTGTCGTAAAAGATACATGAAATAGGAGATGGTAACTAGAGGGGGCATGTTGTTGAGCAAGAGTCTGTAAAATAGGAGAAAGTTATGAGTATTTAAGTCCCTGCTTAGAAGCCTTATCCACATTCTACCTTTGTAGAGGAGCTCTACAACAGGAGCTCTAGGGGCCCAAGTCTGTTTGTTTTGTTGAACCCAGACTTGGCTCCTCTGAAGACCCCAAATCAGGCTATACACCCAGGGAGAAGAGGTGGGACCTTCCAACAAAGGAAGGTTAGGCCCTGGTAAAACAACTAAACAAGTAGTGATGCATCACTAGAACCGTTCCCAGTGGTGCCATTTAAGGTGGGCATGTGAAGGAGAGCCCAGGTGGGTGTCGAGGGGCTCTGTGAAGGTAGACCTGGGATAGGGTAAGCCTGGAGACTGTGTTGCCTCCATCTCTGCCCTAGGTGATCAGTCACCTGGGGCTTCCCCAGCCACTTGGCTTCTTCCTGCTGAAAAGGGCAGGGATTGGGAAAGGAACTGCTACCTGGTACCTTTGGACAATTGCCATGGCAACTACACGCCAGGTTATTTTATTTCGGTCATTGCCTGGGAGTGGTCCACCCACGTGTCCTGTTTTCCAATGTTATGAACTCATTATTGTACAGCCTCCCTCCATGCCTTAATCTTGTAAAACAAGGTTCTTTGGCTAGTGTCTTTCTCTGATGCCTGGAAGGGTTCGCCCTGAGGTATCTGAAACATGAGACTTTTCATGCAAGTGCGCAACAATCTGAGATTGAAACTGATCCTGAGAGGGAGGCTGCTGGCGGTAGTGAAGGGCAGTGGAGGTGTCCTGCAAGGTCAGAGCAGACACAGGCCAAAAAAGTTTGCCTCTCCTGCTCCCAGCTCCAGGCCATCTCCCACACTCCACGACTTGGCCCAGGATGCTGCAAGGGACATGGTCAACACCTGGACCCACCTGACACGTGACCCAGTGAGCCTCACACGATGGCCTGTGCCACATGTATCACTCTTCCCCACCCCCAACCACAGGGCTGCTAAGACAGCCCTTGCTTGAAAGAATCACAGGCCCCTGCTGCCTCCAAAGAGAAAAAAGGACCTGAGTCAAGGAGGAGGAGAAACAAGAACCGTGGCATGTGGACAAGGGGGACTCTTGGTTTCTGACTGGGTGCAGTGGTTCTCCGCCGGCCACATGCTAGAAGCAACTGTGGAGCGTAGCAAAAAGACCAGTGCCTGGGACACACTCTAATAGATCTGAATTAAATGCAGTTGAGGTGCAGCCAGGACACCGGCTTCTTTCTGAGGTACTTCAGGTGTGGAGAACCACTAAATGCTCACATAAGTGCTCAGGCTCTGCAGGCAGAGTCCCGGCTGCAGCTCCGGGTCCTGCAGCTTCCTAGTTCTGTGACCTTGGGCTATTTAACCCACAGCTTCAAGCCTCCATTTCCTCCATGGTAAAACAGTACCTACCTAATGGAGTCATGGGGAGGCTGAATGAAATAATGCAGGTCAAGTGCTGGGCACTGTGCCTAGCAAATACTTAAGTGCTCCAAATGTTATTTTTGTCACTGAGGCAGTGGTTGCTAGTACTCTAGGATCCCGATTTGGAGGTATAAAAAAGGACCACTTCTAGTGACAAGGGGCCAAGAACCCATCCTATTCCCAGGGTGGGGTTGAGGGGAGTCAAGTCAGAACCAGGGTCAAGGCTAGGCCAGCTGCTGGTATTAGCCATGGTTACTCTGACATTCTAGTCCAATTGCTATTATGAGATGATGAAAATGTTTTATATCTGTGCTGACAATACAGTAGCCACTGGCCACTTGGGGGCTATTGGGCACTTGAAATGTGGCTATGTGACTGAGAAACTGAACTTTCAATTTTATTTAATTTTCATTAATTTGAAGTTAAATAGATACACATGGCTGATAGCTACAGTACTGGACAATGTAGCTCTAGACATGTGTTAAGGATGAGAATAAATAAAGACATAAAATAAAAAATAATAGCCCTTCTATTACTCGTTCAAGCATCAAAAAGTCCTAAAAGGAGATATGACAGGCATTTATAAGAGATTTTAGAGATTAGGAAACCAAGTCTCAGGGATGATAAAAGACCTGCCCCAGATTATGGAGACAGTTAGAGGCCCAGTTCAGACCAGAGGGGCCAGATTTCTGGATGCAAACCCATGCTCCACTTGTTGGGAAAAGCTTTCTCTCCATGGGAGCATCTCCTGAGGTCTCCCAGCAGGCCCTCTCTCAGCCCCCAGGCCGGGCCACCAGGCTCCCTATATCCGCCCACCCTTCCCCGTGCTACCCACCTGGAAGAGCTCCTGAACCTTCGAATCCACCCACTGCTCCATCTCCAGCCAGCGCTGGAGATGCCCCCGGTCGTACTTCACTGTCAGCCGACTGGGTCTCCGGGATCTGGACACTTTGGAGGGGTCGGTGTGAGACTTTGAGTCTGAGTCTGTGGATGACGTCCTCCTCCTCCCAGAAGCCCACTGGACCTTCTTACTTGGGTTCTCCTTGTCAGGGTTGGGAGATGTGCAGGAAGCCGGGCTTGAAGACAGCATGGAAGGATTGGCCTGGGCAAGATGCTGGGAAAAACTGCTATTCAGAGCAAGGCTGCCAGGGAAGTGCGGAGAAGGAGAACAGGAGGCCAGCAGGGAAGAAAGGAAAGCTGGAGGGAGGGAGGGCCAGGGCTTTGGAAGGGGGGGGG
>NW_017731442.1:1252617-1255201 GCF_001890085.2 Hipposideros armiger
AATAATAACAAACAGCTCAGAAGGAAAAACAAGTAAAAAATTAAAGTTTCCTTCCTTTCCTCAGCTCTATTCCCCAGAGGCAACCCCCACTAACAGCTTCTGTTTTTAGTTCTCTTGTGATTACCATTATCTCTTTATGTAATATTATAAATTTGTCCATTTTAGACAGCATCTGTTATCTCCTCAATATGAAGGATGAGAAATTAGCTCACATTAACTCCATCTCCTTTACTTTCCACATTTCAATTTTTGTTTATGTATTTCTTTTTAGGTCTGGTAGCGGTTGCCTTTATGATGTTGAGTTTCTGTTTCCCATGTATCGACTTCAACTGTCATCCACCTCAGTTTTAGGCCAACTGATAAGTCCTTAGGGCCAATTTTAGGCCCTAAGTTAACAGAGTAGGGGAGTTGTTTGAGGGCTGGAGGCCAGGATGGAAGCCTGGAAAAGCCCAGACTTTGAAGGAAGGCTGACACCTGAATTCAAACTCAGCTTTGCCCTGCGTTGGTTTTATGACATTCAAGTTTCACAACCTCTTTAAGTCTGTTTTCTCACCTGCAAAATTGGGCTTTGGGAGGATTAAATGAGATGATGTATGCAAACATTTAGCATGGTATCCAAAACAGAGTCCCTTCTCAGTAGATACCTCTTTCCTTCCTTGCTTCACCTTCCCGTTCTCCCTGCCTTTCTGGTGAGGCTCTGTCTGGCAAAGGCTGGCCCTGAGACTTCTCTGCAGTGGCTTCCTTCCTGGCCCTCTTCGGAAGAGGGTGGAAATTAGCAGGGGAAAGGAGGCGTCTAAAATGCAGCCTGTAGACTGCAGGCTTTGACACTTTGACACTTTATTACTTTGACACTTTGTGATGGGCAAGCATTATTATGGTTTGAGAGCCCTTTCAGAAAGAAGGAACCAGATCAGAAGAGTCAGTGGGTTTTGTTCATTCATTAACTCATTCATTTAACAAAGATTTTATGATCTCTAGTGGGCCAAGCATTATGCTCAGTATCAGGGATTGGTGATCCAAAAGAGACACAGTTCCTGCCTTCATAGAACTTACAGTCTAGTGTGAAAATAAACAAACATTAATCAACTAATTGACTCAATGTAAAGCTGCAACTATATTTAGTGATCTGAAGAAAAGGTAAGGGATGCTGCAAGAATGTCTAGTGAGGGTGTGATCTAGTGAGTGCTAACATCCGAAAGGAGTTCTGAAGGATGAGTAGGAGTTAACTAGGCACAGGGGTCAACAGGAAAGGATCTAGCAGAAAGCAGAGCATAGGCAAAGGCCCTGTGGCAGGAGGGAGAAGCTGAGTACAAGGAACTAAGGGAAGGTCCATGGGGCTAGAACAGAGAGAAGAGGGGGCCATAAGACAGAAGGGATGGAGGGATCTACACATGGCCCAGTGAACCATGTTAAGGAGTTTTGTCTCCATTCTAAGAGCTTTGGGAATCACTGAAAAATCTTAAGCAATGGTGGTTGGGTTCAGATTTTAATTTCTAGAAGATAACCCCAACAGTTGAATAGAGAGAGGATGAGAAGATGAAGAAGGGCTGGGGGAAACCAGTTAGGAGGCCATTGCTATAGGGCTTGAATGGGGTGAGGCGGGGGGTAGCGTTGTCAATAGTACGAAGTGAACAGCTTGAAGAGCTATTTAGGGGTAGTATTTAAGAGAACATGGTGATGGACTGGAAACATATGAATATGCAAACTTCATGGATGCCTACATAGGGACAGACAGGTTCATGCATGGAGCCTCTTCGAGCCTGTTTCTTCATCTGTAAACTGGGGATTGGTGGGATTCTGCATGAACACATAGCATGACCCTGGTGAAAGTCGATGGCAAGCAAATATTAGTTATGCCCATTATTTATACTGTGAGGCTCCTTATTTACATTCTTCCATCTCAGCATTGAGACACATCTCACTGACCTACACGTGTTATCATTCATCAGTAAGTTTGCGCAAGGTAAGGAAACTCAAGATCCAAGGTAAGATGGGAAGAAGAAACCAACACGATGGCAGAGCCACATGAGGGCAGGGAAGCAAAGAAGGTGTAGACATGGGCAGAGTCTGTCCCGCTCTCTTGGCCTGGTGTGGGTCCAGTGGTGGGATAAAATGGGCAGCAGGCAGACTCCATCAGAACAAGGCTGTTCTTTTTTTCCCTTTAATTTAATTAATTATTTAATTTATTTATTTATTGGGGAACAGCCATGGCCATTGGTTACACATTGCTTTCATGCTACAGTGGCATAGTTGACTCTAAGGAGGGCGCAGCTCACAGTGGCCCATGCAGGGATCGAACAGGGCAACCTTGGTGTTATCAGCACCACGCTCCAACCAACTGAGCTAACCGGTCACCCCAAAACAAGGCTGTTCTTAAATTCCTCTTTTCTCTTCCTAAAAATTTTTATTATAAAAGAAAAACATGTTCATTTTAGAAACATTTCTAAATTTTCTAAAACATTAAAAGTTGCCCATAATCTTACAACACAAAAACCACAATTGCTAACATCCTTACAAGTTTCTTTCTAGTCTTTTTTCTATGCATATATATTTCACATAGTTGATAAAATGCTATATATAATAT
>NW_017731442.1:1258551-1277202 GCF_001890085.2 Hipposideros armiger
GCAATTGGACAGTTTGAATGAATCCACCATCCAGAAACATCCAGAGCTTGTTAATTGTAAAGGAGTTGTGTTCCATCACGACAACGTGAGACCACACACAAGTTTGATCACCTGTCAAAAATTATTGGAGCTTGGATGGGATGTGTTGCCACACCCACCATACTCCCCTGACCTTGCGCTGTCAGACTTCCACTTGTTTTGCTCTCTTCAAAACTCCTTGTGTGGTATAACGTTCAATTCAGATGAGGCTGTAACTCAGCACCTTGTTCAGTTTTTCGCGAATAAAGACAGGTCCTTCTACGAATGAGGAATTATGAAGCTCACTGAAAGATGGCAAAAGGTTATTGAACACAACGGGCCATATATCATTGATTGATCTTTGTTCTTTATATAAATAAATGACCTTTGAAAAACAGACAAGGGCCGGCCGAGTGGCGCGTTGGTTAAGAGCTGGCTTGGGACGCCAGAGGCACCCAGTTCGGATCCCACATGGGGGCCAGTGACACTGCCCTCTACAGCTAAGATGCTGAACAATAGCTCAACCTGGAGCTGGGTTGCCTTGAGTCGCCGGCAACCGCATAAGCTGCAGCCCCTGCTGCAGTGGGTTGCCATGGGCTACCGTGTATAGTCAGGAGCCAGCGTGAGTGGCTGTCCAGAAGCCGGCAACTGATTTGCCTCGCCCGGGAAGAGCACAATGATGGTGCCAACTTGGGCCAGTGAAGCAACGTCCTCCACAAGTAAACTGAAGAACAAAACAACAGCAACTTGTCTGTTCCCATCCCCCAATTCCCCGATTTAAAAAAAAAAAAAAACTTAAAAAAAAAGACAAAATACGTCATGACTTTTCTGAAGACCCAATAGAAGAATTCCATGCTCACTGAAGGGAAATTGGGAAATAATTTAAAAACTGAAAAGAAGAAAATCTTACCCCATATTCCCACCATCCAAATGCCATCACTTTCACCACTTTGTTGGACTATCTTTTTTCCCTTTATATGTAGTTTTTCTTTTTAGCATGTAAGAAGCAGCATAAGGTAGTAGGGAAAGTGTAGTTTGTTTTGTTTTGTTTTGTTTTGATGTCAGAGAGACTTGGGATAAAATTCTGGCTCTGTTGTTTTTCTTCCAGGTAACATTTATTAAGCACCCACAGTGTCAACTGTTTTCTCTTATTCATTCATTTAATCCTTATAACTCTATGAAACCCTACTTCGTAAACAAGAGATTTAGGCACAGAGGGCTAAATAACTTGCCTAAGGCAACACCAATAGTAAGTGACAGAAAAGGGAATTAAACCTAGAAGTCTCAGTGGGAAGCCTACAATCTCAACCTCTATACAGCCTTGCCTCCCACTCTTTTTACCTGACCTTGATAGAGTCAGTAAGCTTCTCAGCAAAGTGGAAACTATTTTCAGAGTGGTCATGAGAATGAGCAATTATATATGTCAAATGCCTGGCACACAGTAAGCATCTCAACTAATGGTGGCTGCTTACCACTTGAAAATGATTTTTGTTTCAGGCAAGTTGAATCTGAGGGTGGAACTCACATCTGAACTCAGAACTTAACTGCAAGTGCAGAAAAGCCCACCAAAGCAATGGAATGGGCCTGCTGGGACTCCAATCCCCACTCTGCCTCCTAACTGCCATGTGACTTGACAGTTAGTTCCCTTGTCTGAGCCTGTTTGCTCATCTGTAAAACAGGGATAAAAATAGTACCTACTTTCTTGGTTTGTTTTGAGCTTATGGGGCAATGTGTAGAAAGTGTTGAGGAACAGGGCTTGAGCATTGTCAATGCTTGATAAAAGTTAGGTTTTGTAATGGCATGTATAATGGATATAATGATAAATCTATGGTAATATAATATTATCATAAGGTAATAGTCTCCTGTGTTAGGATTCCTGTATGTATCAGGTATTGGGGGAGGCAGGAATCAATTCACAAAACTCTTTCTTTCCAGTAACTGCACAATCATTTGCTTCATTTCCAGCATACCATCATTGATTGTGCTATATCCACCACTGTGCCAGCAGCTGTGGAAAAACAGAAAATCCAGAGAAAGAGAAACAGACCCCAAATCCCAGCCCCAACACCTATAATGTGGGCAGCGGGGAGATGTTGCTGTTCGGCCAGGAAAATGATCCAAGGGTTGGCTACGAGACCTAGTAGGTAAAGTTGCTCTAGATGACAAATTAAGAAGAATGCTCCGGCCCGCCAAGTGGCTCAGTTGGTTAAGCGCTCGGACGGGCAAAGGCGGTGACAAAGGAGTTGGCATCCAGATTCCAGTTAACAAAGGTGCAGCAACACAGCTTCTGGGATCTCTTCCACGAAATGGAAAAGATTTCTTTCCTGAGGGCTGACGACAAGATCGTTTGCTTCGGGCTTTCCCCCATTTCCCTCTCCCCGCCCCCCCTGCCCCTTTACTAGCGCCTCAAGCCTGGGTCTGGGAATGCTGGCTAGGACCCGAAAGGGAGGGGGGAGGCAGCCGTCCCAGAGCGCCCAACTCTGACGTGCCTGACTTCGCTGGAGTTCTGGCGTGTCTGGGCCTCCAGGAATACCGGTGCAGGGCCCCCCACCCCAGCGAGGCTGGACTCGGTGGAGCCCGCGTAGAGCAGCCCCCAGGGACGCGGCCCGGGGCAGAGCGCCCCCAGGCCTCAGCCTCTCTTAGAGGGACCAGGCTGCGGGTGAGGGGTCGGGGATCTTGGAGCTGCGGGGCAGGTGCTCCGGAAGCTAGGCTGCAAAGCGCCGGCGGAGGCGCTCCGGGCGTGGGCGGGGGCGGGGCCGGCGGCGCTGGGGTTAATGTCTGCTCCGCCCCGGCCGCGCTGACTCAGTTTCACCAGAAACTAGGGGGAGGAGGTGGCCGGTCCTCACCGCTCCGGGTACCTGGGCGGAAGCGGCCGCTGGAGCCGCGCAGGAAGTAGGGACCGGAACCTCGACAGACCCGGCCCCACCCCACTCACCTGCGCAGGTAACCGGGGCCTTGGAGGCGGAGCGGGCTCGGAGCATGTTTGGTGCTTTGTTCTGTGCTCCAGCGTGTGACCGGAAAAGTGACCTCCTTAGCCATCCATCGGGCCGTGGGTCTGGCGGCCGGGTCACCGGAGCTTGCGTGGGGGCGGGTGAGGGGGGGGGTGTTGGGCCTGCGTGCCCCTCTTCACTCCCGGGGTGCTGCTTGCTCCCCAGCCCTCCCCTTCACTTCCTCCGGGTCGGCCCGCCTCCCTTGAAATCTCCCCGGCTGATCCGGTTCCCCGGCTGATTCCGTGTGTCTCCTCCTCCGTCCCCTCCTCTCAGGTCGCAAGCACCCTTGGAGCCCAGAGGCCCGCACTGTGAAGGTGACTCCCGCGGGGAGGAGGGCGACGGCCCCTGGGAGGACGATGGCTGGCGTCCGCCTCTCCCAAACCTACTTCCCAGCGGTCGCTGTGTGGCTCCTGTGCGCGCTCGGCCTCCCGGACACCGCCGCCGGCCCGCCGCCCACGCCCCCCGCGCTGTCAGCTGAAGCCTCCTGCCTGGACCGCTTTACCCCGGGGGTACCCGCCTTCGTGCTCGACACCGATGCCTCGATCCGCAACGGGGCCACCTTCCTGGGTTCCCCAACTGTGCGCCGCGGCCGGGACTGCGTGCGCGCCTGCTGCACTACCCAGAACTGCAACCTGGCGCTGGTGGAGCTGCAGCCCAACGGCGGGGAGGACGCTGTCGCCTCCTGCTTCCTCATCAACTGCCTCTACGATCAGAACTTCGTGTGCAAGTTCGCTCCCAGGGAGGGCTTCATCAACTACCTCACGCGGGAGGTTTACCGCTCCTACCGCGAGCTGCGGACCCAGGGCTTTGGAGGTAAGGAGAGGATGCGGGGATGGATGGGTTTGGGGAGACTCAGGAAAAGGGCTGGTTATGGAGTCCTGGGGGGAGGCGAGCATCAGAAAAGGGTTCATTGAGAAGAGTCCCATTCTACCCTAATTCCTCCTTAGAAGTAGGTGGTATAAACAGTAAACAAAGGACAGGCTAGGTGAGTGGGGAGGGGTGACATCCTAAAGGCTAGACTCCCTCCTGAATTCAAGGTGCTGCGTGGGCTGGTGCTCTGGGATGTGTGTATGGGGTGGAGGAAGCAGCTCCTCAGAATTCCCAGCTTCTGGCTCTGACATGCTAAGTCAGGGAGTGAGCTCTATGGAGGTAAACAGGTGACTAGTAGGCACCACTGGACAAGTTCCATCTGAGGCCCCTGCAAATGAGCCTGGTGAAGGAGAGTCTCCGCTTCCACTGCTGGGGTTGGGACTGGTTAGCATCTCTCTGCACCCATTCCTCCACCTATTGATTGGACTTTGGTGGTCTGGGGAAAACTGCCAGACCCCAGAGACTAAAGAACAAGCTTAGTCTGAACTTGACCCAAAAGGGGAGGGGGCTGTGTTGTGGGCACAGTAGCCAGAGGCTCTGGGGTGGGGGTGAGGAGGGTTGCTGGTGAGTCAGCCCACTAGTGTATATACCTGGTAGGGGAGGGATGTCAGCTGTCCAGGCAGGTGTATGTGCACGTGAGCCAGGCAGGGCTGTCTCTCCCTGCCTAGGATCTGGTAGCCAAGCTGTCTATTCACCTTGTTTACTTCCCAGGATAAGAGTCAAGTGGGGTGGGGGGTGGGAGGGGCAGGGCTCCTCCTTCCTCTGGGACTAAGCAGTTAGCTGGGATCAGGGCCCCTCCAGAGACCTTTGTTCTCCATTCTCTCCACCTGCTGTCCTGGCCAGGTGGGGCTCTAGGGCAGGGATGGGTCACAACTGATAACCTCTGTTAGTACTTTACAGCTTACTGATTGCTGTGCCACTCAACCTCTCACTGAGGCCTCATGACAACCACCTCGAAAAAGATGCTATTAGTAGTCATTCCACTTTTCAGGTTAGGAAACTGTCACCCATGTTAAATCTGCCCAGGATATCGCTGCCCATAAATAGTAGATCTGGGATTCAACCCTAGGAGGGACCTCCAAAAGCCTTGTGCTATTTTTCACACAAGACCACCTTTCTGGAAGAAACCTGTCTCTGACCCAGGACAGCCCAGTGGGCTGACAGAATCAGAGACTGGGGAGCCCAAGGGCCAGGATTGGGCTGGGGCTGAGTCTGGAGGTGGTCTTTCTTAATTCTGGAAAGTGGAGAAGGGACCTTCCTCTCCAGCCTTTTCATAGGCCAGTTTCTCTCCCAGGTTAAGGGCCCACTCTTCTCCCTATCTATCCAGGAACAATCCTGGGTCTCTGAGAAGTGGGATGAGAATTCCAGGAGGGGGCACCACCTCCTGGCCTGGCTGGGCCACTGAGTCCCACTGGACCAGGGCCTGAGCCTGTTCCACAAGGAAGTAGCAGAGAGCGTAGGTGGTGACGACTCTAATTGACCTGTGCCCTTCCTGTGCTGACAGAAGCCCCGTGGGAGACCCACTCCCAGGCTGGTGCCTGAAACTCTGGGGTCTGGTCAGGGAGTTGAGCTGGGTGAGGCCACATGATCTTGGGACCAAACTTCCTCTTCTGGAAACCCTCCCTCATCCCGATTGGCCTTTTGGCACAAGACAGGGTGGAGTGGGGATTTCCTGGGCATTTAGGGAGCTGGGTAGGGCTTGAACAGGCCAATTTCATGGTGCTGCAGAGTTTTGCGGAGTCAGGGAAGCTGTGTGGTGTCAAGGAATCCATTCTCAGTTAAGTTCAGCTAAAGAAGTTGGATTTGGCTAAGAGCAGGATAAAGCCATTATGGCAGGCAAGATGGGCAGGTGCTCAGGGCTTCTAAACCTTTGATTCTTGTATTAGGTAAAGAAATCTTCCCCCGGGTGGGTTTGTTTGTTCCCCTTTCCCTGCCTGTGGCCAGGCCAGTCCAGTCCAGATTCCTGTGGCCTCCTGAGCACCCTGCTCCTTCCCCTTCTCCTGCCCTCCCCCTCTTTCTGTTGGAAGAGTAGCTTAGGAGGTGGAGTCTGTATTTGCCTGGAGATGTCCTGGGACTTGGCAGCTGGGGGAGGGGCTGGCTTTATTACTACTCTGGCCCTTTGCTCTCTTGGAGATGGGGAGAAGAGAGTGTGGTAGGGCAGGGCATCTGCCCCTTGCTCCTGGGCACTGGGGCTTGGAGAGGACCAGCTGTGTGGGGGTGGACATTTCTGATTTGGCCCAAAGTCTGACACATCACTCTGCCTGTCACTTCGGCCTTGGGGGCTGATGGGGCTAGCCTGTCTGTCTGCTAGTTAGATTGCCAAGTAGTGTGTCTTCTTTCCCCTTTCAGACAGCTGATTACTTCCTGAAACAGCAAGGAGGGAGTAATGGGCTCCTTCCAGCTCACTGGCCCCTTGGCTTTGTTTCTCAGAGTTCCCCTTAGGACTGACCCCTGTTGGCCCTCTCCTGATCTCCAGCCAAGCAGGGCATTGGTTCCAGACAAGCACTTTCCTTTCCTGATCTCCCAGTCTCATTTCTCCTCACCCCCTGGAATCCAGATCCCTTTATCTTATTCTTGTAGGCCTCTGCACCATTTGACATGTTTCTCTGTGGAAGCGCTCCCCTCCTGTCCTTTTGCTGTCGCTGTGTGTCCTGGTCTTCTCACCTCTGTGACCACCCTCTGTGAGTCTCCCATTGTATTTGCTTTCTCTGCCTCATCAAAGAGGAATCCCTGTGACTCAGCCTCCAACCAGCTTTTCTTATCTATTTACCTTCTCTTCTTCCTTTGAACTTCCTCTCATTTGGACACACCCTCTGTAGAGCCTCTGTGGAGGGCAGTTTGGCAATATCCATCAAAATTGTAAATGCATATAACCGCAACACAATTCCACTTGTTAGGAGTTCATTTTGCTGCTCTACTTATGCATGTGTTGAACAACTTACCAGCCAGTTGTTCACTGTAGCATTATTTAGGATAGCAAAGACTGGGAAAGATATCGATGTCTGTCAACACATCCTATAACTGGATACTGTGATGCGATTTTAACAATACTAATAAACCCTGAGGCAGCATGGTTCAATTCTTAGTAGGGAAGGGAAAGAGGGAAGGAGGGAGGGAGGGAAGAAAGGAAGGAAGGGAGGAAGGAAGGAAGGGAAGAAAGAAAGAAAGAAAAAAAAGAAGAAAGGGAGAGAAAGAAAGATCTAAAGCAAGAGGAGACCCGGGGACTGGTTTTAAATAAGTTATAAATTATGGTGTATTTATACAATGAGTACTATGCAGCCAAAAGAAAAGAAAAGAAAACTATGTGTTACTATGGAATTATTTTCAACATATATTGTGAGAAAAACAAGAACTAGCATGCTTATAATTCAGTACTATTTCTTTCTTGATATTCACACACATAAACTAGTAAGATTGGATGCCTCTGGAAAAAGGAACCTGGGGGTTAAGGAGAAGAAGGTACTTGATTCTCACTTCCTTTTTGTACTTTTTGAATTTTATATCATATATATGTATAACCTAAGCTAAAAACAAAAGCTCCAAGATTATAAAAGCAATCAAAATTAAACCTCTAAGCAGGTGGGTGACCTGCAGCATGGTGTTTTGGAGAGAAAATGAGTGGTGGAGTTAAACCAGGGTTCAAATCCCAGCTCTGCCATATAGAAACTGAATGACCCTGGGCAAGTCATTTAACCTCTCTGGTGTCATTTTTCCATTTGGAAAGAGGGGTGAGAATGCAGTTGTGGCCGGGTGGTTAGAAAGGCAGGCAATGTAGATCGGCGGTCAGCAACCTTTCTGTAAAGTTTCAAATAGAAAATATTTTAGGCTTTGTGGACCCTATAGTGTCTGTCGCAGCTACTCACTTCTGCTGTTGAAACGTGAAAGCAACCATCCACAGTATGTAACCGAACAAGCAAGGCTTGTTCAGACACAAATTTGAACTTTATATACTTTTCTCATGTCACAAAATAACTATTCTTTTGATTTTTTTTTCAACCATTTAAAAATATGCCAGGTGGTGGGCTGGATTTGTCCCGAGGGCCATCATTTGCCAACCCCTGATGTAGATGATGCAGGTAAAGAAAGTACCCAGCATGGTGCCGAGCACACATCCAACAAGTGGCAACTATGTTAATAATTATGATTCCAGGTCCCTCTCCAACCCTGGCCTCTCTGGAGCTCCCAGTGCACACCTCCCCTCTGCATGGTCTTCCCTCCCTCAAATTTAAATTCTCTGTGGCTGAACCCACACATTCCCTCTAGATCTGATTTCCCTTCTGCCTGTGGCCTGGCTTTTCCTCCCCATTCCCAGCACCCATCAGACACAGAAGCCTGAAGCATCTGCCCATCATTGTTGCTCACATCCTCCTTTCCATTCCTTTACCTGTCCCTTAATTCAAACCACTTCTGTTGCATCTGTCCTGACCTGCTGCACTGGTGTACTTGCCAGCCTCCTCGCTCCATAGAAATAACTCCAAACAGATGGGTGAACAGCTGCTGCCCCGAGCTCAGGTGTGCCCCTGCTACCCAGGCCCTTGGCCTCTGCCTTAGCACTCCTGGACCTCAATCATGCGTATAGGACATCAATGTCCAGTGCAGCCAGGGTTTCTAGGACTCTGTACCACTTCTCACACCCAGTGTCTGTCTCCTTCCTGTACCACCAGTTGTTAAATATTTGAATGTTATGCCTGCTGTGTCCACATGCCCTGGCCCAGCATTCAGGGCCCTTTGAGGTCTGTCCAGGCCAGCTGTTCTCCTTAATATCACCAAACCAACCCTGCAAATTCCCAGCCCCTTGCTTTAGCCCCTCATGTTTTCTGTTGTCATCAACAACACACAGCAAGCAAATAAAAACTCACAACCAAACAAATAAAAACAAAAATAAAAGAATTAAAAAAATCATTTCTCTCTTCTCCAGAAAACCTTTTCTTATTGCTGTCGTATGCCAGAGCTTTTCCCTTCTCTGAATGTCCCTGTCTTTATCCTGTACATGAACTGCACATCGCTTCATCTTGTTGGGTCTTTTCTCCCATGTTGCTTCATGTTGTTGGGTCTTACCTGCCCAATTAGACTGTAATCCCCTCAAAGACAGTATATTAATTTCCTATGGCTGCTATAACAAACTGTTACAAACTGGGTGACTTGAAACAATAGAAATTTATTGTCTCACAGTTCTGGAGGCCAGAAGCCTAAAATCAAGGTGTCAGCAGGGCCATGTTCCCTCTGAAGACCCCAGGGGAGAATCTATCCTTGCCTCTTCCAACTTCTGGTGGGTCCAGGCCTTCCTTGGCTTGTGGCTACATAACTCCAATTTCTGCCTCTGTCTTCACATGACCTGTTATTCCTTCACTCTATGTTTTCTTCCGTCTTTTATAAAGGCACTTGCTATATTGGATTTAGCACCTACCTAATCCAGGTTGGTCTCATGTGGACATGCTTAACTTGATTACTTCCGCAAAGACCCTTTTTCCAAATAAGGTCACATCACGAGTTCTAGAGTTTAGACATAGACATATATTTTGGGGGACCACCATTCAACCCATTACAAGCAAGGATCCTGCTTTGGGCTTGTTTCTCTCTCTAGCCCCTAACCCTAGACGAGAAGCCTCAGGCACAAGCACTGTCAGGTTGAGGGAGGGTGTGATTCTCTCATAACTGGAGGCCTAATCTGTCTGAGGTGGCCCAGGCACCCCTTCCTGTGGCCACTCACCCTGGGACACCACGACTTGCCACACTGCTACCTGGGAACTGTGTGCTTAAGGCCTCTGTCAGAAGCAGTTGGGGAGCAGAGAGTGGTGATGGGTGTTAATTACACATATAATCATTTGACTTTTCACAAATATTGTTAATTTAACTTTTTAAAGCAATTAGCACAAGACCTGCTTATTGCAGAAGACAGGAATAAGCCCCGCCCTCCCCAAATATATCCATGTTGTTTTTTTTTCCTAACTGGAATGAGATGTCATGTGTTATTCAGGAATTTGTTTTACAAAGTGAGTTTTACCACATAAAAATATCTTTGATATACCAATGACATAATATATCTAAATAAAGAGCAAGAAGATGGTTTAATTGTGGGCTCCCACCTGTACCCCGTGTTGGTTGTTGAGTCCTAGGTTGGTGTAGGTGTGGCCCATACTGCCTCCTGCCCCTGGGAGAAGTCTGGTGCATTCAGTGAGAGTTGACCTTACCTCACCTTTCCCCCAGGGTCCCGGATCCCCATGGTCTGGGCAGACATGGACTTGAAGGTACAGCCCCAGGAACCCCTGGTGCTGACGGGTGTGGAGAACACAGACTGGCACCTACTTCAGGGTGACACGGATGTCAGGGTAGAGGTGAGACACTAGCCTGGCTCCCTGACCCCACCTCAGCTCTCCAGGGCCCCCTTTCTTTTTGGGGCCATAGGCCAAGGTGGATGGAAGCTGAGGATACACTTAATATCAAGTCCCTCTGCTCTCCCTGGGGCTTGTGTGTCTGGGAGGGCCTGGGGCAGCCCAAGGACATCAGCGGGTCCCAGCCTAATGGCTACTCCTATGTATAGAGGACTGATCCGGACCAGGTGAAGCTGTGGGGACTCAAGGAAGGTACCTACCTGTTCCAGCTGACAGTGGCCGACTCAGACCAGCCAGGGAGCACAGCCAACATCACAGTCACCGTGCTGTCCACCAAGCAGACAGAAGGTGAGGGAGGGAGTGGGGAGGCAGCATCTGGAGCCACCTCGCTCTGTTGATTGGCCCTGTGAGCTCCCCTCACAAGCTTTCCTCCTTCTAGACTATTGCCTAGTACCCAAAAAGGTGGGCCGCTGCCGTGGTTCCTTCCCCCGCTGGTATTACGACCCCATAGAACTGATCTGCAAGAGTTTTGTGTATGGAGGTTGCTTGGGCAACAAGAACAATTACCTTCGGGAAGAAGAGTGCAAGCTAGCTTGCCACGATGTGCAAGGTGGGCCTTTGTGGGGCAGCTTTGGGACTCAGGTGACTTTCCCCCAGGGTGGGTGGTCTCTTCACGAGTCAGGGAGGTGGGAGTCCCCCATTCCCCGGCATCCCCATCAGCTCATCCCTGCTGGGGCCTGGCCCTGCCTCCTCTCACGTCTCTGTTTTCTCTTTCTCAGGCCCTTCCCTGGAAAGGCACAATCCAGGTGAGCTTTGTTCCTTCCCCTGTTCCCCTCACCCCTGCCAGGTCTCCAGCCCATATCATGTCCATGCCCCTGACCAAACTGCTTTTGCCCAACCCATTCCTACCTTCAAAGTATGTGGAAGGATCACAAGCACCCCACTCCTTGCAGCCCAGCATCTTCCTATCAGGATCTGCCCAATTTGTGTATAGAAGGCTCGGGGGTTGGGGGGTTGCGGGTTTTAGAAGGGGAACAGAGAATGTGTCATGATACTGTATTGGGGTAGAGAGGGCCAGGAAGATAGTGGACCCTTGGTACTTTCTGGCCTCTGCTGGAGCCTGACCTCACCTCCCACCCCGTTCTGCCCCATCCAGTGTGCTCTGGCACCTGTCATTCCACTGAGTTCCACTGCAGTGACGGCTGCTGCATCGACAGCTTCCTGGAGTGTGATGGCACTCCCGACTGCCCCGATGCCTCCGATGAGGCCACCTGTGAAAAATGTGAGGTCTGGGAGATGGAGGTGTGGTAGGCAGCAGATGGGGAGGTCCTGACCATTTACCCTGCACCCCGGGAGACCCTTGTTGGGCCTGTGACTCTGATCTTTCATCTTTGCAGATACCAGTGGCTTTGAGGAGCTCCAGAGCTTCCATTTCCCCAGTGACAAAGGTGAGATTTCTCCTCCCCCCGCCTCAGGTCCCCTGGATCAGGGTGGACGCTGTCACTGCCATCCTCACTCATCCCATCAACATGCCGAAAGGGCCTGCTGTGTGTGCCAGACTATGGGCAGAAAGCCACGGTGGACTCCCAGCCCTCTTCTTTGGCTCTATTTCCCAAGCATCAGTCACCCTCTTAACGCCTTCAGAAATTTAGCCATGTCCACATATCACTGAGATGGTATTTACTTAATATTTATTTATTTATCATTTTTTTAACTTAATGTATTAAAAAGGAAATTTCACATCACTGTCATAAGTGGAAAGCCACTATTACATGCCACAAACTGAGATTGACTATTAAATTAAATATAATAAAACAATTATGTAAATTTTAGCTGGACATTGTTGCTTGCCAGGGCTCAGACTCCAGCCACTTTTGTTAAAAAATAGACCCTCCGGTGCTAGAGAGAAAACCAAGACTGGACACAATCAGAAAAACTGAAAGAAGATTGAAAGAGAAATAGTTATGTGAGTCAGTGTAGTTTACTTCAGTGCCTAAGATTAATAATGTCCAGGATTTGTCTTCCTTACTTTCGGCAACACTACAGATGAAATAGATGTTTCTGGGGCCCCTGAGACCCTCCCTGAGTCACAGCTGTCCTCAGCATGACGTGGGTTGGGAGATGGAGGGCAGCAGCCATGTGGAGCCTGGTAGATGGTAGCAGGGAGGCCCCATGGATTCACTCACTCCTTCGCCTGCTCCTTTACCCCCCAGGGCACTGTGTGGACCTACCAGACACAGGCCTCTGCAAGGAGAGCATCTCACGCTGGTACTACAACCCCTTCAATGAACGCTGCGCCCGCTTTACCTATGGCGGTTGTTATGGCAACAAGAACAACTTTGAGGAGGAGCAGCAGTGTCTTGAGTCCTGTCATGGCATCTCCAGTGAGCAGGGCAGTGGGGGGATGGAAGATGGGGAGGGGAAAGGCTTAGCTGGAGCGCTCTGCTCTGTCCCAAGGTCTGGACTGGTCACACTGAATCTTCAGAGCATCCTCAGAGCACCTGAAATGGGGGTGGAAGAGGATGGCACTGGGGGGTCTGGGGCACTGGGGAGCAGCTGAGTCTCAGCCCTTAGTATTGACTTCTCTCTCCCCCATCACTTTGTAGAGAAGGATGTGTTTGGTCTTCGGCGGGAAAACCCCATTCCCAACGGAGGTAAGCCCTGGTCTGCCCTGTTACCAACGAGTAGGTATCAATTCATAGTTCAACTCCACACAATTAGCTGTGACTGCCTAAACCTGTGTTGACAAGGATCCTGAGGTTGGCTAGAGGGACAGTGTCACAATCAATAGTGATTCCTGCCATGTCAGGGGAGAGAAGCATAGTAAAGTACACGCTAGATGTTTGCTGTCAGTCCCAAGCTTTTCCCCCAAGCTACCTGCAAGTAGAGCCATTGGGAGCTGAGACTCGAGGCCCATCAGAATCCATCCCACTGAGCTCCCAATAGAGCCATTCAGCAGTTCATATGCTGGAGTCCTTCCACATGTGTCATCTATTTGACTTGGTCCTTTTGATCCCGAGTGGGAGGTGGGCATGAGAACTGAGTAGGCCCTGGGATCTCTTCATTCGGTCCTTTCTTCCCCCAGGCTCCATGGAGGTGGCCATTGCAGTGCTCCTGGCCACCTGCATTGTGGTAGTGGTTGCCATCCTGGGTTACTGCTTCTTCAAGAACCAGAGAAAAAGCTTTCACAGATACCGCCATGGCCACCGTCACCCCCCTCCCCCTACTCCTGCGAGCTCCACCGTCTCCACCACCGAGGACACGGAGCACCTGGTCTATAACCACACCACCCGACCCCTCTGAGCCTGGGGCTGCCTTGGCCGTTGGGCTTGGGGTTCTCGCCAGCTCTCACCTGGCCCTGCTTCCTCCTTGCCAAGACTGAGGCCTGGGCTGTGAAAGACTTTGGGACCAGACCCCTCCTGCCTGTTTCCAGGCCTACTCTGCCTCAAAAGCCAGGGTTCTAGCCACTTTTGGATGTGTCTCAGCTAAGCTCAGGCAACTTGTTCCTGAGGAGGCTCCAGTGTCTGAAAGGAACAGAAAACCTTACAGCCAGGACTCCCACACACAGATGGGCCTTCCTACCTAGGATTTCAGAGGAAGTTGGAATTTCGTTTCCAGGTTTAAAGCTGCCTGCCCCACACCATGGTGTTGGGAAGGGACCTGGGTGGTGTCAGAAGCTGGAGGCCCCAACCCTGTCCTCCAGAGCTACCCTTCCCACTCTGCACAGTCCAGAGCTGGGGAAAGGACCTCCCTATGTATTTTGTGCTGTACAGAGTTGCTTTTTGTTTATTTAATGCCGTGGGGGTGGATGAGAGGAGTGGAAGTGGCTATGTGGCCTGTGCTGCCTCTTCCGCTTCTCCCGAGAGTGAGCCCCAACTTGGCCTGGCACTGGGAGCCAGAGCTGCTCCATCTTCGCCGTACCCCCCAGGGCTCTCCAGCACCACACCCCACCTGCTCCCCTATTTCCCTCAGGCCCCATTCCACCCATAGTGTAATAAAATCGTTTGTTCTGTGAGGCTTCTGCCTCTGCTCTGTGGGCCAGCAGAGGGACAGAGCTGCTGGGGGGAGATGTGACTGCCCAGTCCAACCGGTTCAGGCTTTGGCCACCTTGTTCAGCAGGTTTTCCGACCCTTTCGAAACTGCCCCAACCCCTGAGGGTGGAGAGAAGTGCCAAGTTTGACCACCAGAGGGGAGGGGTGAGAGGGCCATGGAAGTAGGGGGCCCAGGGAAGCTGCAATGCTGCTGTGTAGTCTTGTTTCTTCCTTCCTGGTTTGATCCTGTCAACAAGCCTGTTTGGTAGCTGGGGCATCCTCACTGCAGTGCATAGTTGAGAATAGGGAGGGAGGGAACGCAGGCTTGAGCCCTGGTTCTTACCTCCACTCCCTTTGGTATGGGGTCTAGAGACAGGAGTCCTATTTGTCCCAAGTCACCACTGCCTTCCCTCCTCACCCAGGGAAGCCTTGGCTTCTTCACAGGAATGTAGCTGCTCCCCAGACTCTGAGCTCCTACCCAGGAGCCTTTAGTTGAGGTACGCCTCTCTCATCCCCACCCCTCTCTTGGAGCCACATTTTGGTGCCAAAAAAAAAAAAATGCTTTTAATTCATTTCTTCAACAAATTATCGTGCAAGGTATTGTCAAATTAGGTCTTGTCAAGCTAAGCACACAGGAAGCACTATGTAAGTGTTTTACATATCTCAAGTGAGTGCCTCAGCACACAACCTTATGATGAAGGTACTATGATCCCCATTTTACAAGTGAGGAAACTGACAGCAACATTGAGTTCCCAAGGTCTCCGAGCTGTTACAGGAGGACCAGATTCAAACCCTAACTGCAGAGGGTGCTAAAAGAAATGTATACGAGTAAACATTTTAAGAGGAAAAAAACGATTGAAACTGTAATAATATATACCAATAACAAAAGATGAATACCAGTTATGTGTATACTTTTTTTTGGCACCCCTGGTATAGTTCCAGAGTCTAGTCTTGTAAAAGTGATTGTGATAAGTGCTATACAGAAAAATAAAATGGCAAAGCGAGAGGTTGGGGGCTACTTTTTTTTTAAAGATTTTATTGGGGAATTGGGGGAGGGGAACAGCGCTGGGGAATAGACAAGTTGCTGTCCTTTTGTTCTTCAGTCTAGTTGTGGAGGACGTCGCTTCACTGGCCCATGTTGGTATTATTGCGCTCTTCCCCTGTGAGGCAATCAGTTTCCAGCCACTCACAGCGGCTCATGGCAGCTCATGCCAGCTGCCAGCCGCTCTCGGTAGCTCACTGCAGCCCCGCTGCAGCTTATGCCTTCGCTGGCAACTCACAGCAGCCCAGCTCCAGGTCTTTCACCATCTTAGCTGTAGAGGGCACAGCATCACTGGCCCTCATCTGAGATCCGAACCCCAGCCCTGCCTCATATCCGGCACCCCCAAGACAACTTTTAACCAACGCGCCACACGGCCGGCCCTGGGAGCTACTTTTTAAACGAGTACAACTGAGGTGAATATGCATGGGTCACAAACGTACAGCTCATTGAATTGAATTTCCTTAACTGCACACACCCAGGGGCAAGCACCCAGATTGAGAAGCAGACATTCCTACCACCCCAGGATGGGTCTTTTTTTTTTTTAAACTTTATTGGGGCAACAATTTGTTTTTTCCAGGACCCATCAGCTCCAAGTCAAGTTGTTGTCCTTCAATCTTAGTTGTGGAGGGCACAGCTCAGCTCCAAGTCCAGTCACCATTTTCAATCTAGTTGCGGGGGACACAGCCCACCATCCCATGCAGGAGTCGAATCGGCAACCTTCTTGTTAAGAGCACACACTAACCAACTGAGCCATCCAGCCACCCACTGGCAGCTTAGCTGCAGCTCAGCTCAAATTGTCTTCAATCTAGTTGTGGAGGGCACAGCTCACTGGCCCATGTGGAATCGAACCGGCAACCCTGTTGCTCAGAGCACACGCTCTAACCTACTGAGCCACCTGGTCGCCCCAGGTTGGGTCTCCTTTTGATGGCTAATTTTTTCATACCTCTGTTTTGGGCCTGTTGTACTCAGCCTGGACCACATCCCCCTTTCTCATCTTTCAGCCTAAGCTCAAGTTTTTATTCCTGAAATCCTGTACACACACAGGTGGGGGGGCACTCCCTGCTCCACACTCCCTGTGTCTGTTAACAGGACCCTGAGCACAGGGCACTCCCTTTTCCTTTGCATTTATTTAACTGTCTTCCTGCTGGATTGAACTCCTAGAGGTACAGATGGCATCTTAGTCATCTCTGGGTCTCTAGCACCCCATACTCCCTGTATGACCCTTGTAAATGGTAGAGGTTCACTAAATGTTGAGTAGATGGCAGGGGGTCTGGCTCATTATCCGCTTTGACTCTTTCCATTTCATAGGGCACTGCATTGTTGCTTCCTACTTTGCCAGCCCCTCATCCATCCTTCAAGGCTCAAAACGGGCTAGCTCCCTCCTCTAGACCCGCCAGCACTGTCAATCATTAGTCAACTCCCATCATCCCTTGGCTCTCTAAAAGCACTTCCAGGGCTGAGGTGATTAATGACTCATTAAATTCTGTATCCCAGTGCCTAGAACAGTGATCAACACAGAATAAATGCTTAATAAGCTTATGTTGGACCGAAGGGAACATCCCCTTAGGGAGGGGTGGAGATGAAGTGAGACCATGCCAGGCAAAGCGCCATCCCAGTGAGAGCCGCAGGGACGGGGGCAGGGAACCGCTGAATCAGCTACGGCGGCAAGGGGTGGGATCGCGCAGTGGCCGCTAGAGGGCGCGCTCACGGCTACTGGGCGCTGTGTTCTTTGCTGCAAAGGTTTGAGCAGAGTACGCAGTCCCTGGCAGGTGTCAGGTGTCCGGTGTGAAGCAGTGAAAGCTGAGACGCAGCCCCTGCGCTCCTGGAGTTACACTCTGGAGCGCTAGAAGGAGGGATGCAAATGCTGTAACAAAACAATTTGGTTCCCAAACTGCTCATCTCTGTGACTTCCCCAGCTGTCTTCATTCCATCCCCACCCAAACGACTCCTTTTTCAGAACCTCATGCCCCCATTCCTTTGCACAGGTAGTTTCCTCTACCTCACAAGCCTCTTTGCCCCTGGAAAACTACTTACCCCAGGATCCAGCTCAAAACGCCTTCCCTGCCTCCCTATCCTGTCATGCTCTACATAGCTCATCAGCGTGCACATAGCCCACGTAGTGTATGTCTGCCCTTACGTGGCCGAGGCTTCTCAGGGCAGAGATGGGGCCTTATTTCTCTCAGCATCCCTCATGCTTGTGCATATGAGGTACCAGACAAATGGCTGTTGAAAAAAGAGGCTGGTCAAGCCATGGAGATTAAGAAGGAGGTTGAGAAACAGCTTCACAGAGGAGGTATAAAGTGAGATGAGCAGGTGGGTGTGGGTGTTCCAAGCATAACAAAATCATAGTGAACAAAAGCTGGGCACTAGAGATCATGGATCTTGTTTTGTTTGGGGACCGGCAAGCTGTTCACTTTGGCTCCAGCACTGAGAGTGAAAGCTGGGAGGTTGGTGGGTGGAGGGCACATTGGTGGGCACTTGGGGATTTGATCCATATTCAGCTTTAAGGAATGGACAGGTAAGCAGGCCGTATCACTAGAGGTCTCACCGCAGGGAGAGGGAAAGAGGGAGGAAGCCACACCCAGTAAATTAGAAAGGGTAACCTATGCGAAGCACATAGTAGATGTATAGTAAAGGTTAGTTGGAAGGTTATACCTGGCAGCTTGCAATCATGCTTTGACCCAAACAGTGGTTTCTTTAGTTAGTTACCAACATTTAAAGAGTCAAGAAACAAAAAATCCACATTTCTAGCTTCTTGTAAAAATTTTGGGGACTGGCAACCCAGGACCAACGTGCCTGCCAAGTTCAGGTCCTCTTGTGCTAGTCAGGCACTAACCCGTCCACAGCCCCAACCCAGCCTGCTGCTCCCAGGCTTTCAACTTTGGGATTCCCATCATCGTATCCCTTATAACCCATCCTGCCTTCCCTATACTGAGGAGCTTTCTCCAAAACTTGTTTGTCCTAACAATTCAAATAAACACTGACAAAAACTGCATTGTTTCTCTCAAACCCATCCCTGCCCACTTAAACAAACAGCCCTGAACGAGGAGTGGTTTGCCCCATTGCACAAGACTATTCCCTTCCCCACCCAACCACAGCTAGACTAAAGGCTGGGAAGGCACTTTTCAGCCCCTCCTGGGAGTGGTTGTCATCAATAGTGCCAGCTGGAAGCTCCAGACCCCCAAGCCCAGTTTCAGCACGGGGGTGGCCTAAACTCTTCCACAGGCTCTCTGAGAGAGTCTGCCTATCTTTCTCCCACCTACAGTGGCTCCTGGGGTTTCTATCAGCGGAGCCCAGAACCAGGAAGAACAAGAAAATAATACACTGGGGAAGAAATTTAGAGGCCCCTTATTGTTGGGGCGGGGGGG
>NW_017731442.1:1277268-1282214 GCF_001890085.2 Hipposideros armiger
GCCTATATGCTTAAAAACAAAAACAAAACTGAAAAAAGATATTTACTCAAATGTCCACTGTGTTATCTTTCATGATAAAATTACAGGTGGTTTTTGTTTTCTTCTTTTTGTCAACCGGCATTTTCTGAATTTTCTACAATGAATACCTATGGTTTTTGCAGTAAGAAAAAGTTAATTTTTGAACAAGTATTCAGATATGTGTCAGAAAGAAACAAATCATCAGACCATGAAGTTCTGAGATGGGCTAGAAATAGTGGGGATGGAAAACAAGTGAGAGCTTCTGGGGGCCTGGGGAAAGAAGAGAGAAGCTCGAAGACTTGGTGACTGGATTATGCAGAGGGACAATCTGAGTCAGTGGGACCTCCAGGTTTTCTGTCCTGGGAGTCTGGATGGTTGGCAGTGCCACCAACAGAAACCAGACCAAATGGGGGAGGGGCAGCTTCAGGAGAACCAGACAGAAGGTGAGGGGCCACCAGGTACCAGGCAAACACCAGTTTCACTGATTTTATTGTTGAGTGCTTATTTTTTGTTTCCTTATGCCTTGCCTTACTGGGGAAGGATTTAAAGGCAGCTTAAAAGAGGCTATAAATTATGACATAACATGAGTATAAAGTAGGAACAAGATTTTAAAAAGAGCAAGAAGGAACATAAAATAGGGCCAGGTACAAGGCAAAAGCATGAGTCTTGTAGTTCTTGGGCCACACAGTTAGCTCTGAGTGTTCCAGCTACAGTGCAACCTGGTGAGGCCTGAACACGCTAGAGGTGAGGGTGGTGGAGAGGATCAACCACCTGGATTTGGGAGGAAGCCACGTAAGTGTGAAACGGAAGAATGGGGAGATGACGGTGAGAGAGAAGCAGGGCAGACATTGAGAGGAGAGAACAGAAAGTGAGGACAGAGCCTCTTCTCGGAGGAAGGGAAGGCAGAGAAGGAAAGGTCAGAGGAGCAACAGGAGACCCAGGAAGAGGGAAGTTCAAAGGCAAGGTGCTTCAAAGCCTACCAGGGTCAGGAAGGAGGAAACTGGGGATGAGGGGCCAGCTGACCATCATGGATCGTTGGGCGGGCAGTGGTAGCAGAGGAGCCTGGTGGAAACCTATGGAGCAGAGGAGGGAATTGGGGTGGAGGCTGTTGCAGGTGCAGAGGGGAAGGGGAAAAGAGCCAGTGCCCTCACCAAGGACAGCTGTGCGTTGAGGAGAGGCCTGCGCTGAGTTTTAGGCAAGGAGGGAGAGGCTGAAGGTCCAAGGGACAACCAAACACTGATGAGTACAGGATTACATTGTCGACCTACTAACTCACTTTAGGCTGTCTTCCCAGTCGATTTTCTCTGACTACTTACCCTCTCCTGTATGATCCCCTTTGCAATCAGTTTATGACCTTGGATTAATTAGGCTGACCAGGGTTATTCTGTGGCCCCCACAGAGGGCGCCCATAGTGGTCTATGAAAAGTAAAGAACTTGGACTAGATGACAAGATCCTACCCCAAAACTACGATGTTGACCTCTGGTTACAGGTTCTAGGGCTCCCTGAGTGTATAGCTGTGGGAGGCTGTCACAGCCAAGTCACTGAGGCCCAGAGAGGGGCAGTGGCTGGCCCAAGGTCACACAGCCAGTGTTTGGAGACAGAACTAGGCAAGGAGGCCAGCGTTCCTGAGCCCCAAACTTTTTGCTCTGATGTCTCATCTCCAGACGATTAGACTCCTGGCTTCGGTTTCTGTCCTTTCTTTGGAAGTGGGACAAAGGAGCCGAGAGCCAGGCCAAGAAGCTGTCAGGGCTGGTCCCAAGCCCCAGGAGGCTGGGAACCCAAGGTCCACACCCATGTAAACACAGGCCAGCACTGATACCTCTTACTTGGCTCTGGATAGCTTCCTCTAAATCAGTTCCCCACTATTATCTTGCTTATCCCTGCAGGTCCCCTGGGAGCCAGGGAGGGGCAGAGAGCATTAGCCCCACTTCACAACTGGGAGAAACTCAGACAAGGAGGAAGGCAGTAATTTACCCAAAGTCACCCAGCCAGCAAGTCAGGGATGGGGTTGGAACAGGAAGCCTGTGGGAGATGGGGTGGTCAGCAGAGCACATGGCCTATTGGGCAGGGGTCGGGTGGTGCCATAGGTAGCGAAATGCACACAGCACCGGGAATCAAGGGTTCTTTGTCTCTCCAGGAGAGTGATCTCACCATCCCTGGAGAGAGACCTCTGGGGACAGGCTTTGCTTGCTCCCCAACTGGTATTGGGCACTGGGCAGGGATTGAAGATGGGTAGAGACAGTGGATCATAGCCACAGAGAATACAGATCTGAGGGAGGAAGCCATCATAGGTCAGGCATCTTTGAGTGAGGTCTTTGCTGCCTGCTTTTCTTCCAGCTTCAAGTAGCCCCAGGGAACCCCTATGCCCAAACTGGGCCCAAAGTCTCCCCTGCTGCCACTCACTGCCAAGGGGCCAGTGAGTCATCTGGACACCTGGGAAGAGAGGCAGTTGGTGCAGGTGAGGGTCAAGGAGGTCATGGAGTTGGTGACAGTGACTGGCTCCACCTTCCAAAAGGGGTAATGAGTAGCGTGACCATAAGCCCAGGTTATTAATAGAGCTTCCATTCAATCTCAAAACTATCCCAAGTCTGGCAATAAATATTATGGTCATCCCAGTTATGGGACAAATCCTATGTTTGGTGGAGAAAGCCTTGAAAACATTCCACTAAGAAGGCAGGCCTGGTTCAGTGCTGACACCTTTCGTCACATCCCACCTCCAGCCCTGTCTCCCTCTGCTCCACTGCCTAGCCTATGACAACCTAATCTGTCCTATAAACCATGCCTCCCAGCCCTGCCCTCTAAAAGAACCATTTGTAGGGGGACAGAATCCCCTAGATGGCACACTAGAAAGAGGTCTGGGCCCAGGGTCCAAGGCCCAACTCTGCCTTTATTTTAGTAGTGTGGCTCTGTGCTTCAGTCTCCTCATCTGAAAACTGGAGCTAGTAAGAGCCATCGGGCTATTCTGAAGTTCAATTATAATAATGAAAGCTGATATAGGAGGAGAAAAGCCTGCCCAAGCATTGCTGCATATAGGGTCAAAAAGCAATGGTTCCCTGGGACAGCTAGCATTGCCCAGGCTCAGGAAGTCACCCCCTGCTGTTACCACAGGGTGACTAATGAAGTGTCCTCTCAGCTGGCTGAGTTCTGCTCACAAGAGGATCTGGCCCAGGCCCAAGGAGGGCGCTGACAGCACAGCCGGGGTTCCTGGCAGCCAGGCACAGTGGGCAGGTCTGACCTGTGAGAGCAGAGATTAACGCCTGGGGCCTGGGCTGGTTGCAAAAGGGGCTGGTGTTCCTGACGCAGTCTGCTTTTCGCTCTCAGTCTCACTCACTCTCCCAAGCTGGTTCCCAGGAAAATGGGGAGCTAGGGGAGAGTGCGTCACCTCTGCCCTGGGCACCATTCTGCTCCCAGGGGAAAGCAAGCAGGGCACAGCTCCTTCAGGTGTGCACACAACATCGCCAGCCCAGGCCCAGGGCTCACACCCAGCACAATATGCACAGGGAGAAAGACATCCACACAGAATTAAGCCTAGGCAGACACAGACACATAGCCACATGGTCCCTAAGAAACTAGGCCTAAACTAGATGTGCACACACAGGCATAGAGACCAACATACACACCCAGACAGGCAGGGTGTGCTGCTCTGGCAGGGTGTGCTGGGCATCAAAGTGAAGATCATGCTTCCTTGGGACCTAAGTGGTAAGATTGGCCCTAAGAAGCCCCTACCTGACCATGTGAGCACTGTGGAACCCAAAGATGAGATACTGTCCACTACCCCCATCTCGGAACAGAAGGGTGGGAAGACAGAGCCGTCTGCCATACCCCAGCCAGTACCCAGCATGCCAGGGTCTCCTTGGCAGCTGGACCTGGAGTCTGGATATTGCTCTATAAAGACCTTTAACAAAAAGAAAAAAGAAAAAAAGGATTTTGTATAATACACACTCCTCAGGACAGACATCTAGATATACAGACATACACATATGGAGCTATACACATCTTTCATAAAGATAGATACCCACATTTATAGACATAGATACACAGACTTGCACAGATATGGAATTATTCAGAGTTTTGCACAAAGACAATACCCACTTTAAAAACACAAGAATAAAAACAGACACAGAAATGTACATGAACACAAATATGTAATGTATACACACCTTGTCATCCTTTAGTTTTGTTTTTTTTTAAAGATTTTATTAGGAAATTGGGGGAGGGGAACAGCTTTGAGGAATGGGGGAAGAGGAACAGACAAGTTGCTGTCGTTTTGTTCTTCAGTCTAGTTGTGGAGGACGTTGCTTCACTGGCCCATGTTGGTAGTATCAATTGTGTTCTTCCAGGGTGAGGCAGTCACTCGCCGGTCATTGGATGGCCACTCAAAGAAGCTCACGGCAGCTCACAGCAGCTCACAAAAGCACAGGCCAACTGCCGGCCAGCCCCACTGCAGCCTATGCCGTCGCCTGCGACTCACGGCAGCCCAGCTCCAAGTTGAGCTGTTGTTCGCCATCCTAGCTATAGAGGGCGCAGCATCACTGGCCGTCATGTGGGATCCGAACCGGGGCCCTGCTGCTGAGAGCTGTTGTCCCAAGCCAACTCCTAACCAATGCGCCACTGGGCTGGCCCCATCCTTTAGTATTTATTGAACACCCACAATCTGCTAGTCAGGCTCCAACAGCAAGAACTCCCCCTCCAGTAGTACATACACAGAAACCCAAGCTCCCTATAAGAGTAACTTGGGGTTGGTTGTATTGGGGCCCAGTCTGTAAGCCAAAGATGAAGAACTTCTTTTCTGTATGTGGTCACCCATGGTGGAAAAAACTGTTGATGTAGTTTTTTTTTAAAGATTTTTATTGGGGAATTGGGGGGATGGGAACAGTGCTGGGGAATTGGGGGAAGGGGAACAGACAAGTTGCTGTCTTTTTGTTCT
>NW_017731442.1:1282409-1283516 GCF_001890085.2 Hipposideros armiger
AGAGGGCAGTGTCACTGGCCCTCATATGTGGGATCCGAACCGGGGCCCTCTGGCGTCCCAAGGCAGTTCTTAACCATTGCGCCACTCGGCCGGCCCGATGTAGTTTTATATAATAGAAAAAAAGTTAAACAACCTAAATATTCCCAAATGGGGATCTAGTTGAAGAAATTATGGTCAGGGTGAAATAATAAGCAAACATACAGTATGGTTACAGCCTCTGGTCAGAGTTTATAATAACATGAAAAAACACTGTTACCATTTTAAATGAAAAAACAAAAAATACAAAATTCTATATACAACATGATCACAAAAAACATTGCAAAAATATGCATACAAGACTGGAAGGAAGTATATCAAAATGTTATTATTGATTATCTTTGGGAGTTAAGACTTGGGAAATTTTCAATCTTCTAATTCTTTATATTTTCCAATTTTTTTGAGTACTTGTTATGGAAAAAATAAAACAAACTTAAAAAATCAACTAAGGATTGATTACACGAACATTTAAAACAATTTACATCAATAAGGACATATGTATGAGTATACATGCATACAAGTATGTAAGAAACATACAATTTCATCTGGTTAATATAATCAATATTCCTTTAAATTTAGATTCAAGAATGGAGAAAGCAGGGGGAAAAAGGCAAAGGAAAAACTGATAGAGATAAAAACAGCCTCAGAAAAGGAGATGGAGAGAGAGAGAAGCAGAGAGAGAGAGAGAGAGAGAGAGAGAGAGAGAGAGACAGAGAGACAGAGACAGAGACAGAGAGACAGAGAGACAGAGAGACAGAGAAGCAGAGCAAACTGGTGGGTTTGGAACCTCTGGTCCTGCACAGGCTTGAGACCCACACCTCAGAGGGCCTTTCCAGCAAGCCATTGATTGCTCTTAGGCATGTCTCCAGGTTTCAGTCGCACAAACCTGGAGATGAACTTGATCCTCAGGGTCCCCTCCATGGCTCACTGGTTGGCTTTTTATCTTAAGTACTTAAGGGTTAGCAGCAAACATTGCCTGAGCCCAAGACCCTGTGGGAGCATAGAGGCATGGATGAGTCTTTCTCTCTCTCTCTCTCTCTCTCTCTCTCTCTCTCTCTCTCTCTCTCTCTC
>NW_017731442.1:1283631-1292293 GCF_001890085.2 Hipposideros armiger
TCTCTCTGTCTCTCTTAGCTGGGGAGATTCAGCCTGGGTGAGTGACCAAATTCAGAGTGTCCTCAATGTGCCAAGAGAGCAGTGCGGACACTAATACAGGTAAGAGACACTTCCTGGAGAAGGGGAGTGCTGGAAGATGGTTAGAGGAGAAACAGGGCATGGCATATGGAGCAATTTCTAAACTAGAGGATTTGACAAAAGTAAAGACTTAAGAGTCAGAAGTCAAGAAACAACTGGGGGTCAGGGAATGGGGATCACTGGGATAGGATGGTCTGGTCCAGGTTGGTGTCAGATTTGAGAAGGCCTTGAATGCTGACGTGAGGAGCTGGGAGTTCATTGCTGGCAATGAGAACTGGTAATAGTCTTGAGTGGGGAGGTGTCAGAGTGAAGTCAGCAGCATTGGAGGGACTGGAGTCGGAGAGGCAGTGGCAGGGACATAGGGGTGAGGCTGATAGAGGTGCTAACCAGGCTCGGTGACCCAACAGGAGAGGAGACATAGTGACATGGATGTGCTGGTATTATCAGAGAATAAGGAAAGAAGTTGAGAGGGTGGCAGAGAGAACCAGATTAGGCTTCCTCCCCAACCCATGGCACCTTTAGGGTCCCTTGGAGCAGTTTGAAAACCTCTAATGCAGAGTTCTGTGTCTTTCATTTTGCAAATGAGGAAACTGAGGCACAGAGAAGAGAAAACATTTGCCTAAGGTCATGGTTGATGTCAGAACCTAAACTTGAACCCTGGTCTCTGACTCAGAGTGGGGTGTGTCAGGCTGGGTTGAGGTAACAGCAGGCCATGGAGCTGGGATGTAGGACCCCTCAGGACTTGGCTGCAATGATGCAGTTCAGCACCTCCACCGGAGGGGGCAAGGGGACAAAGGGAGATGAGGTGGCTGGAGCCCTGGGGGATGGGCCCTGGTGGGGCAGGAGCCGGACAGTATTGACTAAAACTAAACTTGGGGATTATCTGAGGTTTCACTTGGCTGGCATTTCTGTCCCTCAGTCATGCTCTTTCTCTCTCACACACACAGCTGTAAGTTCCTACAGAGGGAGCCGGGTTGAGACAAGGTGAGTGCTAATCTGGCTCAGCAGTTGCCTAGCAGGTGTCCCAAGTGTGTCTTAGAAATACCTCTCCACAGGAATAACACCCATGTACCCAACTCTAGAGTTTGCAAAGTGTTCTTACAGCCACTTGTTAATAACATCTCACTTGAGATACTACATTTTTTTCTCTGGGCCTCGCTTTCCTTCTGGGTAAAAAAAAGTGTTTCCCGCCCAAGGTGCCCTTTATAATTCCTTCCAGCTCCGATTCAAGAGAATGTTCTCTGGATCTCTGCTCTTCTCAAAGTCCTCACCCAATGAACCCTCACTCCCATAGGATACTGGCACCAAACTTCTGTTTAAATTGTTGACAACTGGCACCTTGACCTTTGCTAGGTCCTCATGTGATCTTGGAGTGCCCAAGTCGAAGACTGGGTCCAGCCAACCCAAGTCCAAGAATTTGGCCACTGGTTGAGGTCTAGGCTGTATGAGGTTCCCCTCATGCTCAGGCTCTGAAACAGGGGGACCCCAGCCCGAGACCCTGGGCACTGAGGACAGTTAGAAGGATCAGAGAAGGAGGGTTAGAGGGCTCAGGATTGCCCCAGAGCCTCGGCATGAGCACGGTGCTCTAGAAAGGAGGGGGAGAGGGGCGGGGCACCACCCGCCTGGTGAGGTCATGGGAAAGCAGCTCTGGCGCTGACACCTGGGGAAACCCGTTTCCAGGCTGCTTCCCACGCTACCTCTCCTGGGAACCAGCTAAGTCCCAAGAGGGGAGCCCCAAACCTGCCCCCCCAGTCCAGTTCCCATCACACTGTCCCTTCTAGTCCAGCCCCCACCTTTCGATCTAGCCTCAGTCCTTCTGTACCCAACCTGTCTTTATCCACACAGTTGGGCCTTGAGGAGGGCTATGAGAGAGTAATGGGCTGACCGCTCCTGGAAATGACACAAAGACAGCAGCTTCAGAAACTTAAGGCTTTATTTGCAGACTGCACTGCCCCCACCTTTTATAGGCTGTGACCATGGAGAAAGAGGTGACCCCCAGCCCCTTCTTCCTTCATTCAGGCTCTAGTTTGCAGCTCCTCCCCCTCCTCTCAATGGGCCTTGCCTCTCACTTCCTGCCCCACCACTGGCCCAGCCAGTTCGGGCAGTGCTTAGGGCAGTGCTTAGGGAGCCGTGAGACCCAGTTCTTCCCAGGGACCAGCACCGCCCTCCCTGGCCTTGGGGGTTGAGGGCAGCCCAGGTGTCAGCCTTGCTCCTCAGCTGTCCCACTTCTCTGCTCTCTTTCTCCTTGCCCTTCCTCCTTCCAGATATAGCTTTCTGATCTGCCTCTTCCTCCTCCCCAGCCTGTCTCCTGTCCCAAGACTCCACACGTCCTCACTTTCTGCTCTCTCTCAACTTTTCACTGACTCCTGTCTTTAGTCCATCCAAAACTTCTCTCCAAATCGGGCTGGACACCTTCCAGCCCTCCAAGATGCCCAGCTATTCCGTGGACTCTTCATCACCCCTGTGCCACAAGAGATCCTAATTCAGCGAGGCTGACCTGAGGACCCATGATAAGAAACTGGGAATTGGATCCCAAATACTTGGAGGTGGCTGACACTGTTAGGACCATACCATGAAAAGCAAAGTGCTGAAATTTCTCTTGAGCCTTGACCACAGAAATCTAAGTCAGCTTTCCCTCCTCCAGGCCCTAAGCTCATCGTGGCATACGAGTGGGCAGTTAGAGGCCTGTGTCCCCACAGTGTTCAGAACGGAACTGAGTCTCATGGGGTGGTCTGGGCCTGCCAGTAGCCCTTTCAAAGGCCCCCTACCCCAGGTTCCAGATGTCTGTGGCTTTATGCCTACCACTCCCTACTCTGCCATAGTTGTTCAAACAAAGCAGAAGAACTTCTTCCAGCGGCAGCGGGAGAGGGTGCGCACACCTTTGGCGTTCAATTTCTTCTCCAGACTAGCTTTGTGCTCAATGGCGCTGAGAATGGCCGAGTCAAACACCTCCTTCAAGTTCTTCTGTGTCAAGGCTGAGCACTCGAGGTAGCAGCAGGCTCTGATCTTCTCGGCCAGGCCCTGAGCCTGGGGTTGGGGCACGGGGCCCTCCCGTCCCCCCTGGTCCAGCTGAATCAGTACATTGACATCATCCCTCAGGTCTGCCTGGGTGCCCACCAGCAGCACGGGCGCCTGGGGGTTGTGAGTACGGATCTCGGGCAGCCATTTCTCCGTGATGTTTTGGAAGGAGCTGGGCTGCACCACGCTGAAGCAGGCCAGGAAGACATCGGTATCCGGGTAGCAGAGGGAGCGAAGGCGGTCAAAGTCTTCCTGGGATGGGAAAGCCAGGTCATTAGGATTATTCCCTGTCACAGGAAGCGGGAATTCGCTTGTCACTGGGGGCTGGAGACCTGAGACTCATAAGCAAGGGCCCAAGGCCTTCTCCATTCCTGATCCATCTGGGGTCCTCCCAGCCTCCAGCCCACCTCCCCCGCAAACCAGTAGAGGCCGCTTCCAGCTTCTCACCTGTCCCGCCGTGTCCCAGAGCTCAATGCGCACGGGGGCTCCATCCACCAGGACTTGCACTGTAGGGGCGGGGCGGGGGATAGCCTGATTTAGGAAAAGCGTCCAAGGGCCCACCAGGCCTCACTAGCGCCACCTCGGGGCCTGCTCCCGCCTCCCTCGCAAGAGGGCTTCCAACCTGCGCCCAGGCCCCAGCCCTAGGGGGCACAACCCCACTCCCAGCCACGCGGCCGCTGGGGCCGTTCAACGTACCGGAGAAGGTGTCCAGCGCCGTGGGCCGGTAGCGCGCGGGGTACCCATTGCAGGTGTAGCTGACGATGAGGCTGCTTTTGCCCACGGCGCCGTCGCCCACCAGCACGCACTTGATGCCCAGCTCCGGGGGCGCGCTGCCCCGCCGCGGAGGAGGGGTCGGGGCTCGGAGCGGGGAGGACTCGGCCTCGCTCAGCTCCCGCGGGGGCATGGCCCGCTCCGGGGACAGCCCGGGACCAGGCTCCGCTGCGCTCGGAGAAGCAGGTTCTGCTGGCTGTCTCTGACTGAGTTCGCCAAGGCCAGACGCATTGGCCCGCCGCTACCCGCAGGTTTATGTGGGGCCCCGCCCACCTTATCTGCATATCCCGAGCTGCCGGGATCCCGCCCACCCGCCGGGCCTCCTCCAGGACCTCCCCCAACAGCGCACCCTACGCACGAGGCCAGGCAATCTCAAACAGCCGAAGGAAAAGAGGCAGGCCCGCAACTGATGCTCAGAGAATCACACAGGTACAAGGACCAAGAATCGCCCAAATCTTGGCAGAGAAAGATATCGAGGATTTATTGTTAGGAGGAAGAAACAAGTTGGGAACACATAATGCAACATGTTCAAATTAAACCTGTGTTTAGATTAAAACAAAAAACTAGACATATGTTTGTATGAATATAAAAAAGTCTGGATAATAATTTTATAATTCAAGAATGGTTTTTAAAAATATACTCTACCACCACCTCCACCACCATATATAGATTCATACAGGTCATGGGGGGTGACCAGTTAGCTCAGTTGGTTAGAGCGTGATGCTGATAACACCAAGATTGAGGGTTTGATCCCCGCATGGGCCACTGTGAGCTGCGCCCTCCCTAAAAGAGTCAACTATACCATTGTAGCATAAAAGCAATGTGTAACCAATGACCATGGCTGTTCCCCAATAAAATTTAAACACACACACACACACACACACACACACACACACATCATGAAGAGGCAGAAGATAAACTTCAAGCATGAACATAACAGTCAGGAATGTATTGTACTCCCTTCCACGGAAGAGCTTCCTCTAAACTCAGCCTGAAGGCAAGCTTTAAACACCTTCACTCTGCTCGGCTAAAGGAACTCAGGGTGCTGGAGAAGCTAGTTGGGAGGATCTTCAAGGGCAATTCTTCATATGAATATTCTCTAAGCCCCCAAAGCCCCTAAAATCATCATCATCATCATCAAAAACACATGGTATTGGGGTGACCGGTTACCTCAGTTGGTTAGTGTCATGCTGATAACACCAAGGTTGCCGATTTGATTCCTGCATGGGCCACTGTAAACTGCACCCTCCCTAAAACAGCCAACTATGCTATTCTAGCGTGAAAGCAATGTGTAACCAATGTCCATGGCTGTTCCCCAATTAAAAAAAAAACAAACAACACACATGGTAATTACCTATTTGTTGATGCTGCTCTGGGCCACCCACTGTCCTTGCCCTAAAGGAGTTTACAGACTGAGACAAGATATCGAAGGTAGCCCTAGGAAGGTCACCAAGAGAGCAAGTGAAGAGTAGCCTGATGCTAATTTCATCTCTTTATTGCAACCACACCACCCAGTGACACCAAGCCCAGAATCCTTTCTTTGAACTCCAAGACAGTCTTTCACCTCAGCCTATACAAAGATCATTGAAAACATGTCATTCATGAGTTGTTGCAGGGAGAGTGTTGTGAGGGGGAGAGAGCAGTAAATATTAAAGAAAAGAGATAATCCTATTTCCCAAATAGTTGGTAGTATAAAAATCCATAAATCCAAATCTCTGAATCTCTTGGGAAAAGTCTCAGGCTTCTTGATTTCTTTTTCTACTTTTTTTTTTAAGTCAAAAGTTCAGGACAACAACTAGAAAGTTGCTGATTTAACCATCAAAATCTTGACTGGGGAAATGGTAGGATCTCTAGTATCCACTTCTGTATCCCCATGTGGACATCCTACATCCCCTATGTCCAAACCTCTGGGAATACTAATAATCCCTAATTATAGTCCCAAAGACTTCTCGGCCACATCCACAAAAGCTTATCCATCTAGCAAGTGAAAGAGGCCCCAAAGTATAGTTTTGCCATCGTATCCCACAGAAGGTCTTGAAAGCTGTTTTTTTTTTTTTGTTCTCCAAAGAGAAAGGGAGTAAAAAATGGAGATTTGAAGAGACCTGGACATCAAGAGGCCTGTCCCAGTATTTCTTGTCCTTCAGCTCATTAGCTGTATGACTCCTGAGAAATCACTTGATCCACCTCGGCGCTATAAAATGACAGGTGAAGTGTGTTTATCTCTGAAAGCCCTTCTGGTGCTAGAAATCTGGTGATTCAGGGAACCTAGGGAAGTTGCCCCAGCCCAGGTGTCTGGACAAAATTACTACACGTACACACACACACACACACACACGCACACACACGTTCTTTTACAGTGTTCTTGTCCTTTTACCCAAGTTTTAATAATTGTAGCTGTAATTTGAGGGTAATTCTGTTTAATTCTTTCTGCAGGTAGAAGGAGTATAAATAATACACCAATGTAATGAGGTGTCTGCTGGGCATGGGTAAAAGCTTTGACTTGGCCTGAGACAGGCCCTTCTTCTCTGGCCCCATGGGAGGGGACACGTTATGACCTCGGTCCCTCTGTCTGAGCTGGTTTAGGGACAGTCTTGTCAGCAAGAGGGGGAGGGAGGAGACAACCTGGGCTGGTGAGTCACCTATTTCCCAGCTAAGGGCTTGCAATTCTGGCTGCTACTGTTGAGAAAGTCTCCTCCTAAGGGCGGGTAGAGTCTTATTTCTGTCAGATCACCTGTCCCTTCTTCCAGCCAGACACACATTTGCTAAGATTTAAACTTGGCCCTGACATTCTCCTTGGAGACACCATCAATTCTAGGACTGAGACAGGAAATACACAAGATGAGCCTGGAGCATTTTGTAGTATAGAAAGTAAGGAAGTGCTAACAAAACAATAGGAAGATGAAGGTATGACAAATGGACTCAAGAGCCAATTGAAAGAGCTTCCAAAGGCCAAATGTGGAAGAATTTGAGCAAAAAAAAATAAAGTATTGGATTATAGCCCAAAGTATAAAATAAATATCCACAAGTTTATTTTGATATAAATAACTGAACACATTAAAGACAAATTTCCCATGAAGAATTCCAAATACCGTATTCCCCCATGTATAAGACACACGCTTTTTGAAAATTTTGGGGTCTAAAAACTGAGTATGTCTTATACAGTGGTTGTAGATTTTTTTACTTGCATTTCCCGTGGAGGACGAGGCAATATATGAAGACAGTGATTCGTCATCAGACACAGATGAGGACAAGCTAATGGTTGGGAGTTTTGACAGTGATGAGGAGTTGTATAAATTTTATGATGAATAAAACTTGAGTTCAATAACTTTATGTAACACATTTTATTTCAAATTTCAGGCCCCAAAATTAAGGTGCGTCTTATACATGGGAGCATCTTATACATGGGGAAATACGTTAATGTATGTAGCTACTCTGCCCTCAAAGAGGAATGTAAACCCCGGTTCTTTAATTGTGGGCCGTGCATAGTGACTTCCTTTCTAAGAGGACAGTACAAAATGGTGGAGGGAAAAAAAAAAGAGCAACTTTACAGTGGAGAATCCTAACACTCCCTCAACCAGGTGATCAAGATTAAGATCAACATTGATAAGTCAAATTGATAGTAGGTACCCTTGATATGATATAATGCAATTGCATTTTTACCTCTGGTCTTCCTTACAAGAACCCCAGTCTAATAAGAAAAACATCGGAAAAGTTCCAATTGAAAGACATTTTATGAAATGCCTGCCCAGTATTCTTCAAAACTGTTGAGGTCATCAAAAACAAGGAAAGTCTGAAAAACGGCCAGTCAAGAGGAGCCTAAGGAGATATGACAACTGGATGTAATTTATGCTCGATGGGTTCCTGAGACAGGAAGAGGACATAAAGTAAAAACTAAGGAATTCTGAATAAAATATGAACTTTAGTTAATAATAATGTATCAATGCTGATGTATTTATTGTGATAAATGTACCATATAATGTAAGATGCTCATGATGGGCGAACTCGGGTGTGAGGTATATGGGAACTCTCTTATTATCTTCTCAATTTTTCTGTAAATCTAAACTGTTCTAAAATAAAGTTTGTTAAACAACAACAACAAAAGAAAAACTAAAACGTGGCCCTGACATTGAATTATTTTGTTTCCAAAATGTCCAACATAATTGTACAGGGCTTTAGCCTTGTAAAAGTGCTTTATTTGCCCTCTGTCTTAAGAACCCAAGTGAGGTTGCTGAGAAGAGAGAGAAGGGTGAGTATACTAGGACCCAGAGGAGTTAGGGGACTTGTCCCACGATCAAAGAAGCTAGCAAGTGGCAGAGAGTCACAGAGCCAGCAATTCGCAGGCCCACCCTCAGTTGTAGCCAAATTCTTAGGCATTTCTGCTCATTCCTTATCTTATTTAAAATGACTGCATACTTTGGGATACATATAGCCAAACCTCAACTCAACTAGAATAAACCAAAAGAAATCTACTCCTACCCCACTACCGTGACTCTTATACTGCCGAAAAGGGTTTAACAAAGCACTAGTAGTAAAGAAGAGTTTACTCGAAAATGCTCTTTTGAATGAAATGCACCTTGTGCAGTTGTTTTCTATTGGGTTGTCGGAAAAGTCATGACGTATTTTGTCTATGTTTTTCAAAGGCCATTTATTTATATAAAGAACAAAGATCAATGATATATTGCCCATTTTGTTTGAAACCTTTTGCCATCTTTCAGAGCTTCATAATTCCTTGTTCATAGAAGGACCTGTCTTTATTTGCGAAAAACTGAACAAGGTGCTGATTTACAGCCTCATC
>NW_017731442.1:1295743-1299280 GCF_001890085.2 Hipposideros armiger
AAGCAACGTCCTCCACAACTAGACTGAAGAACAAAACGACAGCAACTTGTCTGTTCCCCTTCCCCCAATTCCCCAGTGCTGTTCCCATCCCCCAATTCCACAATAAAAATCTTTAAAAACAAAGCAAAACAAAAAAACAACTGGTGTGCCCATCCTGGTGTGTGCCTGCTGAACTTCATCAATCAGGCTGGATTTGGAATGAGTGTGAACCAAGCAAAGAGAGGTTGGGGACAACCTGAAGAAATTGCAGGTACCAGGCTCAGAGGAGAAAAAGAGAGTCTGGTCCATTTTGGAACTAAAAGTAGCTCAGCCTGGCTGAGTGGTGGGAGGGACCGGTAGGGAGTGGTGAGAATGAGCTGGAAATCGAGGCAGGAGCCAGATTCAGGTCGCACACAGCTTCTCTTTTCCTTTGGGGTTATTTCATTGGAGAACAGTCTGGCCTAGGGTGACCAGGACTAAGGGTGTGCGAGGAGACAGCACTTTTAGTGCAAAAACCAGGAGGGTTGGTCACACTCTTTTTACTGCTGTTAGTAATTCCAGCCTGCTTGCTCTTCAGAAAGAAGAGCACTTGAAACTAGAAACAGAGCAAGATTTTCCAAACCAACATGAAATCTGCTTTCACTATTTTTTGTGAAAGTACTCATATGAAAGGTACTAGTTTTTGTTCACATTTAAGTTAATATAAAGCTAGTATTTCAAAATCCAATCCCTTTCCCCTCCTTTATCTCAAAATACAACTTTGTCAATAAGAGACAAGTTAGCTTGATGGTCCAGAGCATGGTACAAAGCACCTGGATTGGTATCCAGGTTGTGTCACTTGTAGCTATTGTCTTCTCTGGGCCTCAGTTACCTTGTCTGTAAAATGGGATTAAAATAGTATCACCATCATAGAATGCTGTGGAGATTAGAATAGTGCCCACACATAGAGAGTGCTCTGCAAGGGTGAACTATTATTATAATTATCTTCCCCATGCGTCAGGACAAGTTTTTTCAGATGATGTCAAGGTCCTGCCTAAGAATGAACAATAAAAATTTGCCAGGTCAGGTAAGGTTCAGAATTTTGTTTTCTGTGACCAGGATAGAGAACACAAAAAGAAATTAACTTTTGTTCATTAATCTAAAATACTGGTATTACTATTATCTTTGTTTTACAGATGAGGAAACTGAGTCTCCATAGAGGTTAAGTGACTTGGCTGAGGCCTCACGGCTGAGAAAGAACCAGGGATGTGGAGCCCAGGTCTGTCCCTCCAATATTATCACCCTGTTTTCAGTCCTCCCCGTAAGAATGATGGGCTCCAAAGCTGGCTATCTATTGTTTTATTATCTTTTGCCTTGTAAACACTAATCATTCTTTTTTTAAAAAAAAGATTTTTATTGGGGAATTGGGGGATGGAAACAGCGCTGGGGAATTGGGGGAAGNAGAGCTTCATAATTCCTTGTTCATAGAAGGACCTGTCTTTATTTGCGAAAAACTGAACAAGGTGCTGATTTACAGCCTCATCTGAATTGAACGTTAGACCACGCAAGGAGTTTTGAAGAGAGCGAAACAAGTGGAAATCTGATGGCACAAGGTGGGTGTGGCAACACATCCCATCCAAGCTCCAATAATTTTTGACATGTGATCAAACTTGTGTGTGGTCTCACGTTGTCACGATGGAACACAACTCCTTTACAATTAACAAGCTCTGGACGTTTCTGGATGATGGATTAATTCAAACTGTCCAACTGCCAACAGTATACATTCAAATTGGTTGTTTGGTTCCTTGGTAGGGGCTCAAAATATACGACACCTTTAAAATCCCACCACACTGAGAGCATAACTTTCCTCTGATGAATGTCTGCTTTCGATGTCATTTGAGGCAAATCATCACGTCGGGACCAAGACCGTTTGTGCACCACATTGTTATAAACAATCCACTTCTCATCACCAGTTATCAGTTGCTTCAAAAAAGGATTGTTTTCCTCACGTTTAATGAGCATATTGCAGATGTTTATACTTGCTGTCCAATGAACTTCTTTGAGTTCTTGTGGAACCCAAATATCGAGCTTGCTTACGTATCCCAGCTTCTTCAGGTGGTTGTAAATGATGGATGTTCAATGTTTCTGCAATCTCTCGTGTCGTGTAACATGGGTTTCACTTGATCAATGCCTTTATTTTGTCATCAACCTCGGTGGGCCTCCCTGACCAAGGAGCGTCGTTGAGATCAAAATCATCAGCATGGAATTTCGTGAACCATCGTTGGCACTGACATTCTTGTAAAGCATTGTCACTGTAAATTTTATTCAGTTTTCACAAGCTTGACACACGTTCTTCCCTTTATGGAAGTAAAACAGTAAAATATAGCGAAAATGCACAGTTTGATCTTCCATCTTCAACTTTTAAAATCTCCAAAACTCAACCAAATTGCTCAGTTTTTTTTAGAATGAAGCTAGAACTGTCAGCTATCAAATGACATAGCAATAACATAGATGGGAATGACTCTAGTACTTCCAAAAATGAACTAGTGCCATCTGTTGCAAACATACGTCATGACTTTTCCGACAACCCAATATTTTCTCTGCATATTCCACTACAAGGCCCCCAAATCAGGCCTGCTCCTCAGAACTAGCACAGAGACTCAGGGCAGGTCAGAAAGCTTTGAAATAAAAAGAGGATTCAAGAAAAATATTTTTGTATGTAACACGTAATTTCTTTGTCAATCATACCACAATAAAGCTGGGGGGAAAAACACTTATTTATCAACATACTAATGATAATAATACTACAATAATTAGACTGCACCTTTTGGAGCTTTCCAGTTAATTGGGTTTCCGGAGGTTTTTCTCTACTTGGTGTGCTTGTGTCCTGGCAGGGAGTTGGCAAACTCAGCGGGCCGGGCCTGAGTCGGTCTCTTTATGCCCCCCTGAAACAGAAGCTCACTAGCCAGCCCTCTAGCCCCAGTGTCCCAACCCCCTCCATGTCATCCTTTTGTCCCAAGGCTCAGGCTGCCTCCTCGGCTGTGATCCCACACCCTCTCCCACACCCAGCCTTAGCCTCAGCTTCTCCCTACCTTTCTCTCCGCCTCCTCTCCACCCAGCTGTCCCCCTTAGCCTCTTTTTCTTGCCCAGACCTTGTATTCAAATCAAGCCCGGCCAGCAGACTTGCAGGAGTTGTACCTAAAAGTTCATCTACAAGGACCCCACACTCCTTTTATTAAATGCACTTGCCTCCTAACTTCCTTATTTCTGACAGCGGTAGCAAAATTCTCTGAAGCTAATGAACAGGAAGGAATGGGCCCTGAATAGTCTCCGAACTTCACAATATACTTGGACTTCTTCCTCCTCTGTCCTCAGTCCTTTCTCTGAAGTAGTGCTTGACTCCCCCCTTCCTTTTGGCTTCCTTTGCCACAAGAATCACCTCCTGGGCCAGCCGAGTGGCGCGATGGTTAAGAACTGGCTTGGGACTCCAGAGGGCCCCGGTTCGGATCCCACATATGAGGGCCAGTGACACTGCCCTCCACAGCTAAGATGCTGAACAACGGCTCAACCTGGAGCTGG
>NW_017731442.1:1301980-1304023 GCF_001890085.2 Hipposideros armiger
CACTGTGGCTGCCAGCCGCTCACGCTGGCTGCTGGCTACACACAGTAGCCCATGGCAACCCACTGCAGCAGGGGTTGCAGCCTACGACGCCTACGCGGACGCGGACGCTGGCGACTCATGGCAACCCAGCTCCAGGTTGGGCTGTTGTTCAGCATCTTAGCTGTAGGGGGCAGTGTCACTGGCCCTCATATGTGGGATCCGAACCGGGGCCCTCTGGCGTCTCAAGCCAGCTCTTAACCAATGTGCCACTCAGCCAGCCCTAAACACTAATCATTCTGACATTTGGTCAGAGATCTTTTTAAAATTTTGTGTTGTAATCAACTTTATTGAGAGATCATTTATGTATACATAGGATGTACCCATTTTAAGTGTAAAGTTCAGCGAGTTTCGACTAGTGTGTCCACCTATGAAATCACCACAGTCAAGATACAAAACATTTCTATCTCCCCTAAAAAGTTCCTTCTTGCTCCTTTCCAGTCAATTCTCCACCCCAAGCCAGGTCACAGGCAAACACTAATCAGCTTTCTGTCACTATAGCTTAATTTTTTCCTGTTTTAGGATTTCAAAGAAATAGAATTATGCCTTATGTACTCTTTTATGTCTGTCTTCTTGAGTTCAGCATGTCTTTAAGATTCACTCATGTTGTGTATAAGGGTAATTTGTTCTTTTAATTGCTAAATAGTATTCCACTGTATGGATGTACCACTACTTGTTTATTCTCTTGCGGTGGACATTTGAGTTGTTTCCGGCTTGGGCTATTACGAATAAAGCTGCTATAAACATTCCCATACAAATCTTTGTATGGACATATGTTTTCTTTCTCTTGGTATGGGATTGCTGGTTTATAAAGAAAGTGCCTGTGAAAGTGCACCATTTCATAGTTCCACCAGCAATGAGTTCCAGTTACTCCACAGCCTCCCAACACTTGGTATTGGTGGTCTTTTTCAACATTTTGGACTTTTTTGTTGTTGTTGCTATTGTTTTTAAATACAAAAAACTCATAATTTTAAAAAATTTGAACAAAGTTTCTTCAAGAGGCCATTGTGAGTGAGTATACAGGCAAGTTTAATTCAGACATATGCAGTGTGACATGGTGTATCCATGTAAATGCACATTAACATGTTAAGTCATGCATTCATTTACCAGGCACTTCCCAAGTCCTTACAGTGTGTCAGGTCTTATGACCTAAAATGTTGGAGGCAAGATGAGGGTGGGTTGTTAGATTTTATTGGGTTTCACATTAATCAGAAAAGGTTCTCTGGCTTAGACATCTTTTGCAATGTATCCTAGACTAAGGGCCAGATAAGAAGCATAGCCACTAACTCTGAGGCAGTGTCCTGAAAACCATTATTTCCTGATCACTGTCCCCTTATGTCTCTAAATAGACTGTAACAAGGGTTTAGCTTTCAGAGAATCACAGAATGTTAGAGATGGTCAGTTTACAGTTGAGGAAAGAAGAGAAGCTTAGGGGGCTAGGTGACTTTTTCAACAGCAGCATCTGGTCGAGTGTGATTTTGTATCCTGGTAAAAAGAGGTGAGTGGTGAAACTGCATGGGCGGGTGGTGGTGGAGGGGAGAACAAAGGCCAGCCTGGGAGGGGCTCCTGGCAGAGGTGGTGCTGGTACAAAGCATGCACCCCATCAAAACACCCACATTCCCTAAAAGTTTAAAAAACTATACTGAATACTAAAACTTTTCATATTGAGGCCAAATAGCTTCAAAGGATGTCATTTCTAGCATACAGTGAATATTGATGTTTAAATAAAACAATTACCTCATTATTTTAAATGTATGCATTGGAATCTAAATACCAAAGCAATTTGATATTCTCCATCATCCATTAAAAAAAAATAAATAAATGTGTGGGGCCGGCCGAGTGGCGTGATGGTTAAGAACTGGCTTGGGATGCCAGAGGGCCCGGTTCGGATCCCACATATGAGGGCCAGTGACACTGCCCTCTACAACAGCTCAACCTGGAGCTGGGCTGCCGTGAGTCGCCAGTGATGGCGTAGACTGCAGCCCCTGTGGCAGTGGGTTGCCATGG
>NW_017731442.1:1304168-1458758 GCF_001890085.2 Hipposideros armiger
GACAGCAACTTGTCTGTTCCCCTTCCCCCAATTCCCCAGCACTGTTCCCATCCCCCCAATTCCCCAATAAAAATCTTAAAAAAAAAAAATGTGTTGGGCCAGCCGAGTGGCTCAGTTGGTTAAGAATTGGCTTGGGATTGTGAGCTCTGAGCAGCAGGGCCACTGGTTCAGATCCCACATGGGGACCAGTGACGCTGCACCCTCTACAGCTAAGATGGTGAACAATAGCTCGACCTGGAGCTGGGCTGATGTGAGTCGCTGGTGACATTGTGGGCTGCAGTGGGGCTGCAGTGGGCTGCAGTGGGCTGCCACACGCTAGTATGAGTGACTGGCAGTCAGCGGGAGTGGCCGGCAGCCGCGAGAGCTGCTGTGAGCCGCTATGAGCGGCCATCCAACGGCCAGCAACCGACTGCCTCAGCCGGGAAGAGCGCAATGATCATAATACCAACGTGGGCCAGTGAAGCAACATCCTCCACAACTACACTGAAGAACAAAAGGACAGCAACTTGTCTGTTCCCCTGCCCCAATTCCCCAATAAAATCTTTATAATAAATAAATAAAATAAAAATAAAATATGTGAATACTCTTCTCTAACAGTTGGAAATTTTGTTATTTATTTTCTCTTTCAATGTGTCCTTTCTATCTTACTGTAATGTATGTTATGCTTGAAAGTTTTTATTGATACCTTATCCTAATTATTTGTAATTATTATATACTTTTCTTTTTTAAAAGATTTTATTGGGGAATTGGGCGAGGAAACAGCGCTGGGTAATCGGGGAAGGGGAACAGACAAGTTGTTGTCCTTTTGTTCTTCAGTCTAGTTGTGGAGGACATTGCTTCACTGGCCCATGTTGATATTGTGATCATTGTGTTCTTCCCGGCTGAGGCAAATAAGTCGCCAGCCACTGGACGGCCGCTCACAGCGCCTCACAGCAGCTCACGTTGGCAACTCACGCCGGCTACTGGGCACTCACGGTAGCTTACGGCAGCCCACTGCAGCCCCACTGCAGCCTATGCCCTCGCCGATGACTCATGTCAGCCCAGCTCCAGGTCGAGCTGTTGTTCAACATCTTAGCTGTAGAGGGCACAGTGTTACTGGGCCATGTGGGATCTGAACTGGTGGCCCTGCTGCTCAGAGCTCGCACTCCCAAGCCAATTCTTAACCAATGAGCCACTCAGCCGGCCCTATATACATTTTTTTTAAACATTATAATGTTATATTTCTTGTTGTAAGGCTTTAAGTCTTTTTTTTCCCACTCACCCCTCCCAGGTGGATCTGAATTCACTACCCACTTTCCCACCCCCTCATGTGTCAGGGGATGTGTCTCTTTCTCAGGGGTCAGGCAGGGTGGTGAGAATCAGTATCACTTAACTGTTCTAGGCTACCATCTCCTTACAGTCAGGGCTGCCACTGGTAGCATGGGGCATGACGTACGTCAGGCCGGGGGTGGGGGAAGGATGAGAGGCAAAATTCTCTGTCTTAACATTTTCTTTTGAACCCTTATAGTTATTATTTAACTAGTCAAAACATAAATATGTTACACATTTTGATGAAAACAATTATACATAAAAAGAAAAATATTTTTATAATTTTTTATATTTTGTATCTCTCTTGATGAAATACATAGAGCTTTTTTATTTTTATTTTCAATTAGCTTGTGTATTTGTGGATCTAATGCTTGATTGAGACAAAGTTCAGTATCAGTTCTCTTCCTATGTATTTTTTGTTTTGTGTTGATGTAAATGTGGAGAAGCCTTGTTCACATAAGTCAGTAGATGAGCATGATAGGAGGTTTGGTATAGCAATGTTACTGGAATATTTGACCCCCTTCCAAATTATGACAAAAATATTAGTGATTTCTTTTCAGTCAGCTAAAACCAGTTCTCAAACTGTACTCAAATTAAAGAACCAGTAACCATTTGATGTGCAAAGGATTTGTTACCAGGTCTTTATTCTTTTTGTGGGAATACCAATGTAATTCCAGTGGTCTCCCTGCAGATTTTTAGGCCCTGAAGCAATGCACCATGGCCTAGGGGGTGTCGGTTTCACCCACCTGGCCGGTGGGTGTTCTTTTCTTTTGATGAGTAGAAGCAGGGAAGGCAGAAGGGAACCTGCCTTTGCTCCCAGGCACCTTTCCTGCTGGTTAGTTTTAGGAAAGAGCCAAGGGAAGCTGAGGCTCTGAACACACAGTTTTAAAACTGTTTTGTATCCTGTGCCCCTTGGGAGAGGCTTCCATACCCCTAAGGAAGAGTGAACCCTAGTTTTGAGGACTGCTGACCTGAGGATGCTTTTATTTCTCACCTCGACAAGTATCCTTTTTGTTCCTGCCCAGCGGCTTCTCTGAGGCCGCGGAGCCTACAACTCGAGAAGGTGGTGGGGAAGAGAGAGGGCAGACTGGGTCTGCACATGCGTTGGGCGGGACTTTGACATTCACTCAGTGAGAGAGGAAATGACAGTAACCCGGGAAGGAGAAGGCTGTTTGAGATTTAGGCAGATTCAGGTAGGTTTGGAAACATCTGGAAGGGAACCAAACAGGAAGAAGAGATTTGCAACCTCCTGTAAAGAGTGTGAAGAGGTGTTCTGAGTGAGCTGAGGGCTTTCTTTCCTTCAGCATTCACTTATTTTAACAGGGGTCAATAATGTGCTACACCCTGTCCCAGGAGGGGGGTGTACAAGACACCTGTCCCTGCCCTCAGGGAGCTTATCCATTGTCAGCCCAGGGAGGAAGAGGGAGGAGAGGGGAGTGGGAAGAAGAAGGAGAAGAGAAAGAGAGGGAGAGGAAGGGGGAGGTAGGGAGAAGAAGAAGAAGGGGAAGGAAGGGAGAGGAGAGATAGAAATAGAGAGAAAAGTTACCAGGCAGTTGTAATGCAGGGTGATCAGCACAGGGGACTCGGGGAGCACCGAGGAAGGACCCTGATCATGGCAGGGGTAAGAATATCGGGGAAGTCAGTACAGAGGGGGCAAACCTCCAAGACTAAATACCCAAGTGTCTGGAGTAGCAGGGTGCATTCTGGGAATATCTGTAGATCAGCACTGAGAGATGAGAATAGACCCAATGGAGTTTAACTGGAGATGAGGCAAAGGACTGCTCAGTTTCCTTAATAAATCTTGTAGCTCTGTTTTAAAATGTATACATATATCATGATGATTAAAATACAAATTAAATTTTAAAACTAATTCCTAAATCTCCCATGCAGAAGAATTCCAAATGATTTACACTTTCCCCTCAAAGAAGCATAAATCCCCACTCCTTAAATGTGGGCTGTGTATAGTGACTTCCTTCCAAAGAGTACAGTATGGAAACGGAGGAAAGGATAACTTTATGGTGAAGAAAACTGACAAACCCTACCTCAGTTAGGTGATCAAGGTCAACATCAACAGTGATGTCATGTTGATAGTATGTACCCTAATATGATGTGATGATAATGGTACTTTACCTTCCCCAAACCCATAATCCCAGCTAATCATGAAAAAAGAGATATCAGAAAAATTCAAATAGAGAACATCCTATGAAATATGTGGCCAGTAGTCCTCAAAATTGTCAATGTCATCAAAAACAAGGAAAGTCTGAAAAACTGCCATGGTCAAGAGGGGCCTAAGGAGACATGACAATTAAATAGAAAGTGATATCCTGCATGGGATCCTGGAACAAAAAGAGGACATTAGGTAAAAAGTAAGGAAATCTGAATAAAGTATGGACTTTAGTTAATGCTAATGATATCAATATTGGTTCACTAATTATAGCAAATGTACCAGACTAATGTTAGATGTTCATAATAAGGGAAACTGGATGTGAGGTATACGGAAACTCTTACTATTTTCTTACTTTTTCTGTAAATCTAAAGCCATTCTGAAAAAGAAAATGTATTTTAAAGAAATGAATTACTTGCTTAAGTCAACTAAATCATTCTTTTTGGTCTGGGTCTACATTCAGTCAACAATTACTACTAATAATTAACTTGTGTCAAGCACTTTCTAGATATAGGCACAATGCTGAGTGATTTGCATAATATCCTATAATACAATGCTATAAGGTGGTTTTTCCATTTACAAATCTAGAAACTGAAGCATGAGAAAGCTCACTCATGAATTGTTTAATAAACATTTATTAGTTATTGACTGCCCCACAGGTGCTGGGTCTCTTCCAGTTAATGCCTTGCAGTGGCCTCATGTGCCACTGTTTGGATTGAGCTCAGTCATGCAGTTATGTGACCTCCCCCTCCCCCTCCCCCACCCTCCCCCACCAGCAGCTCTTCCTCCACCGGGACAATGGTATCACTGCACCATCTGCCAGGTCTCCCAAGAGCCATCTCGCACTCTTCCTCTTTCCTGCCCCCACATCTAACTTGATACTAAGTCCAGTGGGCCCTTCCTCAGAAACGTCTCCCCAGAGTCTACCTAGTCTACTCTTTTTCTTCAGGCTGTACCCTCACCACTTCTCTTGCTTCTGCCTCAGGTCTCAACCTTTCTGATGTGGACTCCACCCAAACCACCACCCATCTTTCTAGAACTCACATCAGATGATCTTATCCCCGACCAAAGCCTTCCAAGGGCCCATTCACTAGCTTTCACAATCTGGCCACAGCTGGTCCCATTTCCTCAACTGCCCTGCTCCCCCAGTGCTCTAGCTTTTAGTCCTCAAACGTCACACTGTTTGCAGGCCTTTGCTCTTGGTTTTCTGGAGGCCTGTCCAATGCCTTTCCTTTTTAGCCTTTGGAAACCATACATGCACTTCAAGTCCTAGCTCAAATCCACCTGCTTTTGTACACCTGTCCTCTCTCCCTGGCCTAGCAGTCAGCCCTTACCTGTCTCATGGCAACTACCACATGGATTTTGAGGGGTAGAAGCTGGTGGACCTGTATCTGCAGCTGTGAATTCCCTAAGGCATCTCTGTATTCCTGTGCTCAGCAATCTTCAGATGATTCTCCACAATCAGATTCTGTTATATTAAAGTAGGGTGCCCAAGCTGCATAATTAAGTGCCAGTCAGTGGCCAGCACAAGAAAAGCCATAGCAGTTCTGAGAGGGAGGTTGTGGTCCAGGGAGGAGGTGGACTTGAGAATGACTGTCAGATTAAAGCTACATTTCAAGTTTATTGAGTACATGTTTTTTGTTAGACATGATACTATAGCCATGAGCTTTCTCTTAGATCACCTCATTACTCATCAACACAGACCTCCTAGGTAAGTATCATTATATCTATTTCTGTAGATGAGAAAACTGAAGCTAAGAGCAACAAATGTGCACCGTGTCACAGTTAGTGAGTGACTCGGCAGGGATAAGAAGGCTGGTCTTATTACAAAGTCCAGCCTAAGGACTGAGGAGTGAGTATGTGGAGGAATACTGCTGTAATCATGTACTGAGTCTCTAGCAAGCAAGGCCCACTTAGGGCCCACCCCATACATACCAGAGAGCAGTGGAGCCCAACAGGAAGGTTTTGGGAACAGTGAGGAGGCAGCTGGAAGGACTCTATATCCCTGAGATACCCTCGCCCCATGCTGACTGTCTCCGTGCAGCAGGAACACTCTGCACAGTCCATATCTGAGGAATCAGCTAGACCCCTCTTCCCTCAGCTTGCACTGGGGGCATGGACAGTGTGATTGGATTTGAATATTGCCTCTTGGTTCCTCACTTCCTGGCCACATGACTCTGGACAAGTTGCTCCACCATCTGAATTTCGTTTTCTGCTTTTGTAACGTGGGGAAAAGAGCAGTGCCTACTGTGTAGCATTAGCGTGCACGTAAAATAAAATAACAATGAATATTAGGTACTTAGTTTGGTGCTTGACATATGGAATGTATCTTTTATGATTATTGGATCTTTGGCGGTACCTATTTGTGTTTTCTATAATGCAGGTCATCTGGGGTGGAGCCTTATGCAGGAGCATAGCAACTCCCTGGTTGGAATCACTTTTCCCAGGGTGGAAACCTCCTGCCTACCGCACAGCTCTGGCACCTTCTCTGCTCAACCTAGCTTAAGGCAGCACCGCTGGGTGGGGGAGAGCCACTTCTGGCCACAGGCCCAGAGAACCCTCAGTAGGAGCTGGTGAGCGCCCAGTCCTCTAAGCCTGGCAGGGAAGTTTGGCAAGAGTAGTGTGACCACACAATGTACGTGCAAACCTGGGCACTTTGAAAGTAAAGAGGGGAGCCGGCCGAGTGGCGTGTTGGTTAAGAGCTGGCCTGGGATGCCAGAGGGCCCCGGTTCAGTTCCCACATATGAGGGCCAGTGACACTGCCCTCTACAGCTAAGATGCTGAACAACAGCTCAACCTGGAGCTGGGCTGCCAGGAGTCGCCAGCTACGGCAAGTGGGTTGCCATGGGCTACTGTGGGTAGCCAGCAGCTAGCGTGAGCGGCCAGCAGCCGCCATGAAGGGCTGTCCAGAAGCCGGCGACTGATCTGCCTCGCCCGGGAAGAGCGCAATGATGGTGCCAACTTGGGCCAGTGAAGCAACGTCCTCCACAACTAGACTGAAGAACAAAACGACAGCAACTTGTCTGTTCCCCTTCCCCCAATTCCCCAATAAAAATCTTTAACCAAAAAAAAAAAAGAAAGTAAATGGGGCACACTTAGTCATTACTCTTGGGCTACCCGTTAAAGCAGGGATGGCAGTGACCCTGGTCAAGAGCCTTCCTCTTTAGCAAAGTGGAGTCCATGGGCCCCAGAAAGGAAGACTCTGGGTTGCCTAGGTGGGTGGAAGAGGAAAACCCAGCTGCAGTGGCACCTGAACCCTCGTAGTTATGCCCCTTAGAACTCTACACCCTCCCCCAACGTCACTTGTCCCTTGTTCCTGCCAGGTTTTGCAGGAGCTCCTCTGTGCTCCCACAGCGCTATAGTTACGTCCCTGGGTACGCCCCACGAGGGCAGAGACTTTTGTGGATTTTGTTCTCTGCTGTGCCCCCAGAGCCTGGAACAGTGCCTGGTACAGAGAGTGGGAGACCTTCTGAGCAAATCCATCAATTGCTTTTCTAGCATTGATTATTTATTTATGGCCCATTGCCCCTGCTGGATTATGATCTTCAAGGATGGTACTGTATTTATCTCTGTAACCCCAGCACCTAGCCCAGGGCAGGCACAGAGTAGGTGCTTGACATCATTTGTTGAATGAGTAGATGGAAACAGCCTAGAGCCCCTTAGCTGTACTGTCTTCTTTGCTGCCCCTTCTGTCATCCCCCCCCCCACACACACACCGAGAAGCCACTACGGAGCAGGTTAGAGACAGGTTAGGCAGCATGTGGCTTCCCACTGGCTGGGGCACCCAGCTCTGCCACTTTCTGGAAGCTGGTGGGCCCCTGGATGTGAGAGAAGAGAGGCCAGGACTGCTTGCCTGTGCCTTGTGAAGGTGGGATCAAGACAGCCATGAGATTGAGGAATGGAAGGTTGTCCTGGGGACCCTTTCTAAAGCGAGCTGTTTAGAAAGGTGGGAGCAGAGCTGGATAGGGAGGCTGAGTGGTCTATCTGAGGTTGGGAAGCCTGGGCATGAAAGGTGCTGGGGACCGGCTCCGAGGCTGGGGCTGGATGACGCTGGGCAGGTCCAGGAAGCGGGCTGAGAAAGCCAGGATTACCTCCTGGTGTCAAAGTCCGGAACTGCAGCAGGGTCCAGGAGGGAGAGGTTTGTGTTCAGCAGGGCCTGTCCATCATGCGTCCGGTCTCCAACACGGACGAGTCCAGAGCTCCGCCCCAAGCCGTGAACCGCCGCGGTCCTGCGGCTCCAGCTCTCAAGGGAGGACTGAGCCCGGGCCCCGCCCGGGCCCCGCCCCTGCAGCCCTCGCCGGGCCTCCCAGTGGTCCGCTGAGCGAAGTTCCTGCGCCAGCGTACGCGAGGTTCTGAGTACCCGGAAGTTACGTTATAGGCGCGCGTCCCGGGGGCGGGAGTCAGCTGAGCTGCCGGGGCGAGGTTGGGATCCCGTGGGCTCCGTTAAATGCAGCCGGTGATCCCTTGGGGGCGGGAGTGGGGTACAGGACTGCGCCAGATTCAAGGGGGAGGGCTCCCTGGCCTTCTCGCTCTATAAGGCGTGAGCAAGAAAATCCTCAGGATTTTAAAGAGGATCGCCAGGATCTGTCAGATCCCTGTCGAGGCTGGGGAGTCTCGCAGGTTACAATCCGGGGCGACAGGGGTCCCTGGGGGGTAGCCCTGTTGTAATCCCTAGGCCCGGGACGGAGAGTCCAGAGGCCGGACACCATGGCGTCCATCCTGGATGAATACGAGGACTCCCTATCCCGCTCGGCCGTCTTGCAGCCCGGCTGTCCCAACGTGGGCATCCCCCACTCGGGTAAGGGAGGGGAGGGCGCTGCTGCCCCTCTCAGCTCACCTGGCACCTGAGTGTGGGAGGAGTGGGGAGGGCGATTCCAAGGTCTCTGGTTCACCTCCTGGACGTGCAGTCTGAGTCTAGGCCCCCGATTCTCCTCAGGCTCTCTTGGCCCCTATCAGTGGGTGGTCGAAGTTTGAAAGAACTTCAAGAGCAGCCGCATGATCTAGGCCCTGCCACTAGCGTCCTTGTAAAAGGGAACTGGGACCCAAATAAGGAAGTGACTTGCCCACAGGGCTGTAGTTGGGAGAACTGAGATTAGGCTTCAAGCTTCATCTAATTTTGTGCTTTTCCCATCAGGCCCCTTCTTGAGGTGGGAGGAAGAGAGTGGGCAAAGAAACTAGTGAAAGGAGAATGTTGTAGGTGAAAGAGGGATGATGGTAGATGGAACTTTGTCACTGAACAGGAGAAAAGGAAATATTTTAGGCCTTTGCTGAAGCTGGGTGCAGCCTGGTTTTGAAGGGAAATTTATGTAGAAAAGTAGTACAGAGTTGGCAGAGGGGTCTGAAATGCTGGGGTATTTTGAGCAATGGTAAAGGAATGAGAATAAAGGCTAGAGAGAAAGTAGCTTCAGTTTGTTAACCAACTGATTGGAACAGTTTTCCAGGACTCCCCCTGCCTTCATTCTTCTGAAGACATACTGAGAGCATTACTGTATGGGCAGGGAGGAGGGGAGAGAGTGGAACTAGGTCACTTTAGTTGAGCTGGGATTGCAGGGCCAAAGACTGATAAGAAAAAATGCCCAACTCTTTCCTCCATTACCACTGGAAGCAGGTACATCATGGGGTTTCAAAGAATCAACCCCTCACTGCTGTCAGAAGTGTGGGGAAAAGCCCAGGACCCCTAACATAGAGGTGATTAGCAAACTATCTGACCTATTTATATTAATCTGTTTGTGAATCAAGGTCCTGGAGTAGGAATATGTTGGGAAAGTGGAGAGGAGCACTGGGTTTTTTGTTTTTGTTTTGTTTTTTAAGCTGAGCCATCCTGCTGCCTGTTGGCAGCTCAGTGGCTGCTCAGCTCGGGCCGGGAATCGAACCACTGTTGCTCAGAGCTCAAACTCTTGAGCGAGCTCTTAACCAACTGAGCCACTCGGCCGGCCCTAACACTGGGGTTTTTTTAATTGTTGTTGCCTCTCCTTGCCCTTCTTCCATCTCTTCCATAGCTAACCTTTCCTTTGCTCTTCCCCTGTAGGGTATGTGAATGCCCAGCTAGAGAAGGAAGTGCCCATATTCACAAAGCAGCGCATTGACTTTACCCCTTCTGAGCGTATCAGCAGTCTTGTCATCTCCTGCAATCAGCTCTGTATGAGCCTGGGCAAGGATACACTGCTCCGGTAAGTGAGGGCTCACAAGGTATAGGATTAGGGAGTGGAATGGTGGTATTTGGGGACTATTAACTACTCAAGCCATCCTACCCATCTGGGTAGGTGAAACAATTGATTTGGAATTTTCAGGAAATATCTTTCCCAAAGAGAACCAATGTGGTTCAGAATCAGATAGACCTAGACCCAGATCCCGACTCTCCCACTTACCAGCTATGGAATCTTTAACAAGTCACCTAGTCTCTCTAAATGTGCCCCTTCATCTGTTAAAGATAGTACCAACCCATCAAGTTAGTTACATGGATCGGTGGAACTGTCTAGAGTCCTGAAATAAATCCACTCTAAATGGAAATAATGTATCTTAATAAAACTGGAAATAAATAAATACATAAATAAATAAATAAAATACATGACAAAGGTGTTAGCAAATTGTTTATCTGTCTGGAGTAACCATCTGGGATAAAACAGAGTTAAGCCTGGGAATGGAGTCAATGGAATTGTAATAGATAAATATGACATCAGGGGTGGGAGGGCAGTTGATGGGGGGAGGGGGTTTGTTACTTTGTGAGGGGTGAAAAGGATAACTGTTGTATTGTTCTGTACACCTGAAACTAATAATAAAAAAAAATAAAAAACTAAAAAAAAACAGAGCTAAGCCTCTATCACAAAAATGAATTCTAGGTGGAATAACTATTTAAATGTAAAAAATGTGAATACTAAAATAAATTTAATAAATTTCTATGTTCTTGGGCTGAAGGAATACCTTCTTACTTAAGCTAGAAAACCCGGATGCCACAAGGAAAAACGTAGATATATTTGACCACATAGTAATTGGTATTGTGCCAAAAAAACAAACAAACCAAAAAAGCATATGAATCAGGTCAAGACAAAAGATGGTGGGAAAATAATGTTTTCCATGTGACAGCTTACATCTTTGTTTCTTAAAAAGCTCTTATAAGTTAATAAGAAGACAACTTAGTAGAAAAGGGGGGGGCAAAGAATATAAACAAGCAGTTCACAGAGGAGAAACTCTAAATTTCTACTAAACATGTGAAAATATTTTTAACCTCTGGGAAATGCAAATTAAAATAATAGTAAAATGCCATTTTTAAAAAAACCTATCAGATTGGCAAAAATTAAAAACAGTAATATGTGGTGCTGGTGAAGATATACAGAAATGAGTTATCATATATTGCTGATGAGAGTATAAATTGCCACCATCTTTTGGAAAAGTAACGTGGCAATGTCTATTAAAATTTTAAATATATATAACTTTGACCCAGCAATCCCATTTGGGGGGAATACATAACCATAGAAAGAAAAGTACCAGTTTGCAAGGATCTTGATTATAGCATTATTTATGGTAAGAAAAACTGGACCCGAGCTGACTGCCCATCACCAGGAAAATGATAATTAAATTATGGTTCAGCCATAAAAGGGAATATTATGCAATTATTAAGACATTGAGTTAGAGCTGATTCTGTTGACCCAGTGGGATATTCATGAAATATCATTAAGAATCAGATAGACCTGGATTAGCAAATTACTTGACATATTGATATTAAAAACCTGAGAAAAGAAAGTTATAAATTAGTACACACACACACACACACACATACACATACATATACACAGTATGAAGGCATTTTTTGTAAAAATAGTGACAAAACAACCCTATTTATGTTATGAGCATGGAGAAAGATGTTAACATCAGTTTCTCCATTGGGATTAATGGGGGTTTGAAAAATTATTAACCTTTTCTTTATACATCTTTGCACTGATTTCTTTAGGTAGAAGGAGCGTATAATTTGAAGAGAATTTAATAAGGAAAATATAAATCAAACAGGAACACCCCTCAAGGTTATTGTGAAGATTCATTGAGATCACACCAGATTAAACTCTTGGCATGGTGCTTGATACATAGAAAGTGCTCAGTAACCATTAGCTACTATTTGTTGTTCATTTTTTACCCCACCAACCTGGGAGACCCCTGCCCGTCTTCCCAGATGCACTGGAGATCTGTTGAGCAGAGAGAAAAGGCTTTTCTGCTTAGTGACTTCTCAAAATGAGGTGGGGGAATTCTCAGAGCTGAAGGCTCTTAAGTAGGACTCTGTACATGTTTTAGAGTTCCCTTGGGATTGTATTCAGAGTTTTAGTGTATATGTAGATGTCAGGAAAGAAAGGCTGTGGGTTTCATCAAGTTATAAAGACGTCTGTTATTTTAAAAAGGGCTCTGCCCTTCTCTGGAGTGATGCTGTGACTCTTGCTCCGACAGCATTGACTTGGGCAAGGCAAATGAACCCAACCACGTGGAGCTGGGGCGCAAAGATGATGCCAAAGTTCATAAGATGTTCCTGGACCATACTGGTAAGTGGTGGTAGAGGTCTGAGGTGGGGGGTGGGGTAAGGCTGAGGTTAAGTCACTGCCTGGGTGGGTGGGATCTGAGGCTGGTAGGGGCAAGGAGGAGGCTCAGGGTGGGAATGGCAGCATCTTCTAGGGTGCCATGCTCTCCCCCACTCTAGGTTCTCACCTGCTGATTGCTCTGAACAGCACTGAGGTCCTCTACGTGAACCGTAATGGACAGAAGGTACGGCCACTGGCACGTTGGAAGGGGCAGCTGGTGGAGAGTGTGGGTTGGAACAAAGCACTGGGCACTGAGAGCAGCACAGGCCCCATCCTGGTCGGCACTGCCCAAGGCCAGATCTTTGAAGCAGAGCTCTCAGCCAGTGAGGGTGGGCTTTTCGGCCCTGCCCCAGATCTCTACTTCCGTCCATTGTATGTGCTAAATGAAGAAGGAGGTCCAGCACCGGTGTGCTCCCTCGAGGCGGAGCGGGGCCCTGATGGGCGTATCTTTGTTATTGCCACCACTCGGCAGCGCCTCTTCCAGTTCATAGGCCGAGCAGCAGAGGGAGCTGAGGCCCAGGGCTTCACAGGGCTCTTTGCTGCCTACACTGACCACCCACCACCCTTCCGGGAGTTCCCCAGCAGTCTGGGCTACAGTGAATTGGCCTTCTATACTCCCAAATTGCGCTCTGCACCGCGAGCCTTCGCCTGGATGATGGGGGATGGCGTGTTGTACGGAGCATTGGACAATGGGCGTCCTGACACCGTGCTGAGCGAGGAGCGAGTCTGGGAGTACCCAGAGGGGGTAGGTCCTGGGGCCAGCCCACCCCTGGCCATCGTCCTGACCCAGTTCCACTTCCTGCTGCTGCTGGCAGACCGGGTGGAGGCAGTATGCACGCTGACAGGGCAGGTGGTGCTGCGGGATCACTTCTTGGAGAAGTTCGGCCCACTGAAGCACATGGTGAAGGACTCTTCCACGGGCCAACTGTGGGCCTACACCGAGCGGGCTGTCTTCCGCTACCATGTGCAGCGGGAGGCTCGGGATGTTTGGCGCACCTACCTGGATATGAACCGCTTCGATCTGGCCAAAGAGTATTGTCGAGAGCGGCCTGACTGCCTGGACACGGTCCTGGCTCGGGAGGCCGATTTCTGCTTTCGCCAGCATCGTTACCTGGAGAGCGCCCGCTGCTATGCCCTGACCCAGAGCTACTTTGAGGAGATTGCCCTCAAGTTCTTGGAGGCCCGACAGGAGGAGGCTCTGGCTGAGTTCCTGCAGCGAAAACTGACCAGTTTGAAGCCAACTGAGCGTACCCAGGCCACGCTGCTGACCACCTGGCTGACAGAGCTCTACCTGAGCCGGCTTGGGGCTCTGCAGGGTGACCCAGAGGCCCTGAACCTCTACCGGGAAACACGGGAGCGCTTCCGTGCCTTCGTCAGCAGCCCCCGACACAAGGAGTGGCTCTTTGCCAGCCGGGCCTCCATCCACGAGCTGCTCGCCAGCCACGGGGACACGGAACACATGGTATACTTTGCTGTGATCATGCAGGACTACGAGCGGGTGGTAGCATACCACTGCCAACATGAAGCCTATGAAGAGGCCCTGGCCGTACTTGCCCGCCACCGGGACCCCCAGCTTTTCTACAAGTTCTCGCCCATTCTCATCCGTCACATCCCCCGCCAGCTGGTGGATGCCTGGATTGAGATGGGCAGTCGGTTGGATGCCCGGCAGCTCATCCCTGCCCTGGTGAACTACAGCCAGGGTGGCGAGGCCCAGCAGGTGAGCCAGGCCATCCGCTACATGGAGTTCTGCGTAAATGTGCTGGGTGAGACTGAGCAGGCCATTCATAATTACCTGCTATCACTTTATGCCCGAGGCCAGCCAGCCTCACTACTAGCCTACCTCGAGCAGGCGGGGGCCAGCCCACACCGAGTGCATTATGACCTCAAGTACGCGCTGAGGCTCTGCGCTGAGCATGGCCACCACCGTGCCTGTGTCCACGTCTACAAGGTCCTGGAGCTGTATGAGGAGGCCGTGGACCTGGCCCTGCAGGTGAGCCAATCTAACACGGTTCTAGAGAATAATAGCTTCAGATGCTGAAGGGTTGGGGAGTGACTGTGGCTAGGGGATGCTGGCTTCCTTTGTAGAGAGGTGCTGTAATATAGGGGTTAAGAACATGGATTCTGAAGTCAGGATTTAAATTCTGATTCTGCCTCTCGGGCCAGTTTCTGAACCTCTCTGTGCCTCAGATTATTCAGCTACAAAATGGGGGTAATATTGTAGTACTTTCCTCATAGGGTTGATTAAACTACTGTGCATGAAAAGCACTCAGAAGAGGCCTGGTGCTTAGGTAAGTTCTCCATACATGCTAGCTATCGTATTATAGTCACAGTTGCAGAAGGGGAGGATGCTGAGTGACATTTCTCAAATCATGAATTATCACCTAAAGGACTTAACTGAATGAGAATGTCTGTGGGCGGGGCCCAAAAATCTGTATTTCTATTGCGTTTCCCAGGTAATTTTTAAACTCACTAAAATTGAAGCCCCACCAGTATAAGTAGCTTTTACAAAGCTGTGACGGGGACAAGCCCATCACTGAGACAGGTACCTATCCCAGCCCCCAGAATCCCTGCCTCACTACCAGGAAGGAGTGCTGGGACTCCTGCCTTGGGGCCTCTCCTCAGGCCCAGGGTCTCCCGGGGCATCTGTCTCTCCTACGGGGTCTCCTGGGTGGAGAGGGGTCTTGACTCTTAACACACACGATCTCCCCTCAGGTGGATGTGGATCTGGCCAAGCAGTGTGCTGACCTGCCTGAGGATGATGAGGAACTGCGCAAGAAGCTGTGGCTGAAGATTGCCCGGCACGTGGTGCAGGAGGAGGAGGATGTGCAGACGGCCATGGCCTGCCTGGCCAGCTGCCCCCTGCTCAAGATTGAGGACGTGCTGCCCTTCTTTCCTGACTTCGTCACCATTGACCACTTCAAGGAGGCCATCTGCAGCTCACTGAAGGCCTACAACCACCACATCCAGGAGCTACAGCGGGAGATGGAAGAGGCCACAGCCAGTGCCCAGCGCATCCGGCGAGACCTGCAAGAGCTGCGGGGCCGCTACGGCACTGTGGAGCCCCAGGACAAATGTGCCACCTGCGACTTCCCCCTGCTCAACCGCCCTTTTTACCTCTTCCTCTGTGGCCACATGTTCCATGCTGACTGCCTGTTGCAGGCTGTGCGGCCCGGTCTGCCTGCCTACAAACAGGCCCGGCTGGAGGAGCTGCAGCGAAAGCTTGGGACTGCCCCACCCCCCACCAAGGGCTCTGCCCGAGTGAAGGAGGCCGAGGGTGGGGCTGCCGCTGGGGGACCCAGCCGGGAACAGCTCAAGGCTGACCTAGATGAACTGGTGGCTGCTGAGTGCGTGTACTGTGGGGAGCTGATGATCCGCTCTATTGACCGGCCCTTCATCGATCCCCAGCGCTACGAGGAGGAGCACCTCAGTTGGCTATAGGAGGGTGTCACCCTTGTTGGGTGGGCAGGCAGTTGGGTTAGCTGTTTGCTCCCTCTTGGGAAGGTCACACCATAGTGTGTCTCAAGTCATCTGGAGACTGCTGGGCTTTGACTGTCAGGGGTTGTAGAATTATAGCTGTCTCCCATAAGGTGTCAACTCTGAACACCTGCCGGCTGCTTGTGCGGTTCTTCAGAGCTGCCTTAGAGCTGCTGTTACACCAGGGTATCAGCCTGCCTCCCAGTAGAGGTCCTTAGCCCAGAGAAGTCCAATTCTGACCGAATTCCTGACCCCCTGCATCTAACAGCTCGTTTTTCCTTTTCACTGTCCCACACGTCCTGTTCACCTTCTAGAGTGAGAGTACCATTCCTCTTTTTCACTCTGTGCCTCTTCTCAGAAAAAGCCCTGTCTTCTGTCTGACCCCAGGTCCTAGAAATGAAAAGACAGCCCCTCCGAGTTCTGGGCATGGTGGGTAGGAAAGGTGGTGCTGATGGTGGGCATGCTCTTGTGCACACTGGGGCTCCAGTGTGAGGGGTGTCCTGGGCAGAGGGCCTCATGGAGAACAGTGGGAGCTGTTGATGGGATGGAAAGCATTAAACTGTCTGTACTGCACTGGTGGCCCTGGAGTTGATAGCTTTGTGTTGATGCTGGCCTAAATGGTGTGAGTGATCTCCAGGAGGGGTTGGGATGCCACAGGGAAGCTGCCAGGTCCCTGCATGCTTTCAAGCCTTGGCCATTGCACCTTCATCTGGAGGTGCGACAACGATTTTGCCATTTCCTGCTGGCTTCTTTGTGTCTCCACTCTATCCTCTCTGGCACCAGGCTTCTGTTGGAAATGACCACCCATCTTAATTCTTAGAGTAGGGACTGTTCTTCCCTTTGGCCAGCAGGTGGCGCTGCTCCCCACAGAATCCTTTGCTCACTGGCATCTGGAGGAGCTGATTTGTCTATTTCTCCACTAGTGCTTCCTCAGTCTACTCCCTCCCTAGTTGTCCCAGGAATATTTTGGGAGCCTCCACTACCTGGCCTTGAGTCTAAGCCCCTCATTCTTCCTCCCTCCACTAGCCTTTACACATGCTATATTTTGCTTGCCCTGCTCTGCCAGCCTAGATCCCTGCGTTCCCAGGTTCTGCCCAGTTTTGATACTGCCCTACCACTGTTTGTCATTTCACCATAATGTTGAAGTCCAACATCGAGGTGAGACTGCCACTGCCACCATCCATGGCACTTGGCAGATATGTTTTCTTTCTGTCTAGCTCCTGTGACCTGCCCCTGTCTCCAGATTACACTTCCATAGTTGTGGCTGGTGGCCTAAGGCACAACTAAAGAGTCTGGAGCGGAGCATTCCTGTGACATCAGCTAAGCACCCTTTGCTCGGTGGACTGGTGTTCACAGTCCACTGCCTGGCTCTAAGGGTGTGGTCTGTCAGCTGCCAGACTGGAATAAAATAACAAATGAGTGTTCCCGGATCAGGCTGGGGTCAGGGCATCTGGCTGGTGACTGCAGGCCTCTCTCTCCCCCCTGCAGCCAAATCCTTTTCCAAGACTTATCTCCTGCAGTCCAGGTGGAATATTGCCCTGCAGTTTCCCAACCACTGGAACAACAGGGTCCTTTCAGGGCCTCTGCCAACTTAGAGGGCTGGAAGCTGCCCTATCTTTGATGAGCCTCAGACTCCCTATCTTCCCCCAGAAGTAAGAGTGGGAGTAAATGTGTGTGTGTGTGTGGGGGGGGTGTCTCATTGGGTAGAGGGCATCATAATCCTATTCCCTTTCCACTGTTCCAGGAAGATTTGGAGGGCTCCTGCTCCCTTCCTCTCCCTGTATAGCCTAAGGCTCCGCCTCACACCTAGACATGCCCAGTAGAGGGCTCAGGGGTACTGTGTCCCTCCTCAGTCAGTGAGTATTAGGTATAAACCTTGGCCTGCCACTGGCTGGTCACTTGCTTAGGACAGCTTGGGGCTTGTCTTTGCACACAATGGGTGCTTAATACATGTTAAACAAACACTACCCTATTCCTCCCTCCCCCAAGAGGACTTGGTTAAGACGGCCTGGGACTCCCCTGCCCCTTCTTTCCTAAGCCTACCCATCTGGTCCTAGGCTGCTTCCTCTTTCCTGGAAAAAGGCCCCAGTCTTCCCTGGCACCGACAAGAGGGTTCCGTTGAATCAGGGCAACAACGGGAAGCCACAGCTCTTAGATCCCTGGAAACCCAGCACGGCCTAGAATGAAGGGAAGAGAAAAGGCCTTCAGGGCTTTGGCCCTAAGCCTGGGGGAGGGCCCTAAGGGAGCGGGGTGGGGGAGCAACTTCGAGGGCAGGGGCCAAGATGAATGAGCTGCTCCTGGAGCGGTCACTGGAAATAGGAGGAGTGGCCACAGGCAGTGACGTAGGGATCAGGGCAGGAGGCCTGTAAACAAGGAAGCCACCTGGGGGAGACTCAGGGCGGCCACTGGTCCTATGGAGCAGGTGCTTCCTGAGGCCCGCCCTTGAGAGGGCCCTTGGGGGACCGCCCAGCCGAGTCGGCAGCGGGCACTAGGGGGTGCTGTCTACCGACTTCCCAAACCCACCAGCTCCCTTCTACAGCTCCTGGGGGCGTGGCCATCGGAGGGTGTGCCGGTCCCGCGTCTGAGGTCCCGCTGGCCAGCCCAGCCGGCCTCCCTTCTATCCCCAAGGCGGGCTGCCCAAGAGCACCAGCCCTGGTAGGGAGGGCGCGGGGTCAGAGCCTGGCCAGCCTGGGTGTGAGTTCATTGCCCCTGGACCACCAATTCTCGCAGTTCCTGCCCCTGCTCCCAGGGCTGGGGTCGCAGGCCCCGCCGCCACCAACTCCGTTGGTTGGGAGGGGGCTCCTAGGCCTTCAGGCTCCAGGCTGCCTTAGGCGCTGCTGGCGCCAGGGAAACAAAAGGTTAGGGAGCCCAGAGGGAGTTATCTCTGCCCCCCCTCCCTCCACCGCCTCCCGCCCCCCGCAGCCGGTGTGTGTGTGTGTGTGGAGGAGACCAAGAAGGGCACACCTCCTCCTCACTCCCCCAGTTCTGCAGATTCTTCGAGACACTTTCACAGGCGGAAATTCCCAGAGGTCAGAGGAGGGAAACGGTTAATTCCTTTTATTCAATGGGTCCCCCCTACACGCCTCCCCCCAACTTCCTCCCTCCACTTCCTGCCCCCCCTGTGTGAACAGGAAGTGGAGAGGAAAAGGCTCTGAGCAGAGCAGCTGGGAGCAGGAGGCAGGGAGTGGGCGGCAGGCTTGGTGCCAGCCCTGCCCCTCATGGCTACTTGCTGGAGGGCCAGACCCACTGTGGCCTGGGAAAGAACCTGCAGCCCCGCTGGCCAAGTGGCAGGGGAGTCGGGAAACAGCCTAATGTTTGAGCCCCCTTCCTTCAGCCTGCTCCTGGGTCAGAGGCTGCCGCACTGGCACTGGGACCTGCAAGGCATCCTCTGCCTAAGACCCAGCTGCTCTTGCCACCTCAGCCCCACCCCCACCGCAGGCTGGGTATCCCAAGGCTGGCAGGCATCTCTTCAGGCAGCCGCCAGTCCTGGCACTGGCTCCAGCCACTCATCCCCTGGCCCTGCCAGTTCTTTGAAGCTCATGCAGCACTTCCTGTTTGGGGCGGGCGATGCCAGGGCCCCTCCCCCACCATTGTTCTGTATAGACCATAGGTCCATCTGTTGCCCCATGGTGGGGCCCCTAGGCAGTGCCACACGGGAGCAGCACCACAAAGGATCCTGCTGGCAGCTTTGCTTACATGGAGAGAGGCTGGGCCCTGCAGCAGGTTGAGGGTGAATAGTGGTCAGAGGCAGGCCTGGGGTGGACAGTGGGATAGAAGGAGGATGATAGATCTAGTCTTGGGTAGCTGAAGGCCTTAGCTTTCTCCTTCAACTGGAACATGAAGATGATGATATTCAGGGAACTATACATGCAGAAGCCACCTGGTGAGAGACACCATTCTTATGCCCAGATTCCAAAAGAGAAAACTAAGGGAGAGGAGCAAACTTTGGTCTAGGATGGCTGATGAAAGGGGCCCAAAGGATGGTTCTTCTTTCAAGGAGATTATTAGCCCCTGCTCACTGAATGCCCCCTGATTGGGTGCTTTTCTCTTCCTGAGCAGCTTTGCCTATTCTTAGCTTTGGCCTTAAAGTAGCCCTTGAGCTGAGCACTCAGGAGCAATGAAGTCATGGGAGGTTAGCGTAGCCCTAGGTTGGTGACCAGCAACCGATGTCCACTGAGAACAAGCTCAGGCAGGCCTGGCAGAAAAAGAGCAAGGGGCACTGATCTGGCCCCAGGAAGGTAGGTGCTGCTCCCTGTTCCCTGGCTGCCTGCTGTGGCCAAAGGTCTGTTTGTGTTTCCCAGGTGTAGAGGCAGGTGCCGTGTACCTCTGCAGCTCACCTCTTCTGCCGCGGCCTCATCTCACAGCTCTGACCTCTACCTGCTTCCTCCCACAAAGATAGAAGCCCAGACATGGTCTATCCCACTTCCCTAATCAGATCCAGCCCAGGACCTGAACTGCCCAGATCACAGTTCCCAGAAAGTCAGAGCCGCGGAGACCTGAGATAGAGGCCGTGGAGTGATGTGGGACCCTTGTGCAGATTAAAAAACAAAGAAACAAACAAAAAAAACACTTCATGGATATGAATACCTGAAATTCTTATGCTGAGCTTCCCTGGTAGAAGCTGGGCTGGGGGCCCACAGACCTATTCTCTGTCCTTTCCTTCCCCACTCCAGTCTCTAGGGGATGACAGGATGCCCAGGAACCCAGTTTGAAAATCACAGAGCTGCCAGTTTCACCTCCTGATTTTACAGATGCTGAATCTCAGAGGAGAAATTGATGGCTGGTGTGAGGCTCCATCCAGGATCCTGTCCCTTCTCCACGAGACTGAGCATCAGTCACCAGTGATCCTATGCCCACTGGGAGTGAAACGCTGTCCTAGCTCTTTCACGGTGCTTGCTCTCCATGTCCAGCCAAAGTGGGTTGTGCTGAGGGCCAGGGAGGTGATCAGGAAAGTGCAAGTCTCTGCTCTGCCATTTACCAGCTGTCAGTTTAATCACGCCCTTGGAACCTCAATTTCTTCACCTGTAAAATGTGAGTAAATATAACAGACCTTGAGAGGCTCCAGTGAAGCTTAGACAAGAGCAGTGCAGCACACCTGCTCAGTTAGCCCAGGGACTGGCACCTGAGCAATTCCTGTTGGCTTGCTTTCTCTTCTGTTACGCTCTCTGTCTCATTCCTCTAGGGCAGAGACCCTGTGAGCCCTCTTGTGGCTCTTCCCTCAGAAACCCCTCTGATCTCTTTGGGGATTAGACTGGAATTGGAAGAAAGAGGCTTACTTGAGAAGGTTTTTCAGGTTTCTCAAAAAATGATGATTCGGGGAAAGAGAGGTTCAGGATGAGTATGAGAGAGGAAGCCCTCAGGCATATAGAATACGGCCACTGACATGGGACAGGAGTGCTACCTTGGGGGACAGGGTCCTCGTTTCCTGGTGGAGAGAGGGCACTACTTCAGCTCCAGGGGATAAATAGGCCAGGCTGAGGGGGCTGGCCCAGGCATGGTTCCTCTGCCAATCTGCCCTCATGGTCCAGCCCAGAGCTTGCACAACAGCCTGGCTGGCTGGCTAGCTGGCACTCCCCTGGGAGCCTCAGGAAGTCCCCCTTGACCTCCTTGGCCTTGATCCCTTAGGCCTGCTGTAGGCCAGAATTCCAGGCAGCTGTCCTCTCTTTTACCTTCTGTTCCTGGCTATTTCCCTTTAAGGCTAGGACTCAGAAACACCCCCAAAACCCCACCTTACAGCTCATCCTTTCACATGCTCTCCGGGACAGACCAGCTGGAGCTTTCCCGGGGGAGGGAGGGCTGCTCCCCACGTGAGCCAGTGGGAACCCTTGGCCATAAGCCAGCAGGACCCTTGGAGTCTAGCTGTCTGAAGGACCCGAGCTCTACAGGAAAGCTCTACCAACAAGTGCTCCTGAACTCCTAGACGTCCTCCCGGGTTCCCTGCTTGACTCCATCCTTGTCCCAAAGCCTAGCAGATGAAGCCAGGAACAGCAGACAGAGCCTCCTTCTCTTCTGCCATCCTCGGAGCAAAGTTAGAAGAACACTTGATACTGTTCCACATGAAACCATGCTGCGCCTCAACGGCACTCAGTTTCACAATCAAATAATTCCCTTTGGTTTTCTAGTGGAATTTTTACTTTTATTTTTTAGGGTTTCTCGGCTTTTTTTTTTATATATAAAGCAATCAGTCTAAATTTGTCATCACACATCCCCCATTTCTGCCCCTAAGGGCCTCCTTTTCATCCCCTGGAATCTGGAAACCATATGTGTGGGCAGAAACCCCCCAGCATCCCTCACAGCGCCCTGGCCCAGCCTGGCCTCCACAGGGGTAGCCTGTTAGCTGGGGAAGAGTCTACACTGCAGGCTGGGGCTGGAAAGGGAGTTTCTCTTTGGACCTTCCCAGCTCAAGTCATGGAGAAGCCGTGTGGTCTAGTGGTTAGGGCTGGAACACATGGGTTCTGTCCCCAGCAATCTCTTTGAGTAACGCCAGAAGCCTGGGAAAGTCCCCTTGGTACCCAAGGGACTCAGTTTCCCCACTGAGCGAGCTAGCTTATTTCCTACCTGCCTTGGTAAAAGAGTTTTTGATCCAAAATTTTTGCACCGTCACGCACCAGCTGTGTGACTTTGACAAATGGCTTAATCTTTCTGAACTTCAATTTCCTCCTCTATAAATCGGAGACAATTGTTGTACCTACCTCCTGGTTGTTGTTAGGGTTAAATAAGACAACATATTCTCAGGGGCCTAGTGCCATACGTATGGTAAAAGCTCAATAAACAGTAGTTGTTATTGTTAATAACAAGTAGAAGTCCATAATGAAGTGGGGATGTGTTCTCAGCAGGCACTGCTCTGAGGCCCAGCCTGCCTGCTCCTGCCTCTCCTGCTCAAGCTGCCCTGTCCAGACCTTCCTTGAGCCTCCTCTGGCTCTAGAAGGGGCAGGGATGCCTTACCAGTTGTTGTGGATCAGGGCTGAGGCCCTGCTGCTGTCCCTGTCTCCATGACGACCCCAGCCCCTCCCCTCCTTCCTTCCTCAGGAGCTTTCTGTTTACTGTAAACAGCTGCCCCAGCTCAGCCCTAGCTGATCCTGCTCAGGGTCAGCCAGACCCTCTCTGAACTGGGAACTGGCTTAATGTGTGGTCTTGGGCACAGCATTCTGGGCTCCATGTGGCCTTGAACAGGCTCTGCTTCGCCACCTTGACTGGATGGGAAGAGAGATGGGGAAGGGAAAGGCCTGTCACCTCAGACCAGGGCAGCCAGGGCCTGAGAGACAAGGAGTAGTTGGAGTGTAATTGAGGAGGACCATGCTGAGAGAGCCGGGTAAAGAGATCTCTGACTTGGCCTTAGACTGACCTGGGTTCAAATCCTGACCTGGATTTTGCTCACTGTGTGACCTCAGGCTGGGCATGTAACTTCTCTAAGCTTCACTGATTTCATTGATTTGTAAAACAGAGATAACAACACCTTCCCAGAGGATTGGTTCCTGTGTATATTGGTGATAATGCATGTACATTATCATGGCATATTGCTAGCCTGCATTGATGGTGGCTGGATTTATTATTTCACCTCTCAGACTCTCTCCTGCTCAGGGATCTTGCATGAGTCCCTGCCTCTTCCTCTACCTGGGATGCCTCAATCACACAAGCCTATAACAGTGTACATGTGCACAGAGCACATAAACACGTGCACAGAGCAAACACATAAAAGCCAGGTAATGGAATGAAACTTGCAAGTGCCTGAGGCACAGCAGAATCTCTGTGAAGGTGGAGAAGAGTTTAGTTGTTTCCTAGGCCTGTACCTGGGCCTGAGTGGGCTGACATTGGAGCTGGGAGATCTGTATGTCCCACCATCACCAAGTCACCACAACTGCCTACCTCTAACATCCATTCAGCCCCCAGGATTGCGCCCACTCTCCCTGTCCAGCTGACCACAGTACAGGAATACAGAGAATGCTGTTAGGGTATGGCTCCCCTTTTCTGGGGGCAAGCTTTCAGGGCAAGATGTCCGGGAGTGAAGCTCTTGGCTCCCAGGTCCTGAGGGTCCCATATTGGCTCCTTTGATTCTCCAGCATCCTTGGAAGTGCCAGGCGGTTGGGGGAGTCTTAAAGGGTGAAATTTAGACCTGCCATTCCCCTTACTATCAGAACCAGGGCAGGCTGGGGTTAGGTAGGGGCATTCATTGATTTGAGTCATTCGCCACAAGCCCATGAGTAAGTGTGGCTCTGGATTTCCAGCTCCCACTCCCCAGCAAGATGCCCATTGGGGTCTTCCAGGGCTGGGTCCCTGTTGGTCCCAGGTGCAATCCTGGGTTTCTGCCCTGGGCTCAGCTCCCTCTGGATCACGGAGTAGCTGCTGGAGGCCTGTAGACTTAGCTGACTGTCGACCCCACGTCTCCTTGCCAACTACCGGGCCTAACTGTGGAGTTTCTGTCCTCACCCTGGCCTGAGCTGCATGAGAAAGGAGAGGAGCCCCCAGGACTGAAGTCAGCGCCGTGGACAAGGCTGGAAATCCCCCACTTCTTACCTTGGCCAGTTGAGGAAACAGCCTCCCGGCAGAAGGCCGCCTCCCGCCAGGGACTTTTCTCCTGGGGGTGACACGGCATACAGGGCAGCTACTGGGACCCCAGCCGCACTTCAGCCAGCCTAGGGGTGAGGGGAGTGTCACACAGGACTACTGTCTCCCTTCCAGGAAGTATGGCAGCCAAAAATTCTAAAACCCACCTGGGACTTAAGCAGGCCCAAGAGAGTGGGCAGGGAGAAGAGAGACCATGGTGTGTGTTGGGGGGGGGGGGGCAGTAGTGGCCAAGAAGGGCCACACTGCTGGTGACATCTGGTAGTGTGATGGGGCCCAAGCAGTTCTACACCCAGACCTTACCAGCCCCTTCTCCACATTCCCTTCCCTCACCCAGCACCCAGTCTGAAACCCTCTTCTGATTAGACTATAAAGCCCTCACTAATCTCCCACAGTGGTGGTCTCCAAACTTTTTTGATTATGAATATTTATGGATAGACTATACGCAACAGTCAAAAAAATATTAAACATAGTCAAGTTCAATCTATTTTTTTAGATAAAAAAATAAGCCTAAATAAAATTCCTCCTATTTTCTCCAGCCTCCCAAGAGATGGCCTTGCTCACTCATAGACACAGCCTCCTGTGGAGCCCATCACACTGAGAGATGAAGTCAGGAGAGCCTCTCTCAGAGCAGACCATCCACCTTGCTGGAGGGTCCAGGGTTTGGGGGGTGGCTAGTTTTCTTAATACATTGCAAACCACAAACAACGGAGTAACCCATATCTGAAGCCCTTCTATTTGTTGTTGTCAACTTGAAAAGAAACTTGGTTGTCTTAGTAAGGCCTTGTTGCTGCAGTGGTGGTTATGCTACAGCTCCCAACCCAAAGGCTCAGACAGCCTGTCCCTAGAACCACAGCACCTTGAGGTAGAAAGTGAGTGTTTATCAAGGAAGAATGCCTAGGCGTGTGTGTGTGAGAGAGGTATGTGTCGCACGTGTGCATGTGTGCCCAGGGTGTGCCAGTCAAACAGAACTTCATCAGTGATAGCTTCTGTTTTCTGGTGTGCTGGTTGTGGGGGCCTCATGCAGCTCACACAGGTACCGAGACATCTGCCATTAGCCACCTCTGACCCAAGTCATAAGAACCCCTGACATTGAATCGGATACTTTATCTCATCTGTGTCCTCACAACATAACCATTTAGGTAGGTGAGGCAGATATCAATATGTCCATGTTGGAGGTGAGGAGCCCAAGGCACCAGGAGGTGAGGGAATTGCCCAAAGTCACACAGTTTGGCAGAGCAGGGTCTCCTGTGTGCTCTCAGTCCTCCCAGCGTGTCCTGCCACCCTGCAGCTGTGGGGAAGTCTGCCCTTTCTGTCCCACTGGAAGGAAGGCAAACCCAGGACCTTCTCCCTGTCCTTGGAAATGTGCCCCAGCCCATGGGTCAACTCTGTGAGCAGGAAGCAGGGGCCCCACAGGTAGAAGGCAGGGGTCTGACTTTCCTTTTAAGTCCAGAGTTGCCTGAGTTCCAAGTGGCTTGCTGGCTGAGGGGCCAGGGCTTCCTCCATTTGAAAGCTCAGTCCTGGAAGAGTGGCAGAGGGGGAGGGTGAAGGGAGGGCTCAGCCCTCAGCCCCTCCCCCATCACTGACAGCTGTAATCTGCTTGGGAAAATCTCTTTTTTTTCCGCACAGGAAAAAATATTAGTTGTCCCGATAACAAGGAAAACAAAATCCAGTGCAGGGCATCAGAGACTTCCTGAGGTGGGAAACAATGTCCAGAGAGCTCAGTGGAGGAGCCTGAGCTGGGAGGCTGAGGGGGAACAGAGAGAGGACACTGGTCCAGGCCTATCCGGCCGATGGGGGAGGGGAATGACAGATCGAGGAACTTGGAAAAAAGATTTCCCCCCCAAAACCTTGAAGTTTGGGCTGTTGAGCTATATCCGGGAAATGATTCAGGACCAGTGCATGGCCCTGAACGGGAGCAGGCCCCTCCAGCTCAGGTGCTCTGAGGCCGCCACTCTTTCCTCCAGGTCTCCAGCTTGTTGTCCTGGTGCTGTCCCACCCCTGGCCTGGGGGGCCTGAGGGTGAGGCAGGAGGGTCCCTTCTTGGAGCCTGAAGAGGCCATGGGCACCCCACAGGCACCCCTCCCCCAGGCTTCTCGCCTTGTCTGCCCACAGTTTCTTTCCTGGGTAACTTTCCACTGGGGGTTGTGGGGTGGGGGTGGGGGGTCAAGAAAGGGAGGGCTTCTCCAAAGGCCTCACCTGCTGGCCTAGGGGACTCTGGTGCCCATGTCCCTCTCTTCCCAGGGCACTTGTGCTATTTGGTCCAGTGGGTGTGGTCTCTGAGCATGGTGGGCTGCAGGGAGGGGCAGGTGAGGGCCTGAGATTTAAAGCAGGGCCCTGAGCTCCCAGCAAGCAGTAGTTCTCAATCCTGGCTGCACATTGGGTCACTTAGGGAACTTTCAGAAAATACTAGGCCTCATCCCAGACCAGTTATATCAATCTCTAGGGAGTTGTTCAGGTGATTCTTATGTGTAGTTAGGGCTGAGAACCCCTGCTCTATGACCCTGTGAACCCTTGGTCACTTGCTGGCTGGTCCCCTCTACCTCTACCATCAGCACTGGCCCCTCAGTTCCAGATTGGAGCCCCTCAGAAATTAACGGCCTAGCTGGTAGCCTCCAGAGGTGCCTGCAGAGTTCCCTGCCCAGCTGGAGGCCAGCTGCCCAACCCAATAGCAGGTTCTGGGTTACACCCCCCTACCCCCTCACCCCACCCCCGCCCATTCCCTCTGCTCTTTCTCCTTCCCCCTGGGCAATGACGCCTGGGGCCTTTGTTCTCAGCCAACAGGAGTGTGACCAGAAACTTACCCACAGCTTAATTCCAGCCCCATTTACTGGCCAGAGGCTGGCCACCATCCACACTCAACTCTCCAGCTCAGCACCCCCTCACCCCCTACAGCCTGCAGCCCAGGTAAGCCCAGCCGCTCTTCCCCCCATCCCAGGGTCGTTGCCAGCTTTGTTCTCAGGAGGACCTGAGGTTCCTTCCCCCACGATGCCCTCAGCCCTGGCTCTGCACAAAACCTAGGGCCCTCAGGGAGGTCTGGTCTCTGAACAGAGGCTGTCACTTTCCCCAAGGGCTGGGGGTTCCTGCCAGGGGGCTGCTGCTGTGCCATGCCAAATACTGGGCTTCCATGGTAACCTCTTTGAAGTCAGAGACCATTCCTGGTTCATTTGATTGTTCATAAGCATGTACCTGTCACTTAGGTCTGTGGGAGCATACACGCATGAAGAGAACCACAGACTTTCCTCTCAAAGGCCTTCCCAAGACAGAGGGAGGGCTGTCATGAGCTATCTCAAGGTAGTACCATTTGAATTCCCTGAAACCTACCTAGAACTCCCCTACCAGCACAATGTAGGGGGCACTGTGTAGGGATCACTATGTAGGGCACAGTGTAGGGAGCAACCACTCCTTAAATGTCTGTTGAATGAGTATTTGTCTCCTAAGTAGAGCATAGTATGTCGTTCCCCTAACAGTAAATAAAGGGAGGATCTCAGGGGTCAGGGACAAGGTGGAGGTCCAATTGTATCAAATGGGCAGGGGGAGGGCGAAATGAGCCAGGACCTGCAGCCTGGCGGAAGAGAGCACACTAGGGTTTCTCTTTGCTCTCGGCCAGGCTTTTACCAGCTGAGGGACTCGCGAGTCCCTAGGGTCTGTCCAGAGGGTGTGTGGGTTACCACCTCCTCTGCCCAAGTGGTCTTGCCCACTTGGAGAATCACCAGAGATCCTGAGAGGCAGGAGCACAGAGCAGGCTTTCCCTTCTAAGGGGGCCTTCTTGGCCTGGGGTTCCCAGGGGTCTCCCCTTTCCCACTGGAGGAGTCCAACCCGGCTCCCAGCCCCCATCATAGCATTTTCCAAACAGGTGGAAGATGCTGTGGACAAGTGACCACCTGGCTGCAGGAGAGGGGAAGCCCCAGTGCATGTCCCTGGGGCTTCAATCTCCCCAGGGGCAAACGGTTGGCCAAGAAGCTACTCCCTGCTCCCCAGAAGCTTCGGCTCTGACCCTTGGCCTCTGCAGCAGGCTTCAGGAGCTTGGGGTGAGGGGGCTTAGAAGGGAGGGGCTCCAATCCCAGCTGCCTAGCTCTGGGTACTAACAGGCCATGCCGGGGGCAGCCGAGCTTGAGGGGGGGGCACCACCACCTGCTTTTCCTTGTTTTGTTTTCAGGGCACTAATTACTGTGCTGAGCTCCGAGCTGCCTAATGAGGCCGTTTGGATTTCCTGTTGTTCTGGCTTCCCAAGACCCTTAAAGGGCCAGCATCGCGCTAGAAGCGGGCCTGGATGGGATACCGAGTACTCTTATAAGGGTGAGCACAGAGGGGCTATCCCTAGGCTCGCCTGATTGCCAAGGGCAGTGAAGAGGGGCTGGTCCTGTACTTCCTGGCTGCTCTCACGCCCTCCATGAGGACCTGTTCAGAAGTGCTTGTGCTCAGAAGTGCTTGCACCGGAAGCAGGAGCTTCAGAACTGTGTAGACTGGTCAGAGCATGGGTGAAGGGGAGGAGGAGGCAAGGAGGCGAGTGCTAAGGAGGAAAGGCTGGTGATGTCACCAGTGCCCAGACTGTGAGAACCACTGCAGCACCAAGCAGGAGGGAAACGCGGTGACGTCCTGTTCCCCCCCCCACCCTGGAAAATAAACACTTGTTGTCTGAGAGGCCAGCGCCACTTCCGAAGGGGCAGACTGGCTGGGCTAGAGGCCCAGAAACTGGTCTGAGCCCAGCTTTAAGCAAAGGCCTGTGCCTAAGTTGGATGCAGAAAGACCCATGGGTCAGGCTGCCCCTAACTCAGCCCCTCTATGGCATACCACCCAACGGGACTTTGGATGCATTCGTTCCTTCTGTACCTTGGGGCTCATGTTTGCACATAGAGGAGCTGAGTATAGCTGGGGATGCCAGGGAACCCCCTTCCAATGCTTGATGCAGGCTGCAGATGGACTGGCTTGTCAGGTGGGGGGTGCCCCCATCTGCCTCCTGAGTCTCCCTTAGATTTGAGGCACAGCCTTAGCCCTAGGACTTGTCCCAAGTGCCCCTCAGGCTGCCCTAGATTATGGGTCCCCTGGGCCCCAGGAGGCCTGGCCTGCAGGGCCCTCCCCCACAGACGGGATGACGACATTGTTGTTCTTATACGGGGCCTTCCGCCTGGAGTTCCGGCTCCGCTAAATGGTGGGAATGAGGGTCCCAGGGACAAAGCCAGCCTGGTTCCCGCAGCCACCTCAGAATGGACGGAATCCCCATTGTGTGCGGGCGCCTTGTGCCCGCCCTCCCCTTGCCCCTAGCCGGACATGCCAACAAACAGCTCATTGAGCCCGGGGGAGGGGCCCAGGAGACAACAATGTTCCCCAGCGGGCCAGGGCAGTGAGCTCAGCTGGGGGTGGGGGCTGCCATGGAGGCCGGAGGGCGATGATCTCAGCCTAGGGAGGGCTGGTCCTTGCGACAGACTGACCCCAGCCTGGCCTCCCCGGTGAGGCTGAGGTCTGCCCAGGCTGGCCTCAACCCTGGCTGCCCCACCCCCTAGGGCAGAGCTGAGAACCGACTGGTGCTTCTCACGCTTAAACTGCTCCAGCCCAGGGCACCGAGCCGGCGCAGCAGGGGGACCCAGCAGAGCCACCCCAGAACCTAAGAGGCTGGTGGACCCTCCCTCTGTCAGTGCCATTGCAGATGCCTGTCAGCAAGGTCCAACCCAAAGAGAGCCCTCCCATACCACCAGCCCACACTGACCAAAGCAGGACTTTTGGATCAACAAAAAGATGCACTTTCTATAACCAGAACGATCTCAAGAGCAGGGATCAACCTGGGAAGGAGGTGAGGGTTCTTGTCCCTGGAGATATTCAAACCATTGGCTATAGAATATCGGGTTAGTCTAAGCGCCCTTGAGAGCTCACCTCACCTTGAGCTCTACATATATGGCCGCAGCTCATTCCTTTGAGACACCTCTGGACTCCCTTTGTGGGTTCCTGGCCTGACGTTGGATGAATCCAGGCCCCATCCAACCCTTTTCCAATCCTCTTCCAGGCAAGTCTAGGCTGCAAGGCAAGGCCTCTGAGGGAAAAGGAAGGAAGGGAGAGGGCTGGCTGGGAGAGTGGCATGGCCAAAGTGGCCCCCACTCTCAATATAGGAGCCAGGGAAGCCCTGATGTTGGTCGTGTAGGACTCTGTCTGGAAAGCAGGGGGTGAGAGGAGAGAGCAGCTGTCAGCAAGGAAAGTATGGAGCCTATTCCAGCAGGCCATCAAGGGTCTGGCAATCTCAGGTGCCCAGTCATCTCAGGGACAAGACCCAGGCATCAGGGCACACTTCTCTACCAGCCACAGATGCAGAAAGGCTCCTAACTGCCTCTGGCCTTCCCTCTGCACCTCCATGCTCCAGACCACCCTGTACACCACTGCCAGATGACGGCTGAACACCCTGCTCTGCTCAAGAACCCACAGGTTCCCTAATGCCTATCAGTCAAGTCTGAATTCATCTGTCTGGTGGGTCTCATGTCCATCCCCCTCCACATATAAAGTCTGCTCCAACTGTACCTACTTCATTTCCACCCTGGTCCTTTTCCTCTCTTTGATTCCCCATGCCAGGAATTCCCTCTTTACTCTTTATCTAAGTTCTGCTTGTTTTCCAGATCCAGTGCAACCTGCCTCGGCCACAAAGCCTCCTTAGACCCTTGAGGCCCCAGTCCCTCCTGAAACCTGGTTCTGCAGGTTTGTCACACTCCTTTTCATGGGCCTTATTTCATCTGCATATCCCATGGGCATCAGGAGCTGAATTCAATGTTCCTTTTGGCCTCACTGACCTTAGCCCAGTGCTAGGCACATAGTAGACCTCATCCACAACTTGGCGACCAATGGACCCAAACTCTGTATACACATGAGGGCACACACACAGGCCCCAGAAAAACTAACCATGGGGCGCACAGTGCCGTGCCCCAGATGGAACACATCTTTTGCCTGCATTCTCTTTTGATGGCTGTTTAATGGGCTTGTCCCAGCTTTCCTCTTACCTGGTAACGGAGATAGGGGCTCAAGCCACTTAAGAGAAGAGGGGAAGGAAGAGAGGAGGGAGTCAGCCACAGGGTAACTCAGGGTGGCAGAATGGCTCCAACAAGGGAGTGTGCATGCTGCCCAAGCAGGACTCATGAGACTTACGTGAGCGGGCACAAAAGAGGATTGAAACCTGTCTGTTTCTAAATGTACAGAGTTAGCTAAGGCTGTTCATGAAACCCCATTGCTCCAGAAATTTCATTCTGAGCTCCCAGACCTTAAATCCACCCTGCCCCTTTGCTGCAAAGTTCAAGTGACTGGACAGCTCCATAGAGCTTGTTTTTCTGACAGTGGCAGCCAGAGGGCTAAGGGGCAGGAGAGGCAAAGTGGCACTGGCTCACAGTGTCCTAGCATTGTCCAAAAATCTCCTTGGGGCTGAGAGGAGGCCCAAGTCCTGGTGTCTCCCAGGTGTCTCTGGACTGCTTCCCCGGATAGAATCTAGACACAAGGAGGGCTGGAGGCTCTTTGCTAATCACAGGCAAGGCAAGTTACTCATTAGCAAGCATCAACATGCAATTCTCATCAACTCCAGGGGAGAGTTCAACCTGGATTAATAACTGGGATACATAGTGTAGACGCTGTCACAGGAAGTTCCCCCATATGTCTAACCTAAATCCTTCCTGCCACAATTGCAGCCCATTTCCTCTAATTCTGACTGTGGTGAGAGAAGGAATCAGCCGGTCACCATCCTTTGCTTAAGACCCATTACCTACTTGACCAAGGCAATCAGATTCCTCCTCAGCCTTCTCCAGGGAACAGTGACCTGCCTGCTCATGCAGCTGTTCACAGAGTTGGCACCTGTCCCTGGTTTCTTTCTCTGTGTATGAGCGTATTTGAAATACAGCACTTCCTGGTTCAGGCCTGACCCTTCCTTCCAGGGAGGCTGCAGGGGACCACAGCCTGTCAGAGTAACCCCATTCCCAGAATCCTAGGGCTGCAGGGAAGGAGAGATATGACCCCACCCCCTATCTCTTGCTTGCTTCAAGTCCTGGGTGGCACCTGGGATCAGAGATCAGAGGTTGTGTGAAGAAATGAGGAGAGGTCAGAGTTTCTTTCTGAGTTGCTCAGTGGAGGAAGGTGAAGGGCACACAAAGACCCAGTGACACCAAGGGGTCAGGGACAATGCTTGGCCTAGATGCTAACGGAAGACCAGAGCCAGAAGAGGGGAGCAAGGGCTGAGTGGGAGAGTGGGGCTAGGGAGAGCTTCCCACCTGTGAAAGTTGACAGAGAAGAGAGGTTTCAGGAACAAATGAGCTGTACACTGGGAAGGGGGCAAGAAGAGAGGACAGTGGAGGCTAGCACTGCCAGGGCAGAGGATAAATGGGTAAGGAGGCTTCTACAGGAGAAGAAAAACCTTGGGGCAGGGAAGTCGGTCCAAGATCTAGGGCCAAGGGGGTACCTGAACTTTTGCTTTCAACTCTGCCTCTGCTCCCCCGCCCACCCATCCCCTGTCCTTCAGCACAAGTTGGTAGAAGGTTCTCTTTTGGCCCCATCACTCTCAGCAATGCCTCTGCCCTATGGCCTCCATTCTTTATCCCTGTAAGCCCCTCTCACAGTCCTCTGTGCCCTGAGGAATCTAGGCAGGAGGCAAGGGCAAGCTGGGGCAAGGCCTGAGCCTGAGGGTCTCCATGCAGAGGCCTCTCTGAACCTTCCCTCCCTTCCCCTGAGTCTCTGTGATCACTGGCTAGGGTGGGGACAGGAAGGAGCTAGGGAAGGGGAAGCTAGGGGCTCTGGGAAAGTTGCCGTGGAGGCTGCCCTAAACCCCGGACTCCTCTGTGGCTGGAAATACCCGCTGCAAGGCTCCTGGCCCTAGCTTTCCAGGCATCCCCTGTGTTTTGCAAATGAAGCCGGGGCAGCTGCTGGGTCACCACCAATGAGGGCCTTTGCCTCCAGGCAGCAGGTCTCCACCCTGCCCCTCCTCTCTCTCCTTCTTTCCTCCTGGCCAGCACACAGGAGGCTTGGGGAACGCTGCCTTCCTACACAGTTAAAAGGGGCTTCTCAAGGCAGGGGTCCTCAGCTTCTCCTCTGTTGGGCCCATTGTCTCTGCAGGCCAAAGCTCTTCTCATCAAGAAGAGAAGGCCGGGTCCACACCAGGTGTCCCAGGCAATACCTGCGCCGGGGTTCAGAGAAGGCAAAGGAATCAGAGCATGGGACTAGCCTAGGCTCTCAGGCTCCTGGGAACCAAAGAAAGGGAAGGTAGGAGGCCTGTCTGGTCTCATGAGGAGCCAAAGCAGTAACTCTGACCCATACTCAATGGTCTCACCCACTCAGACAACCTTTCCTTAGGGCATTTGGGTCATCAGTTATGAGCCATCAGCCCAGTTCAGTCTGTGTGCCCTCTTGGTGACTTGGGAAGAGCTGGGGCCCCCTGAGCTGCCAGGAGCCTCAATGACCAGGACAGTCCGAAGTTGACTTCTTCCTCCTACACACCTCTGCTCTGAAACACCACTATGAAAGACAAGCAAGAGGTGTCAACGTGAGATCTACACTTGGCCTTGGCCAGAGGGTCGTCTCTGGAAGGCCAAGGCCATGGGCTATTGGTTCTTCCAAACCATCTCTTCTCCAAACCCATTCTGAAAGTTCCAGTCTTCTCTCTCCAGTCAAGAACCTTGGTCACATCGTCTTCCGACAAAATGCCCTCACACTTGAGGTTTTCCACAGGGTCCATCTCTTTTCCATACCCATCTGGCTTTCTTTCTTTTTTTTCCCACTTTTTTTTTGCTCCTCTTGCCCCATCCCTTATAACTGTCTTCAGGTATCCTTTTTCCTCCTTTCCTCCTGGAACTCATTTGCCATCAGGAATCTTCCCTCTACTTCAAGTCTGCCCCTGGCTGTCACGATGTCACCTGTGGGAAAGAAAATTGATGTTTATTGGGCCCTGCAAATATATAATTGGGTATAGTTCCTCAGCACCTTCCCAAGGTCACTATCATTATTATCCCCATTGCACAGATGAGAAAACTGAGGTGTAGAGTTAAGAGTTAAATTACAAACCCAAGACCACATGGTTTCCAAGTGCCAACAGCCCTGTCCATGTAATGTTTATTCAGCAAACTCAATCAGAGGTTGGGAAGAGGCCCCATTCCACCTCAATCCTCCCATCTCCATCTTGAAGATTCTTCAGAACTCGGTGTCTCTACGCATCCACGCCCCAGGTCCTACCCCTACCTACTTCTCACAGGGCCTCTCACATCTTATCATCAACCACATTCTGCCTGCCCCCACCGCGAAGCCCCCAGGTGCCTGCTCAAGGTCACAACCAAGTCATCATCTTCCTCTCTCCTCCACCAGCCTCAGGCCTGTCCTATGGGGAACCCACTCTGTCCCGCGGGAAAGACCCAGAACCGGCAGTTCCTTGTAGCGACTCGAGAGAGAGGCGAACAAGGCCCCGCGGGGCGTCGCCTGCCGAGCGGGAATCCCGGCGCTAACCGCTGGCTCCCTTCTAGGGGCGGGGCGAGGACGGAGGTGGTTCTGCTGCGGCATCTGTCCGAGGCGGGCTGGAAGCTGCTGCATTAAATTGTAAAATCGATTTATTGACTGGCAGGTGCGAGCAGCGGCAGATGGAGAGTAGCGCTGCCGGGGCGCATCTGCGGGGAGCGGCGGCATCGATCCTGGCCCCCCTCCGAAACCCGTCAGTCCTGGTCCTTTCTCTTAGGCTCGCTCCCAATTGCAGGGCCAAGGTCCGCGGAACTGCGGCGCCTAAGCGGCTAGGATAGCTTGGCTCCAACCCCCTCCCCCCTCTTGGCCTCAGGGTCCCGGCTGCGCCCCCGCTGCTGGCAGGCCCTGCCAGCCCCACTGCCCCAGTTGGCACGCGGCGGGCCGGGCTGACGCGTGGCAGCGCCCTGCGGCAGATGAGGCACGCGCCGGCCTCATTTCAATGTGAATGGATCGAATGGAGCAGCCATGTGGCAGCAACAGTTTGCAAATCTCCCCGCCTTCTGTGCAACTCCCCGCCCGCTGCTCCCTGCACGTGGCTCCTTCTCCGCAGCGACCGCAGTGGCGCCCCTCAAGGCTCAAGTGCCCCGCCCAAGCTAGGCCAACTCCCCTGCCTGTGGCCTGCCGGGCGGGCGCTGTGGCCCGGCCCCCACTGTGCTCCTACCTGGTTGTGGTTTGCCCCGCAGAGAACGCTGTCCCGAGTATGTGGGGGAGGGGTGAGGTGGGGAAAACGGCACTGGAGGCCTCGGAACTGCGCCTCCTGCCCTGGGGAGGGCGTGTAGGCTATCCATTGGGGGAGGGATCCCGAAGCTCGACGCGGCCCCTGTCGCACCCCCAAAACCAGGGGTCAGTTTGGAGCACGGCTGGAAAGTAACCTTGGGACTCCTAGCCCCGGGTGCGGATTCTGCCAGCTGGGGGGTTGTTTGCAGCCTGCAAGTGGAGAGGACAGCAGAAGCAGAAGACCCCTGGGGCAGAGGCTGTGGGCCTTGCGTGAAGCCAGGTCTCCACCTTGCTCAGTTCCGGACTCTGGGCAGTGTTTCGGGTGCCGATCGGGGGATGGGGGTGAGAAGCCCTGGACCCTCAGAGGACCCACAGTCAGTCCGGGGGGGAGGGGGCCCAGGTCGGTGGGGGTGAGCGTCTGCATAGCGGCAGGGTCAGCAGACGTCCACGTGGTCCAACCCCACTGTGATTTGCACCCTCCGATTGCCTCACAGCTTCCTACTCCTGGGAGCCCCCAGGGCACGTATTGGGTTCTTCTGTCTGCCAAGTCCCGAGTGGGAGGAAAAGGGAGGGGCCCCAGCTGCTGACCCCCAGCATTTCGTTTCGGTACCCGCAGCCCGGCCCTCTCCTGCTCAGCAAATGTGGGCAAAGCTAGACCCCAGCAGAATGGAGTGCTGGTGAGTATTCAGGGCCGAGGGCTGTGTCCTAGTGGGATAATGAACTTCAGATAGGTGCTTCATAAATGCCCTTTGATGGTGATGCCTTTCCTCTTCAGGTCAGAGGATTCCTAGATCTCTGGGATCCCTTGCATTTCGGGGCTCTGAGGATAATGATGGTACTCACTTTTGTTTGGTCCTTGACTGTTTGCAAAGTGCTTTGGGGCACATTATTCCGGATGTGTATGAGAGGTAGAGAGAGTTTTCCAGATCTACCAATATTGAGCAAGATCCTCCGGTGGGACTGGATGTCTCCCTTGAGAGTCAGGCAAGTGCCAGCGCCAGAAAAGAACCGAGCTTTTATGAACTCTCAGGCCAAGATTTTGGGGGAAGCGCACGAACTAGGTAGGGCAGGACATCAGCTCAGAGAGTGAAGGGCACTCTTTGGTACCCTAGGTATGTCGAGGAGGGACCCGTAGAATATGGGTAGAGAGAGGATGGGAAACCCACTTCTCAGGTTCGTTGGGAGGCAAGCCCCGAGCTTCCCCTCCCTGGGGCCTGGGGACTCCGCCTGTCCATAACCTACATTGACTCTGGAGCGCAGCCTGGGCCCATCTGCCGGCCCCCGCCCCACCTCGGTTCCCCACGCCAACCCGGTCGCGCCAGATGGTGGCTGGGAGGGGTGGCCGTGCGTGGGGGACCCCGGAGCCCATCTCTTCACCTCGCCCCTCCCCCAACCCACGCTCCCAACCTCTTGTTTCTCATCCTGCCCTTCCCCCCCAATCCTCCACCACCACCCCAAGTAAAAAAATCAGACCAAACTCGGCATAGGCAGCTGTTGGGCTCCGCTCTGCGCCTTCCCTCCAGCCTCCCCCGGGCCGCGCCGCGTCCCTACTCCCCCCGCGCAGATCTTATCGCCCGACGACAGCCATCGCTGTGCGGGCGGGCTGACAGCTGAAGCCATCGGGCCCCCGCTGCCCTCAGCGTCGCAGAGAGAGAGCTCTCCGGCACCCCAGAGACTGGGAGAAGCCGGCCCTCCCCGGTCTAAGGCCTCCGGGGATCACGCCAGGTTCCGGGAAAGCAGCTGCACAGCCACGGCTGAGAAGTGCGGCCACCCGGGGGAGCCGCGAAGGCGAGACGGGTGAAACCTCCAGAAACTCAAATGAGTCCATGCGCTTCCAGTTCTACTCTACATCTCGCTCTATGAGGAGAGGACCAGGGTCTGCCCGGCCTCAGCCCTTCACCTTGACTCTCCAGTGGCTTGAGCCAACTCTGGAACCTTGAAGAGTTCCTCCCTGTCCCACCGGAGCGACAGGACGCAGGAGGGGACTTGAGGCTACTGGGTTGGGGGATATAGATGGTGGGCGCTGGAGCAGAAGCTGAACCCAGGTGAGGGGAAGCGCTGGAGGTGGGGCCAGACCCTCATTACCATACAGCTGATGCTCCCCTCCTCTCCTACCTCGGGGACCACGCCCTCTTTCCCCATCTCCGCGACCACGCGTCTTGGGGTTGGCACGCGGGGAGCCCTGGAGGGTTGCAGAAGGGAACAGGCACGCGCTGGACACGCCCCCTGCAACAAGGGAGGGAGACGCCCACCAGGTGGAGGGAGGGAGCCCCTGAGTCTTAGACGCTTGGCCCCTCTCCTTGCCTCGAGTGGCCACAGAGAGATTAATGCGTCCGCTGGCTTCCCTGCTGCGCCGAGGACGCGTCGTGGGTGGGCGCTCACAGGTTGAGGGCCGACAAGGCGAAGGCTCGCGAAGCTCTGTGAAGATCCAAGTCCTTTGGCGCTGGTTTCGCTTTCCAGACATAAGTTCTTTTTACCTGCTCGAGGACTGCAGGTAACAAGCACTGGCTGCCGACGCACCGCCCACGGGGACTCCCCAGTGTCTCCACCCCCACGACCATCCCGGAACCACTCACTCACCTCCCGCCCCATTCTCTCTGCCCCCCCCCGCCCCATTCTCCTGCTGCCGGGGTCTCCACGCATAACCCCGCGATTGCGGAGAACTGGTTATCTCCGCACGCGCAGAGCTGGGGGACCCAGGGGCTGAGAGCAGCACTGAGGGGCGGGGACCTGTGCCTGACTGGTTGGCGGGGAGGGGGGGTTGGCGGGGGCGGAGGCCCCCTCCGGGCGGCGCTGGGGCTGTAGCAGCTAGAGGCCCGGAGGGGAGGGGAGAGTGACCATGAGTCTGAGTGACAGGCAGCGAGGACAGGAGCCAATATATATAAGGAAGGCTCTCGAGCGCGCAGGTTTCAGTAGCGGCGCTGAGCGCAGGCTGGGAACACGAGGCCAAGAGCCACAGCTCAAGCCGCCTCAGGGCACTGTGTCCAGCCACTAGCCGGCTTGCAGTCCCAGGATTAGCCAGAGGACACGTCCTCAGCGCGGCCGCCGCCCAGCCGCCCTCACCTGGATTACCTACTGCCGCAATTTGAGCGGAGCTAGCGAGAAGGCGAGGCGGGAGGAAAGCCCCGAGCGGCGCCTGGCTTTTCAGAGACTCCTCCAGCGGGTGGACACTCGGCGAAGCGGCGTTCCGAACAGAGCCAGCTTCAGGGCGGGCGGGTAGAGAGAGCGACGCCCCAGGGAATGGCAGCCGCGTCCCGTAGCGCCTCTGTTTGGGCGCTACTGTTGCTGGTGGCACTTTGGCAGCAGGTAATGTCCCGCGCCCCCTCCGCCCCCGCCCGCCGCGCTCTGGGCCCGAACCCGGCGTTCGCCGAGCTGACGGCTCTCCCTCCTTCCCTCGTCCCTGTGCAATAGCGCGCGGCGGGCTCCGGAGTCTTCCAGCTGCATCTGCAGGAGTTTGCCAACGAGCGCGGTGTACTGGCCAGCGGGCGGCCGTGCGAACCCGGCTGCCGGACCTTCTTCCGCGTCTGCCTTAAGCACTTCCAGGCGGTCGTCTCACCCGGGCCCTGCACCTTCGGCAGCGTCTCTACACCTGTGTTGGGCACCAACTCCTTCGCGGTCGGGGACGACAGTAGCGGCGGGGGACGCAACCCTCTCCAATTGCCTTTCAATTTCACCTGGCCGGTGAGCACAGCCTGGGCGCACTGGGAGGTCACGAAAGCCGAGAGAAGGCGGCTCCCTGGGACCAAAGCCTTCTCTCCAGACTTCCTCGCTCCCCTCCAAAACAAAACAAAACAAAACAAAACAAGGGGCGTTCTCTTCTGATCCTTTCTTTCCGACTCTCTCATGGGAGGGACCTCATCCTCGGGAAGGCTCTCACCAGTCTCCCTCTTCCCAGTTCTCCGCCCTTTCTTCTCCCAGCTCTTGAGAGACGATTTTCATCACCAACCACCCCGGCGCGTCCCCCACCTCCGAATGGCTCTCGTGTACATTCCCTCATCCCTCAACCCTCCTCCTACCCTGGGTTCTCTTCTCGCCTTCCCTGCTCGCGCGCGAGGCTGCACGCAGACTCGTTATGTTGACCCGGGCGCAGTAACTGTATCCTGCAATTAGATTAATTAAACAGGCTGCAGCAAGGCACCTCCACCTCCCCCATGCTCATCTATCTATCTGTCTTCCCCCGCCCCCTCCTTTCGCTTCCCAGGGTACCTTCTCACTCATCATCGAAGCTTGGCACGCGCCGGGAGACGACCTGCGGCCAGGTGAGTAGCTCTCTCCGCCGCCACAGGGGGGCGACACGGCTCAGCGCCGAAAGAGTTAACCTGTAATAAATAATGGGCCGGGGAAGTGCGGGGTGGAGGGTGGGGGGCAGGACGCGTAGCTCGGCCCGGAGCTGCGCCCCGCGCTGGACGCTCGGATTCCGCCCGCTGCCTGGACTCTGAGCACAATTGCGTTTCCTGCGGGTTATTTTTGGCGTGGGAACGCGGGGAGCACGGCGGTGAGAAAAGGCCGAGGCTGCCAGCGCCGCTGACGGGCCCCTTCCTGTATTTTACACCTTTCGCGAATTCCGCTCCTTTGGAAAGGGAATAATGGCTTTGGGATGTTGTTCTGACACAGAGGAAAAGGATATTTCAGCAGCACAACAATTCTCACTTTGAAAAGGAAAAAGAAAAGCATTACCCATCTCTGAGGGCAGAACCCCTGAATGGGCACCAGGGGACCCCTTGCTCCCAGGGTCCTCCCCAGCATGGAGAACTGTTCTTTTTCTTTTTTTCATTTCTTTCATTCTGCCTTTCCCCCCACCCCCCCCCATTTTGACCCCTTTTCCTCTTTCCCCTGCCTATCTGCCTCCAGAACACTGGGCTATCTTAACATCCTTCTATTGTCCCCCTTTTGAATGGTATCAGGCCACTTGCATATGCACACACACAGGGCAGCTAAGCGATGGGACCCTTGGGTTCCTCTGGCTTGTGCTTACTGGCAGGGGGTCATCTGAATAACTGGTTTGATCCATCAGTTGTTGGCACCCTTGGGGATTGGCTGCCTTTCCTTGACCTGGCCCTCTGCTCCTTCAGAGGCCATGCCACCGAACGCACTCATCAGCAAGATCACCATCCAGGGCTCCCTAGCTGTGGGCCAGAACTGGTTACTGGATGAGCAGACCGGCCCTCTCCCAACAAGGCTGCGCTATTCTTACCGGGTCATCTGCAGTGACAACTACTATGGGGACAGCTGCTCACGCCTGTGCAAGAAGCGCAATGACCACTTCGGCCACTACGTGTGCCAGCCAGATGGCAGCCTGTCCTGCCTGCCAGGCTGGACTGGGGAGTACTGCGAACAGCGTAAGCATCCAAGCTCCCTCCTGCCTGCCTTTAGTAGTGGTGTTGGGGGTGGTGGGGATGTCCCCTGAGGTGGGGGGCAGGGGAAGGTGGCATCTTCTCACCACAGTTTGCTTCCCTCACAGACCATGTCTGGGTTGCCCACTGGCTGGGCCTTAGGAACAGCTGGAGATGCTTAGGACAGTTTGGGCTCAGACCTCTGTCTCCTTAGTACTCCTCCCCATTGTGCCAAAGCCCACAAGGACCCTGTTATTGCATTCCATTTAGCCTGGATTCTCCTTCCCTGTGCCTCTATTTCCCCCTAAGACACCCATGGCAACTCTGGGAGGCCAGGAGTGGCAAGTGAACCGAGGAGAGCTGGGAGCACCCCCAGGGCCAGGAGAGGAAGAATAGGGCTTCACAATTGTTGGTTTCTCAACCTCACCCAGCCCTGTTTTCTTTCCTCAGCTGTCTGTCTTTCTGGCTGTCATGAACAGAATGGCTACTGCAGCAAGCCAGCGGAGTGCATGTAAGTAAGGGACAGGAAGTAGTAGGGGGCTCATCCCCTAGCCAGGTCCTCAGCTCACCCTCAGCCTCTTTTGTTCCTCAGCTGCCGTCCAGGCTGGCAGGGCCGCCTGTGCAATGAGTGCATCCCCCACAACGGCTGTCGCCATGGCACCTGCAGCACCCCCTGGCAATGTACCTGTGATGAGGGCTGGGGAGGCCTATTCTGTGACCAAGGTGAGTCAGGGCAAAGAGGGGATTCAAAGGGATGGGCGAGATGGGCAAGAAGTGGGAGCCAGAATTATCACCTGTACCCTTCTCGCTTGGTGACTACTGAGCAGGCTTTCCCATTATCCTTCAAGGAGCTTGGGACTTTCAAGGGTCTTTACAACTGGCCTAGAATAAGATGGTGGGTCCTTCTTTCTCAGGTGCTGGGGAGGCAGGGTGGCTGGAGAAGCCAGGAGGGTGACAAATTGGCAGGCTGGAGACTGCACTCATAAATTCCAGCAAGGCCAAAGAGAGAGGGATGCCGGGCTCAGTTCCTCTTTCTACCTCAGTTATCTATTAACCCCCTAAGTGTTTGCTTACCTTCCAGGGCTGTTTGAGCAGCTCTCCTCTAAACAGCTGTCTGGTGGGGTGTGCCCACCAGCTGCCTAGAGGTTGTGTGAGCTAGGGCCTCTGGGTGGAGTGACATCTAACTGACTTCTCCGTGTGGGCAGAAACAGCCTCCCTGTTCATTCCTGGTTGCACTTGCCAGGCAGCTGCCTGAGCCCACACTGTCTCTTCCTGGTGTTTGATGAGGCTGGTCACTCTTCTGGCTATACAGGGGTCTGCCAGCCACAACTGTGGGGGAGGGAGCTTTTATCTCCATTCTGGGAGCCAGCTGCAGCATGTGCCTCCCATTTTCAGGGTCAAATGGAGTGGCTGCTGCCATGGAAACACCAGCACAAGCCTGGATAGGGTGGGCAGGGGGCTTGCCAGGAAAGAAAACTTGCCTAGTCCCTAACTCGCTGGCAACAAGGGGCTTGGAATTCAGCCCCTGTATTCTTTGTGCTTGTGTGTTGCTTTCTCCCCTCCCCCCACCCCCACCCCCCCACACACCTGGTTCCTTGCCATTCTTTTTCCTTTGCCCACATTTGCTCCCAGGTGACATAGTCATATACTCATCGTATGCAAACACAGCCCTCACAGTCTCTATATTTGCTCTGTCTAGTTCTCCCTCCCTGTCCTTCCCAAATAAGGAAACAAATATTTATACTTCAAAATGCCCTCATAACGAATTCCCCTTTTAAAAATGCCTGGTCACTACCTACGGTGGCTCCTCTCCGCTACTGTTTCTACCTATTAAAATGTTATCCCTCCTTCCAGGGTTACTCAGCTGCCCCTCCTCCATGAAGCCCTTTCTGACTTTCTCCTCAACATGTGGCCTTGCCATCCACTCCTCTTCCTTACCTTCATTCTGTTCTGCCTGCCAGTGTTCGTGAGCTTACCTGGCAGGCAGTGAGTTGTTCATTTGTATTTTTCAACTGTGATTGCACTGGTCGGATGTGGTTCAAGGTGCTTCATATCATGATTTCATTGGGGGAGGAGGAAGGGTATTTGGGCCTGGAAGACTGAGTTGAGGCCTCTGGGCCAAACATGGGCAGTGAACTTGCACCACAAGGAGCCTGAAGATGGGGACAATTCTCTGGCTCTGCTCAGTTGGTGGGTTCCTGTCTTTGCAGATCTCAACTATTGTACGCACCACTCCCCATGCAAGAATGGGGCAACATGCTCCAACAGTGGGCAGCGGAGCTACACTTGCACTTGTCGCCCAGGCTACACTGGTGTGGACTGTGAGCTGAAACTCAGCGAGTGTGACAGCAACCCCTGTCGCAATGGAGGCAGCTGTAAGGTGAGGTCCAGGCCAACAAAGGAAGGCAGAGGTCTGGTTAGGTGGTGCCTTAGCGTCCTCACCCCAGGTGGTCCATGGATATGCAGTCATGGGCAAGCATTGTGGGCAGGTGGGACCTAACCCCCAGCCATGCATCCCTGCCACCCAGGGTCTGACTTTGGCCCCTTTCTGGTCTCTCTCCAGGACAAAGAAGATGGCTACCACTGCTTGTGTCCCCCAGGCTACTATGGTCTACACTGTGAACACAGCACCTTGAGCTGTGCTGACTCCCCTTGCTTCAATGGGGGCTCCTGCCAGGAGCGCAACCAGGGGGCCAGCTATGCCTGCGAATGCCCCCCCAACTTCACTGGCTCTAACTGCGAGAAGAAAGTGGACAGATGTACCAGTAACCCATGTGCCAATGGTGCGTCTTGTTGCCTTGTTAACCTTGTATACCAGCCCTTGTTAACCTGGTATACCAGCCCTGGGGAAAAGAGAGCCTTCTGTAAGGGAGGGTCAGGAGAGGAGAGAGGCCTTGTCTGTAACTCTGGGCAGGATGAGATGGGTCCCCATCTATTTTGGATGGCGAAGAGCTTGCTTGATCAGCTGGGTGGCTTTGAAAGAGGAGTAGGTTAACAGTGGGTGCACCTTGTGTGGCTTCCATTCCTATTCCCATGTCAGAGGTCTGACCCTGCTGTGGTGGCCTCTGACCCTCCCCAGGAAGTCTTGGGCTAGAGAGAGGGACATTGGAGGCCTTGTGTCCCTCCTCAAGGGAGGCTGGTGCAGTCAGGGCCCTGCTCCTGAAGGCCTCACATTGCCCCATGGCCACGTGGAGCCTGGTATGGCACAGGACATCTAGAATGTTGAGCATCTTTTGGGATGCAAAGCATGCTGGTTATCTTTGTCTCCTTGGTCTCCTGGTGACCCACCTGGAGGCAGGCGAACAGCACAATGCAAGAGAGGAGCCTCAGGAGCTGCTGAAGAGGGATTAGAAGGGCTGAGATGGAGTCTGCTCTAGGGCTAGTCACTTAGTTAACTCCCTGGAACCACAGTTTCTTCATCACTGAATGGGAAATATATATGTCCTCTGCCTTGCATGTGCTTCTGAAGATTAAATGAAGCAATAATCATTACATTTATTTGAGCATTTACTATAAACCAGGGATGTGCTTCTGTCCTCATGCATCATTTCACCTAACCCTCAGAGACCTCCTATGGAGGGGATAGCATTGTACTCCAATTTAACAAATGAGGAAACTGAGGCTTAGAAATAAGGTAAAGCAACAGGTGCCAGATTCCCAGCTAGAGACAGCTGAGATTCAAACCCAATCATATCTGTCTGATTCTACTGTAAAGCTCTGTGAGATGCTAGTAATTTTTATACATGAGCCCACAAAGGCGTAGCGACCAGGGTCACCTCAACTCCAAGTCTCCTGACTTTTTATGCAGTGCCTTTGTAGTTGGACCTGTAAATGCTGGCTGCGTTCATGGATGCAAAGGACCTGAGCTTGTTCCTGGGATGGAGCACTCACCCTCTGCACCAGAGGGGTTCCCAGGTGATTGCTGACTTGTGCCCTGTGTGTACCCACAGGGGGCCAGTGCCTGAATCGAGGTCCGAACCGCATATGCCGCTGCCGTCCTGGATTCACAGGCACCCACTGTGAACTCCACATCAGCGACTGTGCCCGCAACCCTTGCGCCCATGGCGGCACTTGCCATGACCTGGAGAATGGGCTCGTGTGCACCTGCCCTGCTGGCTTCTCTGGCCGGCGTTGTGAGGTGCGGACACCCAGCGACGCCTGTGCCTCAGGACCCTGCTTAAATGGGGCCACCTGCTACACTGACCTCTCCCCGGAAAATTTCGTCTGCAACTGCCCATATGGCTTTGTGGGCATCCACTGCCAGTTCTCTATGAGCATACCACCTAGCTTCCCCTGGGTGGCTGTCTCCTTAGGTGTGGGGCTGGTGGTGGTACTGGTGTTGCTGGGCATGGTGGCAGTGGCTGTGCGGCAGCTGCGGCTTCGGCGGCCGGACAACGGCAGCAGGGAGGCCATGAACAACTTGTCGGACTTCCAAAAGGACAACCTAATTCCTGCTGCCCAGCTCAAGAACACAAACCAGAAGAAGGAGCTAGAAGTGGACTGTGGCCTGGACAAGTCCAACTGTGGCAAACAGCAGAACCACACATTGGACTATAATCTGGCCCCAGGGCCCCTGGGACGGGGGACCATGCTGGGGAAGTATTCCCACAGTGACAAGAGCTTAGGGGAGAAGGCGCCACTGCGGTTACACAGGTGAGCAGCACCTGGAGGTCTAGGGCCTGGCCACAGGCCCCTGTGTGGTATTGCCTGGGCTGCCCCCGGGCAGGTGGGAGGCTGGCACCAGGACCGTGACTGCTTATAAGCAAACAAGGCTTTGCTACTGATCTTCCAACAGGATTTCTGCCAGAGGTTTTTTTTTTTTTGTCCCTAATTCATTCATTCACAAATGTCAAGTGTCCACACTATGTCATTCCATGTCATGGCTTGCCTCTAGTGGTAATACAGGCCTGAGACCCTCTGATAAGGTTGGGGGTCCTGTGGGTCTTTTAGGGGCCTATTCCTAACTGCCCCCCAGGCTAACAATGGGCATCCCAAGTCCCCGTGTCTCTCCCAGAGCCACTTCTGCCAGTGCCCTTTGGCTCTCCAGGGTCCGGGTTAATGCCCCCGCCCTCCACCAGCCTTCTCCCTATCCCTCCCTCAGCGACCTGTCTTGTGTTCCCTCAGTGAAAAGCCAGAGTGTCGGATATCAGCGATATGTTCCCCCAGGGACTCCATGTACCAGTCTGTGTGTTTGATATCAGAGGAGAGGAACGAATGTGTCATTGCCACGGAGGTGAGTGCTGGGCTCACCTGCCCTTCCAGCACATCCCCTCCTGCCTTTTGGGAATGGGAAAGTAGCCTGGTTACTCTTGGCCCTAGAGGCCACTCTGAGGTGGGTCAGGACCCTTTTTTGGCAGGCCAAGTTCATTGGCTCTCGGGTCCCTGCTGGCCTTTTTGCCACAGAGGGTGTGAAACAGGAGCTGTGCTGGTGAGCCAGGCCTGGTCTCTTCCTGCTGTGTTAAGTGTTGGGCTGGGCGGCTGTGGCACCTGGCCAGCTCCCAGGCACTGCTTCCCAGCTGCTGGTGGGTGACCGTGGCTGCCTTGTGCCCCTCCTGCCCCTTCTCGCTGGCTTTCTCCACTGGCCCACCTTATGAGCACAGACTCCCAGGCGTGTGTGTGTGCTGGGGCTGAAGACCGGGGAGGGCTGCCCTACTTCCCCTCCATCCCACCTGCCCCATGGTCTCCCAGGAAGGCCCAGGGCAGTCACGGAAGGAGGGCTTGTACCCCAGGGTAACCTACTCACCCACTCTCCACATGCTCCCCAGGTATAAGGTAGGAGCCTCCCAGGACATCCCAGCTTGGCCCAGCAGCTAGAGCTTCCTTCTGCATTGTTTACATTGCATCCTGGATGGGACATTTTTAATACGCAACGTGCTGCTCTCAGGAGGAAGAGGGAATGGCATGAACTGGACAGACTGTGAACTTGCCAAGAGATGCAGTACTTTCCACACTTTTGGGTGTCTGTCTGGCATCAGATTGGCAGCCACGCCAGCCAGGGGAACAGAGAAGAGGAGAGGTGCCACTTGGATCTGCCTTGCCAGCGGTGGTCGTCAGAGGGTTCCTTTGGGGCTCTGGCCTATTTTCTAGAGGGAGTAGCAGTGGTCCTGTGGGGCCTGGAGCTGCAGTGGCCTCCACTGGCATCTGTGTTTCCAAAAGTGCCTTTGGCCCAGGCTTTATGGCGACAGCTGGGTCCAAATCAGAAAGGAGAGAGGAGGCCAGTAAGGGCAGGGCCATCTGTGGGCGAGGAAACCATTGGGTGCGGCTCTTGGCAGGAGTTGCTCTGCAGGTGAGGTAAGCGCCCGGAGCGGGAGGAGCACTTGCTGCCTCATGCCTCCAATTACTGCATGTGGGCCTTGCTCATAACACAACCCAGCCTGTCCCTGGCCCAGGCCCTCTGGGCAAGGATGTTGGTAAGCCTTACCTGGCTTCCACAGCCTGCAGCCTTAGGTATCTCTGGGCTCCTGTGAGAAGACAGGTGGAGGGCCAGCCAGGGGTGCCAGGCCTATGTGGGGAGCTCAGGGCAGTGATGTTGGAAATTGCAGTGAGAGAGAAACTGGGTGTTGTCATCACCTAGGCCCATTCCTATGGCCTTGAGCCTGGGCTCTGCCCATGCCCACTGCTGCCCCCAGCTGATCTTCAGAAATCAATAATATGAGTTTTTATTTTGTTTGTTTTTTGTAGTTTATTTTGGAGTCTAGTATTTCAGTAATTTAAGAATCAGAAGCACTGACCTTTCTACATTTTATAACATTATTTTGTATATAATGTGTATTTATAATATGGAACAGATGTGTACAGGAATTTATTACTTCTTGGGTCCTGTCTTTGTGATGGCCGAGGAGGGAATTCTCTCCCCGTCCTCTCTGACGCCCCTTTTCATATTGATGCCAGCTGCTCCACAAGAACCCCTGGGACCTGTGCATGCAGTTGGGCTTGGCCTCTGTGCCTCAGGCTCTTGTTGGCTTCCAGTCCTTGGGGAGCCTGGCTGCGCCCATTTAGTCCTCAGCCTAGGCCAGCCTTCCCTGCCTGAGAGTTGGAGGCTGGCTGTGGCTCCCCATTCCCCTTCTGCTCCCACCATTTCTTGGGGGATATGCCCCCTGACCTGAATCTATCCCCCTTTTCTCTCTTCAAGTCTGAAAAAGCTTGTGGGCTCCTGAGTCAACCTGGGGGATACAGAAATTTGGGGGAAGGGGACAATCTTGCCTGTTTTCCTTTTTTCAAAAGATTCTCTAGTTGGAGAATGGTGTCTCTGAACCATGATGATACCTGGGTCCTTCCTCCTGCCAATTTTAGATGGGCTGGCATGCTACTCTTTTTTCAGGTCCAGCAGGGCACTCGTCTTTGGGGCGGGGGATTTGCCTTGGGTCTGTCCTCCTTGCAGCTGGGCAAGAGAGCTGAGTCTGGGTACTTGGTTTGCCCAGGGCTGCCGGAGTTTATTGAAGACTGCAAGGAGGGGAGGAGGGGGTGATGGCCTTCCCTGAGTCCAGGTTTCTCTGACTGAGGCACTAATGAGGGAATTTCCAGCCTCACCTTCATGTCTTGCTTCCTCTAAGGCGAAAGATGGTCCTAAGCTACCACAGTCCTCTCTCTACAGCCACAGACATACCCCAAGGAGAGCAAATGACGAAAAAATAAATAAAAATGAGCCATTGACATAAAGCCGAGCAGAAGCTGCCAGCTCTCAGTCTGTCCACAGTAAGGCAAAATACTCACCAGATGCTCCCAGTGGAGTCCAAGGATATGCAGCGCTACTTGCCTCCCTTTTTCCCTTTCTCCCTGACATACAGCTTGCCCGCCCCTGGTCTGGGTGCCTACAGCAGAAACATGGGAGCCAGAGATCTAGGCTCATCCCACTCCCGGCACACACAGGCTCCACGTCTTGCTCATTGCTCCCTGTTCCCCTTGCTGCACACACAGGGTATCAAACAGGAAAGCATTCAGGGAACTGTTCCCACAGCCTGAGCCGGCAGCCGGGGGAAGAACAACACGACCTCACTCTTCCTGCCCAAAATGAAACAGGAAAGCGGCTCCCGGGCCCTGGGGGGCGGGGGAAACTGGGTTGGGACACGAAGGCGAGATGACGAGGCTCCCATGTGGGGGACAGGTAGGACACCCGCAGGCCTGCACGTCCACACCACTGGGCTGTGCTGGACTGCACGGGTTGCCAGCCTCTCAGAGAACAGACCTGGAGAGGAGCTGGCTGGCTAACCCTACTCACTGGCTCTAATACTCTAGTCAGGGAACTGGAAGAGTCCACCACGTCAGGCAAGAGGGGATCCATGTGTGGACTTGGTCTGGGCAGCTCCAGCCTGTACCTCATGCCAGGCTCCACCTTTAGTGACATGGCAGAAGCTGGACAAGGCACTTGGGTGTGAACAGGACACAGTGGAAGCCCTCCTCTCCCCAGGATTTCCAGGAGGTCACTCCCTGAAGGACCAGCCCCTTCTCATAGGAAAGGTGCCCAAGACTTTTCTGACAGTGTCCAGGTGCACAGGTGAGGTCCCAGGCTTGGCAGAAACAAGGCCAGATGATAGCTCTAGACTCACTCAAGTGTTTTCCATAGCTTAGCGAATGTCCACGTTTAATCTGCATGGGTATTTTACAAGAGAATTCAGGGTTTAGCAGTTCCTTAACAGCCTACAGGATAAGTCTGACCCCACAGTGACCTCCAGCTCTGAGGACAGCTGCGTTTCCAGGTCCCACTAGCTGGGAACCACCTGGATATCGCTGTGGGGTGGTGAGTCAGGGAGACTGTAAAGAAGGAAGGAATGCCTTTCTTTATCCTGCTTGCTCAGCCAGAGTCCCCTCTGCTGCCTCAAGGCCACGGTCAACTGGTCAGGGCGTGGAAAAAAAGGCCAGTGGCTCCTACGTCCCCCCATCCCAGGCTAGATAAGGCCACTAAACTCAGGTAGTATGGATTCTCCAACACTGATGGGGACCCACAAGCCTCTCCCCTCCTTGAAGCACTCCCAGCCTCTCCGCGTGGGTCCCCAGGATCTGCAGACCCAGCCCTCCACCCCACGTGGTCTGCTGCATTCCGGGAAAGGGATGGAAGTGATTCACTCAGGGAACTGTGACTGTCCCTTCCCGGGGAGAGGATGCGCCTGCGAGGTCCCAGCAGCCTTCCCTGGGCGGCCGCGCCCTAGCTCGCGCCCAGAGCGCCCAGTTCGGCCCCGTGGTCCGGCCGGATCCCGATGGGTCCGGAGCCACTAGCGCAGCGGAAGAGGCAGGTGCGGCGCGCTGACCCGGTCAGTGCTCCACCTGCCGCGGCCGCCGCCGGGCGCCCCGGAGGTCCCGGGCTCCCCGCCCCCCGCGTTCTTTGTTACAGCCCGACTTCCTGTTTGCCGCCTCCCGACCCCGGCTCATTTCCCGGGCCGGGAAGCCGCCGAAGGCCGCGAGTTTCTCGAAGACTATCCCGCCCGCTCGGCTCCGCCTCCCGCACCCCAGAATCCCGCCCTTGGCCTGGGAGCCCGCCCGGGCTGCAGTGAAGGCATCAGGGCTGTGCACCAGAGGGCGCTGCGAGGCCGTCCGGGCAGCGCACCGATGGGGCCGCGGGCCACTCCAGACTCCGGGGTCAGCTCTTCTCCGTCCTGTGGCCCATGGGACCAGCCAGGGAGCGGCAGCCAGATGCGAATTCACTTTTCGTGCTTGTCGCGCAGAGTTCCCTCCAGGCCTCGAGTCCCTAAGCCGAGTAAACTAGAGGGCTCAGTGCGACGTTTTCCCCTAAATATACCTCAGGGCGTCCAAAGAAGCAAGGCCCGATCGTGTACTCTGAGCCATGGCAGCAACCAGCTCTCTCCCCACTTCCAGATTTCAGTCCTCCGGTCATCCTCGCCTGTGGGGACCCTGAATAGAAGGGGACCGGCTGGAAAGGGCACCGGTTTTGAGTGGGGAGACTGAAGCTCCCTGCCAGCACCACCTCTCATTGCCAGGTGACCTGGGACAGGTCCATTTCTTCATTCCTTCCACACTGTTTGAGCACCCTTTATATGCCAGGCATTGGCGATAAAACATGGTCACTGCCCAAGGTAGTTAACCATCCAGTTAATTATTTTTTCCCTCTCCAAGAATACCTCTTGCGCATTACTGTGAGGTTGAAATGAGTTAGTGTTTGAAAATATTTGTGAGCAATGAGTTCTTTCACTAGTTGGTTAAATCTTCTCAAGCTATGCTAGCAAGCCACAGGATGGGGGTGGGCTAGAGAGGAGCTTAGAGTGTAGCTGGATGGATTCAGCAGCAGCCCTAAGACCAGGAAAGCAGCTGAGATCCCAGGCTGCCTCCACCATCGCTTCCTTCTGTGTCCCTGTCTTTAAGGAACACCACTAATCTAGGTCAGCCTCCTCTGATATGGGAAGTAGTGGAAGGAAGACCCTGGCTGTGGGGAAGGGACAGCAGGACCCCAAGTCTTCAAGAGTCCCCTTCCCCTTGGAGATCTGCCACAAGTGGCTTTTGCCATCTTTTCCTTGGCCTCAGGGGCCCTGCACACTTTATCACTCAGGCCAAGAGTGGGCTCAGCCTATTCCCTTTATCCCAAAGACCCTCTGAGGCCACAACACAGGGTCCGTAAAGCCAGCTGAGGTTATGGCCAGATGCAAGGTAACTGGCATCTCAGAAGTCTGGATTTAGCAACAGGTTAGCTCTGGGCCCAAGCCGTTGTGTCATAGTACCCCCTGCAGGGCAGAGCCAAAACCCTGCCAGGCCTGGCCAGCCTGTCTGTTTCCAGTGATTCCTCCTCCTGGCTCAGGTTGGAGGCAAAGCAAGCTCGGGGGGTTAGCAGAAAGGCATGTACCAGTTGGCTTGTCCAAGGATTGATGTCCCTTTTCCATAGTGGCAGAATTCTGGGCCAGGCCCATCATACTAGGCCCGGTCTGTTCAGTTTCATCTCCATCAGTGACTCCCTTCACTCAGTGCTTCCTCCTTCTTTAAAAAAATTTTTTTTTTAATTGGGGAACAGTGTGTTTTTCCAGGACCCATCAGCTCCAAGTCAAGTAGTTGTTTCAATCTAGTTGTGGAGGGTACAACTCAGTGGCCCATGTGGGGATCGAACTGGCAACCTTGGTGTTACAAGCACTGCGCTCTAACCAACTGAGCTAACCTGCTGCCCCCAGTGCTTCCTCTTCTATCCCTCTGGTAAAAGCGATCTCAAAGGTTTTGGGATCTACTTCCCATTCTCAATAGGTCCTTGGAGAATGGTGTTCCAGCTGCTTTCATTTAAGGGGCTTCACTTGCTTGGCTCTTTGTGGGCCTCAGAGTCTGCCCCCACAGTTAGGACCATTTCAAGCAGTCATAATTCTCCACATAGGCTGGTTTTCTAGGGTTCTCTTCTAAAGCCAGGTCCTACTATACTGCAGCATTTTCATGGGGTCTGACATTTGACTCTGACCCCATGGGCCTCCTCTCTGTGCAGCCCTGTCACTCCTGTGAAACGCTCTCTTCTGCAACTCTCCTTAGCCCTGTAGCCAGCCACTTCCTGCCCCCACAACACTCACCTTAGAATTGGGAGAGAGGCCCCACCATCCCAACTCTCTGTTGGAGCCCTGGCTTCTTCCTTTCCAGGTAGACTAGGCCAGGTCTGAATAACTGGAACCCTGGCTATGCCAGGGTACCCAATCAGCTGCATCTTTCTCCCTCCTTGGAAGCTAGAAGTGGGCAGGGAGCCAGGTTTTCCCACCATCCCATGAATCCTTCTGCCAGGGCATGGATGAATCCTTACAGTCCCTGCTTTTGTAGACAGGGGACCAATGTATCCTTAGCCCCTTGGCCCTGGATTCAGGTGGCATAACCAACAGAGCAGCCCTCTTCTCTTCTCTCTCTCTTCTGAGGTGGACTGTATTGAGGAATTCAGTTACTTCTTCCCATCCTTTTGCCAGAGTGTTGGTGGGACTTAGGAGGTCTGACAATCAAGTTCCTGAACTTGTTGCAACAATGTTGCTAACCTTTTTTGATATCAGAGGGATTATTCATTATGAATATGTACCAACTGGAGAAACAGTTAACCAAGTTTACTATTTGGAAGTGCTGAAAAGGCTGTGTGAGAAAGTTAGACGACCTGAACTTGTTACCAATAATTCATGGCTCGTGCATCAGACAATGCACCAGCTCTCACAGCATTGTCTGTGAGGGGGTTTTTAGCCAGTAAACAAATAACTGTGTTGGAACACCCTCCCTACTCACCTGATCTGGCCCCCAATGACCTCTTTCTTTACCCAAAGATAAAGGAAATATTGAAAGGAAGACATTTTGATGACATTTAGGACATCAAGTGTAATCTGACAACAGCTCTGATGGCCATTCCATAAAGAGTTCCAAAATTGCTTTGAAGGGTGTACTAGGTGCTGGTGTCGGTGCATAGCTTCCCAAGGGGAGTACTTCGAAGGTGACTATAGTGATATTCAGCAATGAGGTAGGTAGCACTTTTTCTAGGATGAATTCGCGACCAATTGTCCGACCTCATATATTTATATTTCTTATTATAAATCACAATATCACAGTAGACTATGGTTTTACCCTGAATAAAATGGAAAGTGAAAAGTCTGGAGTAAAATAACAAGGAGACAATGTGTACCTTGTGCTATCACGTACCAGGTGCTGGTTATGTTGTCATTGTTTTCAGTCCTCATCAGAACCTACAACATACTATTATTTCCCATTTCACAGTTGAGAAAACTAAAGACCAGAGACAGTGTGCCTGGGGTTCACTCAGATGGTAAATGGTGGCGTAAGGCTCAAATCTGGGCAAGCTGGGCTTAGAGGCCATGTCTGGAAAGGTTTTTCACCCGCTGGAATCAGCAGCTTTTTAAAGCAACTTCATCATTTAGCATAATAAACTAGCATGGCCCCCAGCTCCTAAAACACACTCTTCCATTGTTTCAGACAATGTGGGCACTAACACCAGAAGTTGATTGCAGTGACTAGAATGAGAGATGAGAAACAAATCATAAGGACATGAGAAGTGACTGCCTGAAACAATAAGGAAAAATTAATTTGGGAAAGGTCCAAAAAAGGAAGCCACCATGTGCATATCATGTGCAATTTTTCAAGGTGGAGGTGATGCTCTCTCATCACCTCTCACACGCTGGTACCTCTGTGGGCATGACATCTGCAGCCCCTTCTTGAGGGTATTTTAGGAGGAAAGATGGGATGGTTGTTGCAGTTAGAGAGGAACCAGCTGAGTGAGTGGTTTATTGTCTGGGAGTGTCCCACTGGGAGGGAAGGAGACAGATGTTGTTGGCAAGGGTAAGGAAGGAATGGCAGTAAGACATGTTCCCGGGAAGGTGGCCAAGACCCCTAGGCCAACTTTTGTGGGGATTCCTATTTTGAGAAGTTCACGGTTAAACCTGTCTTGCAGGATTCCTTCTCTTCTGAACCCCAGGGTGCCTTGGCTTTTTCCAAGTAAGAGAGCTTCACTTCTACTTTCCATGAGCCAGCATATATTGGCTCCCTTGGTCCTTCAAAGATGAAGTCTGCTCTCAGGGAGCTCTCAGGTTTGGGGGAGGCAAGATATCACATGCTTATTAGCCAGTAGGCTCTGGGGTTGGACTACCTGCCTTCAGTCTCAGGTTCCACGACTTGCCGTGTCACCATGAGTAGATTACATAAATTTCCTGTGTTCGTCTGTTTCAATTTGCTCATCTGTGAGATGATATTCATCTCACAAAGCAGTGGAGACGTTTGTAATTAGAATAGATGTAAAAGCACTTAGAAACTGGAGCCAATCCTGTCCCTCACGACAATTTAAAAATTATTTGAGAGCCATGAATATATTTTTACATAATCACTATTATGTGAATAATATCCTTTAAAAATTTTATAAATGAAACTATGATAGTTTAATTTTCATTTTCAATTTTACTGCAGAGCCTGCGGCTCGCGAGCTGTAGTTTGCTGACCCCTGGCGGCTCTTCCATCTCAAAAGTTTGCAGACCCTGGCCTAGCTCATGGTAAGTTCACAATAAATGATTGTTTCTGTTATAAGCATGAGGTGGAGGGAACAGAAAAATAAACAGAAATTGAGGTAAGAGGTTGTGGGAGCACTGAGGAGGGAGTGCCTAACTCTGCCTGGAGCACGAGCTGGTTACTGATGACCTTACCAAAGGAATTATTAAAACCTGGGGCTTTGGTCCCGGTGGGAGGAAGTCTCAGAATGGGCATCTCAAAAATGTTCTCCAGGAGACTCTGCTATGTTATCTGCCCCTTAGCTACCAGAAAACTATCAACTACTCTTTAAAAGGAATTTTTATCATTAAATGTATACTTCAGGGTGACCACTCGGCTCAGTTGGTTAGAGCATGGTGCTGATGACGCCAAGGTTGCCGGTTTGGTCCCTGCGTGGGCTACTGTGAGCTGCGCCCTCCCTAAAGAAGAGTCAGCTATGCCATTGTAGCATGAAAGTAATGTGTGACCAATGACCATGCTGTTACCCAATAAAATTAAAAAAAAAGGATACTTCATAAGCCTTAGAAAATAGAGAAAAGGATCATCCAAAATCCCAATACCTGAATACATCAATCATTAGTATACGGTTCCCCACCATCTTTTTCCTCATGCATCTTGTTTTTGTTGTTTTAATAGTTTTAATTATAGTGCACGTGATAGTCACATTTTGCATTACTATGCAATCATAGGTATTTTTACTATGTTGTTTTTCATAATGGATTTTTATTTTTATTTATTTATTTTTTTTCTAAATAGAAATGGATTATGTTCTCTTTTAAAAAATCCCAGACAATCTGAATTGGTATAAAAAAAGAAAGTGCAAATCTCATGTAGTCCTACTACTCAGAGGTCATCACTGATCATGTTTCTGTGTTCTTCCAGATTTTTTTTCTAACCAAAGAAACACATACAGACTTAAGTTTAAAGAGTTATATTAGGTTATTTTATAACCTGCTTTTTCACTTAATTATACGTCATAGATAGGTTTCCATGTCAATATGTATAGGCATATATAATTGTTTCTAATGACTGCACAGATTTAATTTTATGTCTGTATTAAATTTATGTAACTTATTCTCTATCGTTGGATATTTGCTTGCTTGCTTTCTTTCTTTGTGTGTGTGTGTGTGTGTGTGTGTGTGTGTGTGTGTGTGTGTGTGTGTATTTCTCCACCATGTGGATTGACCAGAATTTACTTAAACATTTAGCTATTTTTGGATATTTAAGTAGCTTTTCTTCTTTTGTTTTTCCTATAATAAATAACAATGCATTGAAAAATCTTCAGGCATACAGCTTTCCCCATATTTTGAATAATTTCCTGGAGTGGAAGTATTGGTCAAAGGGCAGGGACATTTCATGATTCTTGATTTGTATCAGCAAGCTGCTTTTTCAAAGGGTTGTTTGTGTCAATTCAGATACTTCCAGCAAGGTGTTCATACCAGTTTCTCTGGCTCTCATCCAACTACCCAAAGGTGGTAGATGGAGGGGGGATATTCTCCCTCAGAAGCTAGCAGCAAAGGAGGGGTCATAGGGGACAAGATAGAGAGCAGAGGAGAAGAGGGGAAAGTAAACACGGGGAATGGAGGGAAAGAGAAAGGAATAACCAGAAACAACCATTTTACCTGTAATTTTTTCCAATTAGAAAACTAATTCATGCTCCTTGTAAAAACCCCAAACTTTTACATAAATGTTTACATTTAATATTGAAAGTCCTCCTCTGGAGACAGGTTCTGCTAACAGTTTAGATATATTCTTCCAGGTCATTATTTATTTATTTTACAAACATTAATGTATAATTTGTTTTGTTTTGAAAGAACTAGCTTCATACTGTACACACCATGGTGCAACATTCCTACTGCAGAATATGTCTTAGGCACCTTTGGAATAACTACTTTAAGTGTGCAGATAGTTTCTAGTTTAAATATCTAATTAGAATCGAATGAGATGCAATATTGCTCACTTCCCCTGCCAGTGGGCTCACCCGGAACCTCATCAGCAGTCCCGTGCAGGACAGGCCTTCTGCCCTTTCCTTTTTCCAGCCAGAGATGTATCCCCAGAGGGACAGCCTCTTGCCGCTGCTTAGGGGGTCAACTCCAGGCGGCCTGAGGACCCTCTGTCAGTGCGGAGGCTGGTAGGTGCTCACAGTCCTCTGAGAGCCTGAACTTGGCCTTCCTTGGGTCCGCTGCTCCCCGAACCTCGGTTCCTAAGGATTAACTCAACCATTGATGCAAAAGTCTCATGTATCCGGAGAACTAAACCCACAGCCTCAGGGTAGGACGGGTCTGGCTTTCCTGTTTTTATGGCCTCTCTCCGCAGGTCCCACCACCACCACCAAAGTGACGGCGGCATTTTCAAGCTCTGACTGGCTCTTCCTCAGCCTACCTGGGCTCAGGAAGTCCCACTCCTGGCCCGAAGCTAGCCCTCACTGAGGCCCGCAAGCTCACGGCGCCCGTCCTGGCTCACCGTCGCAGCCTCTGCAGAATCCTTTGTCAGCCCCGTGACTCAGTTTCTCCATTTGCTCACGCGGGCCAACAGCGTGAGGCACCTGTGCGGAATGCGGAGGTGCCTCCGACGGTTTCTTCAGAGTCGTACTCCCAGCCGGACGGAGCTCCAGAGACAGGCATTTACGCCGCCCAGAGAGCTCCTTCTGGCCATGCCCTGCACTAACCCTGGTGAGTCCGTGCTGCCTGGGGTGGCAGTGACTCAGCCAGGTGCACCTGCAGGACTGCTGGGGAGACATAACCTGAGACCCGCCTGCCGTGGTTCCGGAAGGGCCCAGGTCATAGAGGGGCTGCAGGGAGACGACCAGTGCCCGCGTCCGTGCCCACTGCCCGCCGCCTGACGCAATCCGAGGCGCCCTTGCTGCACGCCAAAGCTGGGGAAACCTCCCCCGCGGTTGCATCACTCCTGACAGATTTTTCTACAGAGATGGAGCTGAACCAATCAGCGGGCGCGCTGGACCAGGGGCAGGCGGCTCAATTACCCACTCAGAGGGCGGCGCGGTTAACCGGGCAGCAAAATCCAAAGGTAATTGGCCAAAAGGGGATTTTCCCCGCCCCAATCACCGCGGCAGCTGGCCGTGGTAGGCAGGGCCCGCCAGCCGGAGGGTTTATAAAGGACCTTGGCAGGGGCCGCGCAGCTGGAGCGACCAAGCGGTGCCAGGCCAGGTGTGCGCGTCCGTCGGTCCTTCCGTGCCCCCGCCGGAGACCTGCCCCGGAGGCCGCCCGGGCCCGTCCCTGTGCCCGGCACCATGAAACAGGAGTCTGCAGCCCGGAACACCCGGCCCACCTCGCCGCCACCCGCCTCGTCGCCTGCGCAGCTGCCCGGGGTCGACGGCGACCCCCAAGCGCTGTGGATTTTCGGGTATGGCTCCCTGGTGTGGAGGCCCGACTTCGCCTATAGCGACAGCCGTGTGGGCTTCGTGCGCGGCTATAGCCGCAGGTTCTGGCAAGGAGACACCTTCCATCGGGGCAGTGACAAGATGGTGAGCATCCGATCATGCCCCGGGGAATAAGGGGTTGGGGTGCGGTCAGAGTAGTGGGCGCTGATGCCCTGGAATGTCCGGGGCTCTCTGGGCAGACTGTGACTCCTTGCTGGTGAGGGATATGTGTAACTGTGCCTGGGGTTTGTGGCTTAAATTTGTGTGCCCAGTGGATCACTCACTGTGCGATGGCTTGAGTCGGTGATCCTGTGGATCACCGTGTTGATGAATATTTCTGATTACCGGTCTGGGCCACTACCACATATCCAATTTTCGTACATCCATGCATCATCACTCCTTCCACTTTTTCTGGCTCCATTGGGGCTCTCTGAGGCCTGGGTTGGCAGGGTTGATAAGGTTTTCCTCTGGCACTGATGGCAGAGCTGATTTTTAACTTGTCTTTTTCAAACTCTTTCTTCCCTTTCTAGCCTGGTCGTGTTGTGACCCTCCTTGAAGATCATGAGGTAAGTGCCTGAGTGAAGAGAAGGACTCTGGGGCCCAGCACGAAGGGGTGTGGACAGACAGAGCTTATGGGTCCTTGGCTGCAGGCTAGATTAGATGTCCCTCTGGTTGAACGGAAAGGTGGTCTAGCTCAGTGCTTCTCACAATAACCTCCTCAGAGCCTGACACTCAGATTCCTAACAAGCTTACAGGTGATGATACTGGTTCTCAGACCACGCTCTGAGTAGTATTCTTGTTCACCCTGGGGCTAGACCACCTTGTCAACCCTTGTTAAGAAAGGGAAAATGAGGGCTTGATGTATTATTACTAGATGGCTCATCAGCCCTCCTTTCATCTCCTTAGAGAGCATAGTCCTGGGGTGGGACCTGCAAGGAACTATTGTGACTGACCCTGGTGCCCATGTTTCCTCCTAGGGCTGCACTTGGGGTGTTGCATACCAGGTGCGAGGTGAGCAGGTGAGCGAGGCCCTGAAGTACCTGAACGTGCGGGAGGCAGTGCTTGGAGGCTATGATACCAAGGAGGTCACCTTCTACCCCCAAGATACTCCTGACCAACCACTCAAGGCACTGGCCTATGTGGCCACCCCACAGAACCCTGGTTATCTGGGCCCTGCGCCTGAGGAGGCCATTGCTACACAGATCTTGGCCTGCCGTGGTTTCTCCGGTCACAATCTTGAGTACTTGCTGCGCTTGGCAGACTTCATGCAGCTCTGTGGACCCCAGGCACAGGATGAGCACCTGGCAGCCATCGTTGATGCTGTGGGCACCATGCTGCCCTGCTTCTGCCCCACCGAGCAGGCTTTGGCACTGGTCTGAGGGGCTGAGCCCTGGCAGGGAGTGCCTATGTTGTCGTGGGGGCCAGGTCCCCACTCCTGTGCACAAAGACAGACTTGATACAACTGGAGCCCAATGAGAGGACTCGTGGGCAGCAGGCGTTTCTCTACCTAAGCCCTTGCCTGTCCGTCAACCTCCAGCTCTCTCCTGCCTGATGCTGACTTACTACTTGAAACTTTATTTATTGCACCATGTTGGTGTTGTGGGCAAGGTGAGGGGCCTGCCCTGGACGTAGGGGCTCTGCTGAGTGGTGCCCCACCCTAGGCACCTGGTGCCTGACCAGATTCCCCTCAGTGCTGCTGCTAACCCCACACCACCCAGGCCTCCAGCTCCCCAGGGAGCCTTCAAGAGCCTTGACCCTCTGCCCTCGACCCCCAGATCAATCTTTCCCTAGCCCCGGAAGTACCACCTAAGAAAGGTCTCAGCCTGCTGATGAGGGACAGGAGGAAGTACGGAGAAGGGGGCCTTGTAGGAACTGAGTCCCCTGTTAGCCCTGCTTATTCCCCAGGTCCCCAGGGCAAATCTGGGTCTGGAGCCAGATCTGGGCCTAGGCCTCTGAGCCATTTGGCTTTGCTTCCCTGTCCAGTGTGTCTGGGCCAATCCTGTCTGTCTGTTTGTCTATTGGTAGGAAGCTTATTACTATAGGCCCTGGCATCATCCCAGTCTGTCCCATAATATTATCCATAAACTGATCTCTTATTATCTGTGCTGTGCTGGAATGTGGTTCTTTCTTCATGTGGGTTGGGGTGAGTGGGGTTTGAAGTCCTGGAAGCCTCATAAAAGGGGAAAGGACTCTCTCTTCATCTCCATCCCTCACTCCCAGGGAGTGGGCAGCTCAGCAGGCAAGGCTGCCAGGCTACACCACTCCTATGGGCACCATTCATGTCTTGTGCACACAAAGAACACCCCTGAGTCATGCAGAAGTCAGCCCATGCAGCTGTACTTGGCAGCCCTGTGAGCAGGGTCTTTGCCACCGACCTGGTACCTGGTATCTCCTCCTAGCTGCCCTGAGGGGGCTGGCAGACTTGGAGCTCAGACCAGGTCTTCTTCCTCCAGTTGCAGGGCCAGCTGCCACCTCTTCCTGACAGTGAGGCTAGACCCCTGGCTTTCTGCTAGAGGAACATGTGGGTTAGGGTGGGGTGCTGACAACTTCTGGGACAATGCTGACAGCAACTCCTGTGGTCTGGAGGGCCTGGTGGCCCGTTGACTTTTGAGGTCTAGGTGTTCACTGTTGCTTCCTGGGGTTGTGTCTCTCTTATCCTGACTGCCAGGACTCTTCCACAATGGAATGAGTTGCTGAGATACCCTCTGGGCTACTGCTTGTTCATCCCCTGGCTGCCTCGGACTACTCTTCACTGGCCCTGGCTCCCAGGATCTCATCCTGACCCTGGGCTCTGAAAGTGGGAATGGCCCTTCAGTGGGCTCAGCCTCTGCTTCTGGACCTGCAGAATGGGTGTGGGGCCCTGATGAAAGGCTTTAGCAGCAGAAGAGCCTGGCTCCGACCCAGCCCCTTCCCACACTAGCCCAGCGACCTCCAGAAAAGTATTCAGCCCTCTGAGCACTAGTTTACACTGGAACGCTGTGTGGTATCTGTTGCTGCTGCTTTTATTGTGGCTGGTGTCCTGGATTGGTCTGGGTGTCCCCGGCAGGGTCAGCTCTGACCAAATTGGTCAACGTTGTGCCTGGGGAAGCTGCCCATGTGTTGGCAGACTCGTGTCTTGGCCATTGATGGGAAAAGTGTGGAGTCCAGCCAGACTCTTGGGAGCTCAGTCAAGAACAACACAACAAGAGGAGACAACGGGTGGCAGGAAGCCCTGGGCGGCCGCCTCTCGGGCCTCCTGTGCAGAGGCAGGGCCAGGCAGTCAGTCCCGGTGCTTGGAGCAGAGCCCTGCTCTATACCAAATGTAGGTGGGGAGGGCTGCTTACTAGTTGCACATGGGTTCAAATTCTTCAAATCATTCATTCAACAAGTATTTACTAAGCTGCTCTAGGCCAGTTACCATTCTAGACACTGGGGGTACAGCAGTGAAGGACTCCTTCTCCTCAAGGAACTAGGAGCCTAGAAACTCTGAATGGTGACTCTTCAGTATGAAATGTGCTGTGATGAGAGGATAAGAGGGCACCCAGCTTAGGAAGGGCTCCTGGCTTGGTGGGGGTGGTCAGGGAAAGCTTACTGGGGGAGGGAATAATGAGGCAGAGCCCTGAGCTTGAGAAGGGGTCTTAAGTGAACAGAAGCAGGGAATAGATTGTGCTCGTGGGGGAAGCAAGGTCAGATCAGCTGGGACAGAGTGGTGTGGGGGAGGGGATACGGGCTGGACAGGTGGCAGGACTGCATCCTGCATCCTGCATCCTGCTGACCGGCCTGGTGAGCCGTGCTGTGGAGGTGGCATTCTTCCTGTGTCAGTGGGGTCCCTCTGTGGACTCTGGGTGGGAAGAGACAGCTTAAGAAGGAACACTAGCTGCTGTGCCAGATTGGAGGAGGAAGGCCAAAGGGAGGCCGGGAGAGGTGAAGGTGGCCTGAGCTGAGGTGTGGCAGTGGGCATGGACAGGAGGGTGGATTTGAGAGCAGGTTAGGGAGTGAGGTCAGCAGGATTTGGTGTGGCTGGTGATGAGGAAAGTGAGGGAGGAGCAGAGGGCCAGGGTTCAGAGTTGGAAAGGGCGGGGGTAAAGACTTGTCCCGTGTTAGAGTGTTTGAGTTGGGGGTGCCAGTGGCATCCATGTGGATATTCAGGAGACAGCTGGATAAGTGGGTCTAGGACTCAAGAGAGAAATCTGGGCTGGAGTTAGAGACTGGGAGCCATGCATGTTGAGACGGGGCCTGAAGTCTTGAAAGTGGAGAGAAAAAAGAACAGGGTCTGGCCCAGCCCAGAGGATCCTAGACCTGGTGGCCTGAGCAAGACAAGAACAGTTGAGAACAAGCAGCTCTGAGGTGGAGAAGAACCAGGAGGGCCAGGGTCATGCTGCCAAGATGTCAAGGACAATATGGACAGGGGTGTCCATTAGGTGAAATGCTGGGGATGCTTGGCCTCAGTGAGAGCAATTTCAGGAACAGTGGTGGGAAGCCAAAGATGGGGGATAGATACAGCTCTCAAAACACTTGGCTGCTAGCAGGGGAGAGAAACAGAGAAGCAATGGAGTGTCTGGGGAGGGCATAGGTGTCTCAGGACTCCTTTACAAATTAAAAATTATTGAGGCCTCCAAGAGCTTTTGCTTATGTGGGATATAGCTATTGACAACATTTAGTGTATAAGAAATTGAGAAGTTTAAAACATTAAATTCAAAATAAAATAATATATCCATAACATGTTAACATTTTTAAAGAAAAATGACTCTATTTTCCAAAACAAACAAATTTAGTGAAAAGGGTGGCATTGTTATATATATATATTTTAAAGATGTTATTATTGGGGAATTGGGGGAGGGGAACAGACAAGTTGCTGTCCTTTTGTTCTTCAGTCTAGTTGTGGAGGATGCCACTTCACTGGCCTATGTCAGTATTATCATTGTGCTCTTCCCATGAGAGGCAGTCGCTCACCTGCCATTGGATGGCGGCTCACGGCAGCTCACAAGAGCTCACGCCTGCCGGCGGCCAGCCCCACTGCAGCCTATGCCATCGCTGGCGACTCACGGCAGCTCGGCTCCAGGTCGAGCTGTTGTTCACCATCTTAGCTGTAGAGGGCGCAGCGTCACTGGCCCTCATGTGGAATCCGAACCCGGGCCCTGCTGCTCAGAGCTGGCGTCCCAAGCGAACTCCTAACCAACATGCCACTCGGCCGGCCCATATATATATATATATATTTATTTTATTTTTTTTTCCTTATGTATTTTTAATGTCTGACCATGGAAGTAGCTGGATTCTCATCTGCTTTTGTATTCAATCTTTAGCAAATCCATATAACATATAGCTCTGGAAAACTCCATTGTACACTCATGAGGAAATGAGAGTAAAAAGGCAAATAATCTGTTAGTATTATTGTGAAAATAGTTTTGACTTTACAGAGCCTCAGAGAGGGTTTTAGTAACTGCCCAGGGGTCCCTGGGCCGTTTTTGAGGGCTTCTGGTGTAGGATCATTAAAAATTTTTTTGGTTTCATTTCTTTTTTAGTTGGAGGGATTCAAGCAGGGTGATGTGTGGGTGCCCAACCTTAGGTTGCAGCATTAAGGAGTTTCAGAGTTAGCAGGAACCTCAGAAATCATCCCGTCCATCCCTCAAGGGCATCCTTCTGAAGGACAAGGAGTGGGTAGGAATGAAGGACAAGGAGTGGGTAGGAAGGATCAGCCAATTCAATCCCCGTTTACTGAGTCTAACAGGGCCACAGCGCCCTGGACCTCCAGCTGTGGGAGACAGTCAAACACAGAATCATCCTAAAACCTAGTCTCAGATAAGGGCAACTCCAGGAACTCAGGGGATGGGGCAGAGGTGGTCAGGTGTAGGAGGGCCTTAAAGAAGCCACGGGAAGGGCAGCTGAGTGGCTTGTTGGTTAAGAGTTGGCTTGGGAGCATGAACTCTGAGCAACAGGGCAGCCGGTGGTTTGGATCCCATATGGGCCAGTGATGCTGCGCCCCACATGGCCAGTGACGCTGCGCCCTCTACAGCTAAGATGGTGAACAACAGCTCGACCTGGAGCTGGGCTGCTGTGAGTCGCCGGTGATGTTGTAGTCTGCAGTGGAGCTGCAGTGGGCTGCTGCAAGCTACCATGAGTGTCTGGCAGCCAGTGTGAGTGGCCGGCAGCCGGCGTGAGCTGCTGTGAGCCACTGTGAGTGGCCGTCCAAGGGCTGGTGACTGATCTGCCTCAGCCAGGAAGAGCGCAATGATCACAATACCAACATGGGCCAGTGAAGCAGTGTTCTCCACATCTAGACTGAAGAACAAAAGGACAGCAACTTATCTGTTCCCCTTCCCTGATTCCCTAGCATTATTCCCTCCCCCAATTCCCCAATAAAATCTTAATAATAATAATAATAATAATAAGCCACAGAAATCCACCAGGTAGAGGAGGCATTTCAGATGTGTGAATATGGCTCCAGCAAAGGAGGGAGGTACACAGTTTGGCAAGTAGCCATGTGAAGCGGGGGAGCCTTGGGGTGCTGAAAGCTACTTTGGAGTCAGTTCATGGAGGAAGTGGTAGACTTTGTCTTACAGGGAAGCTGAGCTCTGTGGTGATGTTTTTGTTTTTTCATGTGTTTTTCCTCCCACAGAAGGGTCATAGTTTGTTTTTGTTCTTTTTGTTTTGTCTGCTTGTCAAGCAAACATGGTGTTCATGCCTGGGTTTAAAGGGGCTTGTGCTTGTGGTAGGGGAAAGATAATTTAAAAGCTGCAAGACCTGGGGGGCGGCAGCTGCAACAGTCCAGGAAGGTGTGGGGGAGGGCTGAACCAGGCACTGGGGATGTGGGGACCGCTAGTAGGAAATGGGGGATAAACAGGAGGAAGGAGACTGGGGATCCCATGGTTTTGCTGAGAGGGAGCATGGACAGTGTAGGGGACGTGATGAACACCATTCTGGGCTGGCAGGTTCCTAAGGGTTCTTCAGGTTATCCCCCCCACCCCTCACCAGCAAGGGCCACATGCCTCTGGGGGCTGTCACTGCCCTGAAGACAGTGGAAGCAGCCATATCAGTCATCAGAGAAGCAGGAGATATGGGGAGACGGACCTCAAATGGGAGAGACCTCGCCTTTCTCCAGGCCTGGCTCTGAGGAGGGTTGGGTGCTCCAGGGTGTGAGCCCAACTTCAGTGCCCAGGGACAGGTTGGGGAGGCAGCAGTCACAGGGAGAGTGTCCCTGAGGGCCAGGATCAGAGCACAAGGGCCAGGCTCCCACCCCATGGCTAGAGTGACTACATATCCCAGTGCGCCCAGGACATGCCTAGTTTATTCCTATTTTCCTGGAGTAATCATTACTTTCATTCTCAGAAGCATCCCGGTTTGGACAGTAAATGGCATGGTGGTTGGGGAAACTGGGACCGAGCAGTTTATCAGGTGGCTGTCAAAGGGGGTTGACTAAAGCCCCTGACCAGGCCTGTCCTCTGCCCTCCTCACCCTATCCCTGGACCCTCACCCCCAGCCCAGCGGCCTGGGGAGGCCACTCTCCTCTGCCCTTCCCTGGTTGCCCTGGCAGAGTCGTCCGTCCCCCCCAACCCCCCACCCTCACCCAGGCCCACCCTTCTGAGTTCAGGCCTGCCTCTGCCCTCACCCCCACCTTGGGCATTTCCTTAAGCTTGAGGGAAAGTTGGAAACAGCCTGAGGGCTCAGTGACAGAGCTGCTCTCCACCCACACACTCTCCCCGGTGCTTGACCCTCCTTAGCCCAGACCATCCACTGGCACACTTATCCTCACTCTCTGCTCCTCCCCTGAGGCTTCAGTTCCCTCCTTTGCTCTGTTCCGGATCCTGCCCCTCCCCTCACCCTGGCCCCTCCCTGTTTCACTGGCCCACCAGTAAGGTGGAGCCCAGGCTGAGCACTCCCCTCTTATCGAAGCTTAGTCATGGGACCCAACCTTCTTTCTCACATCTCCTTCTCATACCTCCACGCATGCTGCTGCCTGTATCCCCACTACTACCACTGTCCCCATACTCCCCCTTTCCCACTTTCCACCGCCAAAGTGATCCATCTTCCCCAGTTTTGTGCCCTCCCTGGATATTTCTTTTCCACATAATGTAAAATGCAAGTCTAGTTACTACCCTCCACACTGACAAACTCGGACAGCTCCTCACAGCTCTCAGGATGAAGCCCTGCAGCCTGGACTCTGCTCTCCCCTCCAGCCTCGGTGCCATCTGGGGCCCTCCGTCCCGCCTCTTCTGTCCACGCTGCCTGCTGCTCTCCGCCCATCTCATGCTATTTCTGGCCATAAGTGTTTGCTCTCACTGCTTCCCCTACCTGACAACTTTGCCCAACCCTTTTATATCCTTCAGAACTCAGCGTCAGCATCTTGCCTCCAGAAGCTGCTGCTGCCTGTGGCCGGCAGGGGCCCCTCCTCATGGCCCCCCCACCCCCGTGTTTTGTGCCTAGCATGTTTTATTGGTGTGATCTGCTTGCAGGTCTGTCCCCACTAAACCAACTCCTCCCCCTCCGCCCGCCCCCCAAGCCCAGGGCAGGACCTGTGTGTACCCCAGCTCATGGCACAGCCCTGGGGCTCCATAGGAACTCAGGGGGCCTACGCGGAACAGGGTTTAATGAGATACCCTTCTGAACACAATGTCACATGTCCCCTTGGAGGGCAAGTCCTTGGGAAAACTTCAGTCACAGCCAAGGGAGAATGCCAAGCTGCCTGCCCAGGCTAATATTCAATCTGAATGTTTATGTGCACAGCCCAGGAATGTGGGACTGGAAGCCACTGGACAAGAATGCACCATCTAGGCATGGGCAGCCCCAGTGTGCACCTGACTGGGGCAGCGCTGACCCATGCCAGCGGCTGCCATCATGGGCTGGCTCCCCACCCCTCCACTCTCTCAGTCTGACATGCCATGCCCTAAACACACTAGGAGAGAAGGGCTGCCCTTTGGTAGGCATATCGGGACAGGGTCCACATTCTAGGTAGTTCTCCCTACTCTGGGCACTAAGCTGGAGGGCTGTGTGTGCCTCTCTCAGGGGATGGTGCTCCCTGTCCCCACAGGAGGGGGAGCTTGGCCTTCCCAGGCACAGTCTGAGGGTGTTGGTGACTGGGGGAGGTAAGGGACAATAATGTATCCACCTTGGCTTCTCCCAACTGCAGTCAAAGACTCCAGCCAGGCATAGCCCCTTCTGGGCCTAGTCATGTCTGTGCCAGGTCAGGATCATGGCAGGAGATGGGGAGTGTCAGACATCTGGGTGGCTCGGGCTGGGCAGGATGATGAGTCCATTAGGGAGGGAGAAGCAGATGACGAGTTGCTCACGTGGGGTGCCTGAGTCATCCGCCCACAGGAGAGGGCCCTCGCCCATGGGGTTTCCACAGGAAGGGAGACCCAGTTCCTGCTCACAGGCTACTTGCAGCCCTGAGAGGCATGACACACATTGAACACATGGGAGCCAACCTGACAGAAGCCTGCAACATGTCTGCAACGTGCAGGATGCCTTTTTACTTTGTCTTGCATCCTCCATTCCCTTCATTCTGAAAGTCTCTCCCCGCCAGCCCCAGCATGGCTAATTTGTCACTCAGACTTCAAGGCTCAGTTGAGATGTCACCTCCTCCAGGAGGCCTCCCTGAACCTCCTTTACTCGACTACCAAGGCCTGGCTTTGTAGCCCTGACACACGTTTCTGACACCCGTGCTTTTTCTCTTGCAGCTTTGATAGCACTGTCTTGATAGCATTTGTTGAATAAAAGCCCACTTACTCAGCAAGAGGAAGGCACTAGTGAGGGAAAGATGGGGGCTGTCTCCCCACAAGAGGGGGCTATGCAACAGATGGGGTGTGGGCTGGGTGGGGCTGCAGGGGAGGGGAGGAGACAGATCTACCATGACCATCCCCCACCCCAAATCCACCAAGGCCTCATGTACTGGTCAGGGCATTGAACTGCTGTTTAGTTGCAAAGAAAGAGGTTCCAGTCCGTTTTAAGGTCCTGGTGCTGTTCCTCTCTCTGGGCTTCCATCTTCTCAAATGTAAAATGAAGAGTTGCACCAAAAACCAGTTCCCAACCAGTTCCAGTGGCTCCTGTTTTTCAGGAGGGCTATGGACTTGGGTTCGGAGGGACTGGGTTTGAGAACCAGGGTTCCATGTACTCTGTGAGTCCTTGGACTATCTGTGATCCACAATTTCTTTATCTTTAAAGCGGGGCTGATAATCACAACTACCTCTCAGATTCTTGGGATTCTTAGATGTGCTATCAGGTGAAAAACACTCTATACACTTCAAAGCTCTATGTGAATGTTGATTGTGATTATGATTTAACACAGTTATTTTCAGTTACTTGATGATCTCTAACCTCACTAGAGTATAAACTCCGTGAGGGCTGGATCCAGCAACTGCCTGTTCATTGCTGTATCCTTGTATCCTGGGCGCCCAGCACAGAGCCTGGCTTATCTTAAGCCACCCCAAAATATTTGCTAAACAAATAAATGGATAAATGAGTTGACTTGGACGAATGACTACATAAATGATCTTCACTCACAGAGCACAGAGGACACATCAGATTGACTAGGGTGGAGGGAGAAAGGGTAAATGAGGAAGGGAATGCTCCCTGGGCTGCCCAGGCTCTGCCATGTTGGGGAGGGCAGGCGGAGGAAAGGCAAGAGGGGGATGGCAGAAAACAAACTTGGGGCAGTGAGATAAAGCTGCTTCAGAATATGCTGGGGTTGGGTACCTTGAGGCGCGCCTCTCCGTATGAGCCCTCTCCCTGGCCAGTGCCCGCCTCCACCTCTCACAGCCCCTGTCCTGCTAGCAAGTGGGGAAAGAATGGAGGAAGGAGGCTTGGCTGAAGCCAGGCCATTCTGGTTTGTTTACCAACAGCACGGTCCTTTTGGGTCATGATACAGCCAGCAGCATCTGACCCAGCTAAATATATCTCCTCTGCTGGCTCGGACCACACAGCCAGCCCCTGAAGGTCAGGGACCACCCGCTCATCCCTCTGGGTTGGGCCCTCAGCTTCCTCCTGACCCCAGGGCCCAATGTCCCCAAGGAGCCAATGGACAATCAGGGTCCACACTAAATGCAATCTCTGGCTGAATGCAGGCAGATAGTTTCATTTGGACAGTCAGGGGACTTAAGGGGGGAAACACTAATTGTCCACAAGTAGGACAACCAGATGGCTCATCTCCCTTTGATGGCATGTTTGCAGGCATTAAGAATGTTTAGGGAGACTATTTACTAATGTTAGGAAAATCTTTTACTCTCTTTACAGTACTCTCATAACATTACTACATAATGTTAAGTGACAAAAAAGCATACAAAGTTAGATCCTAGTATGAATACAATTATGAAAAGCATAGAAACAGGTCTGGAAGAAATCACCAGAAACTATCAACACAGTTTGCTTCCCAGGAGGGGCACTGGGGGCCAGGGGATGGGGTGGGAGAAAGACTTTTTCTTCTTATGTCCTTTTGTATGTTTTTGATTTTGAACTGTCTAAATTTACAACTTATTCGTAAGTAAATAAGTCAAATACATAATAAAATGAAGACCTGAAAAGGAAAGGCCTGAGTCCACTTAGTGCGGTTATGTCTGTGCTGATGCCACTGCTGCTGACAGGCCTGACTGGTCCCGTCCAGTGGCTCCTGGTGCCATGTGCCCAGATCCATTCCAAGCCGCGGCAGGAGTAGCTTGGAACCATGGAGATCACCATTGAGCTCACTTCCTTCTTCCTGTGTATCCTTCTGCCATTGGGCGGGCCCTGTCTCACCCGCAGAGCTACAAGAAGCAGGAGTGAAGGGGGCTGTCCTCTCTCTTCACCCTGTGACCTCACCCCTCCTCCCACCCCAATCCCTGGTCTTTCTGATCATGTCTGCTGCATTCCTGGCCAGTCTCCCCTGGATCCTGTCCTTCAGTTACAGGGACCATCTCCTGCAATCATGGCCTCTTGATTTCTCCATTGTGACATCCTGGGACCACATATATCGGTTTATAAGGCCCTGCTCGGTAGGGGCCCCCTTGTAACAATAAAGTCTATTTAAATCTTGAAAAACAAAGGAAAAAGAAAAAGCCTATGCACAAAGAGGTGCTGGAAATAACGCTCAGAGGTTAAGAGCACTTATTTGGGAGGTGGGCTATATGGAGGGCTCCCTTTTCTGCTCAGAGGAAAAGCTGGCCCTGTGCCCAGGTAAACCAGAACATCAGCCTTGCCAGCTAGAGCAGGGATCTATCAGTGCTCAGAATCGAATCTGAGGCACGAAAAAAGACATACCTGCCTTAAAATATCTCCCCATGGGGTCTGAAATTCCAGTCCAGGCCTGTGCTTAAAGTACAGCTTCTCTGAAGAACAGCATGAAAACACTGAGGTGAGAGGGGTGTTACCATGTTATCATTTTGCCACGTGAACTGAATTGAAATAAGGAGACACACTGTAAGAAAGCTTTGCTTATGGAAATATCTTACTTTCTTCTTGCTTTTGAGGGTTTTTCTGAATTTCCCTAAAGACATATATATTCTTTCTTTCTTCTTTCTTCCTTTCTTTCTTCCTTCCTTCCTTCCTTTCTTTTCCTTCCTTCCTTCCTTCCTTCCTTCCTTTCTTTCTTTCTTTCTTTCTTTCTTTCTTTCTTTCTTTCTTTCTTTCTTTCTTTCTTTCTTTCTTTCTTCTTTCTTTCTTTCTTCTTCTTTCTTTCTCTCTTTCTTTCTTAAGATTTTATTGGGGAATTGGGGGAGGGGAACAATGTTGGGGAATTGGGGAAGAGGAACAGCCAAGTTGTTGTTCTTCAATTTTCATTGTGGAGGGTGCCAGTCGCCATCTGGCTTCCTGTTGGCAGTTCGTGGCCTCTAAACTCAAGGTGCTGTGTTCAATCTTAGTTGCAGGTGGGCATAGCCAGCATTCCATGCGGGAGTTGAACCAGCAGCCTTGTTGTTAAAAGTGCACACTGTATCCACTGAGCCATCCGGGCAGCAGCTCAGCTCAAGGTGCTGAGTTCAGTCTTAGTTGTGGGTGGGCATAGCCCATCATTGAACAGGCAATCTTGTTGTTACACCAGCTGAGCCATCCTACCACCTGTTGGCAGCTCAGCAACAGCTCAGCTGGGGCGCAGTGTCACTGGCCCATGTGGGAATCGAACCGGCGGCCCCGAATCTCAGAGCTTGCGTTCTTAAGCCAACTCTTAACCAACTGAGACACTTGGCAGGCCCTGTACTGTTTTATTAATAGTCCTTATTATAATTACATATAAAATAACACATGGTCATAGTAGAAATTTTGGAAAATACAGAATGGTATAAAGAATTTAAAATTCTGGGGAATATAGTCAATAATGTTGTAAAAACTATGTATGGTGTCAGATGGGTACTAGACTTATTGAGAGGATCACTTCATAAATTATATAAATGCCTAATCACTGCGCTGTACACCTAAAACTAATATAAAATACTATTGAATGTCAACTGTAATAAAAAAAATTATATATAGTCACAGGATGTAAAGTACAGCATAGGGGGCCGGCCAAGTGGCGCGATGGTTAAGAACTCGCTTGGGATGCCAGAGGGCCCCAGTTCGGATCCCACATATGAGGGCCAGTGACACTGCCCTCCACAGCTAAGATGCTGAACAACAGCTCGACCTGTGGCGATGGCGTAGGCTGCAGCCCCTGTGGCAGAGGGTTGCCATGGGCTACTGTCTGTAGCCAGCAACCAGCGTGACCGGCCAGCAGCCGCAGTGAGCGGCCGTCCAGAAGCCGGCGACTGATCTGCCTCGGCCGGGAAGAGCGCAATGAAGGTGCCAACTTGGGCCAGTAAAGCAACGTCCTCCACAAGTAGACTGAAGAACAAAAAACAACAGCAACTTGTCTGTTCCCCTTCCCCCAATTCCACAGCATTGTTCCCATCCCCCCAATACCCAATAAAAGTCTTTTAAAAAAGAAAAAAAAAAGTACAGCATAGAGAATATAGTCAATGGTATTGTAATAGCTATGTATGGAGTCAGATGGGTAGTAGACTTGTTGGGGTTATCGCTTTGTGAGGAGTGTAAATGTCTAATTATTATGTTATTTTGTACACCTGAAAGTAATAATTTAAAAAATTTTAAATTCATTCATAATTAATTCCACCATCCAGGAGAGATTACTTCCTTCTAGTCCTATCCTCTTACTATTCTATTAAAAAGCCTACATGTATACATATGTAAGTGAAAACATAGAATTGAACACTTTATTTTGTGTCCTACTATTTCACCTAAAATTGAATTGTGTTATTTGTGTCATCAAATATGCTTGAAAAAAAAGTATGCTTGAAAATATTGTTTTTAATGACCTAATACTCTATCATGTTGATGTGCAAAAGTATATTTAACCAATCCTATATTGTTTCCATTTGCTTTGGCATTTGGGTCATTTCCAATTTTTTGCTAGAGTTGATTATGCTTTCATGAACCTCTCTCATTAGTTGCCTATCACAGAAAATCCAGTTCCAATGGGCTTTAGCCAAATAGATGTTATTGGCAAAACTCAGAAGTGAAGAGGAAGGGAACTTCGGCCAAGGCTCAGTCAGGGCTCCTGCTCCATTCCCCTGCAGTTCTTCCCATTTTACTCTTCTCTGGGTGCCAGCTTCACCCTCAGGTTGGCTTCACCTCAGCCCCTGGGGCAACAAGCTTTCATGTTCACCCATGGGGGTGGAGAGATGGCCCAGGGCCTCTGCTTTGCTCTGTTTGGCCAATTTATGAAAGGGTAGCCACTAGGCTTCGACTGCCTTGGGCCCGGGTTCACTGCCCATCCTTGACCAAGTCATTGTGGCAAGGGATGCAGGGAAGTGTGAGGGTTACCCCTGTGGCTCTTGCACAGTGTGGGAAGGGAAAATGCTGAGTGGACAGCCAGAAAATGTCCCTGTCTCTGTAGCATGGCTACTCAGATTGAGGCCTGTGGACCTCCACGTCATCTGGAACTAATTGGAAATACAGAAATCTTAGGGACCTCCCCACCCCTACTGAATCGGACTCTGCCTTTTAATAAAAGCCCCACTCAGGAGGTTGCACATTAAAGTTGAGAAGCCCTGCCCTACTTGATTAGTCCCTGAAGATAGATCCCTAAAAGTAGAATGGCTGGGGAAAAGGGCATGGATATTTCTAAAATTCTTGATACATATCATCAAATTATCCTGCATAAGGCTCTATCACTTTACAGTCCCCCCCTGGGATCTGGGTGTGTGAAGCCTAAAGCATATACAATTTGGGAGAGGCCTCTTTAAGAAACATAATACAAAATTAAGTGCAAAAGTTAATATTTAGGATAACAGAACAGAAAAGCTAATACCTCAAAAATCATAAAATAACATTAGTTTTAATTATCAGCATGTTGAAACATATGAAACTGCCAATTTGTAGATAAAAAGAGTCACATATGATTAAAAAGCAATTTCATGTTGTTTAACCTAAAACTCCCTCGCCCCCATTTTTGGCTGCATTTTTCTTTTTCCTTCTTTAAAAACTTTATTGAAATATAACTCCCATACCATACAATTCACCCTTTAAAGTGTACATTTCAATGGCTTTTACTATATATTCACAGAGGTATGCAACTATCACCACAGTCAATTTTAGAACATTTTTATTAGCCCCAAAAGAAACTTTATACCTTACCTGTTATCCCTCAACCCACCCCCTGACCCCCACCCCTGCTTCTCTGGACAACCACTAATCTGCTTTTTGTCTCTATAGATTTGCCTATTATGGACATTTCATAATCATATCATACATGATCTTTTGTGTTTGGGTTATTTCACTTAACATAATGTTTTCAAGCTTTATCCATGTTGTAGCGTGTATCAGCACTTTGTTTCTTTTTATTGCTGAGTAATACTGCTTTGTATGAATATACCAGAATTTATTTACCCATTCTTCAGTTGGTGGACATTGGGCTGATTCCACTTTTTGGCTGTTATGAACAATGCTTCTATGAACGTTTGTGTACAGGTTTTATGTGGATGTGTTTTCATTTTTCTTGGGTATAACCTAGGAATGGAATTCCCATGTCATATGTTAGTCAGGATTCTCCAGAGATACAGAACCAATAGTGTTTGTCTATAAGATAGATAGATAGATAGATAGATAGATAGATAGATAGATAGATAGGGCATAATTAGCTCTTGTGATTATGAAGGCAGACAAGTTCCAAGATCTGCAGGATGGGTCAGTCAGCAAGCTGGAGACCCAGGAGAGCCAATGGTAGTCAAGTCTGAAGGGCAGCAGGAAGAGTTACTATTTCAGTTCTAGTCTACAGGCAGGAGAAAGCCAACGTTCCAGCTAAAAGGCAGTCAGGCAGGAGGAATTCTCAATTACTGGAGGGAGGGTCAGCCTTGTTCCATGGAGGCTTTCAATTTATTGGATGAGGCCCACCCACATTAGGGAGGACAATCTGTTTTATTCAGTCTACTGACTTAAATGTTTAATTTCATTCAAAAACAACCTCACAGAAATGCCCAGAATAATGTTTGACCAAATGTCTGGGTACCCTGTGGCCCAGTCAATTTGATACATGAAATGAACCATCATAGTAATTATGTTTACTTTTTTTTAAAAAAGATTTTATTGGAGAATTGGGGGAAGGGGAACAGACAAGTTGCTGTCCTTTTGTTCTTCAGTCTAGTTGTGGAGGACGTCGCTTCACTGGCCCAAGTTGGCACCATCATTGCGCTCTTCCCGGGTGAGGCAGATCAGTCGCTGGCTTCTGGACGGCCGCCCACGGCAGCTGCTGGCCGCTCACGCTGGCTGCTGGCTACAGACGGTAGCCCATGGCAACCCACTGCAGCAGGGGCCACAGCCTATGCTGTTGCCAGTGACTCAAGACAGCCTAGCTCCAGGTTGAGCTGTTGTTCAGCATCTTAGCTGTAGAGGGCAGTGTCACTGGCCCTCATATGTGGGATCCGAACCTGGGCCCTCTGGCGTCCCAAGCCAGTTCTTAACTATCACGCCACTTGGCCGGCCCTGATATTTATTTCTTTTATTATTGAGAGTTTAGGGACGTGTCCTCGTGCCACCTCGCTAAGCTCCTCTGAGATGCCTTTTCAGGCTAGGCCTTGCTCACTCTCTCAGTAGGCATGGTTTCCTGTGGCAGCTGGTCCAGCCAGCCAGGACCTCACTGCTGTTGGCCCCAGACATTTCCTGGGTGATACATGGGTGGGTCATTCTGTGAGGGCTGAAATAGCCCAAGCTCCTGCCACCCCAGGTCTCAGAGAAGCATGAGAGAGCAGCTAAATTTCTCCACGTCCCTGAGAAGGACTTAGGAATTTGCTAAGAAAGACTGACCCTGAGGAGGCTGGTGGTCATGGTAAGAAAACATGCAGCAGAAAATAGTGAGTCCAGGGATCACAGACCCTCCAGAGAATGCCAGCCATTAAAGACGACATATCGGTGGAGGCCACACAGGACAGAACAGCAACAGATCAGACACCTCTGCTCAGACCTAACATATCTAACAGGTGCTACCCAGGGGAGAAAGGTGATGGGAAAAATCTGAATTGACAGTTTCAAAATGAAAAAAACTGAGAAAACGCATATGGAACCAAATTTTCCTGGAAATGCTAGGGTTTCATTTTCTGCCATCAGGTGGATTAAGTTGAATAACAGAAAAAATAAAGTATTGCCTGCACAGGGCTGCCTGGCTACGGCGGGGCCATACAGAGATCAGACTGTATTCTGACTGGCAGGCCTGGAGGTGGCCTAAGGCCTTGTTATTCCAGGTATGGTCCAAGGACCAGCAGCAAGGCCATCACCTGGGATGTGTTAGAAATTCAATCTCAGGTCTCATCCCTAGATCTTCAGAAACTGAATCTGCATTTTAAGATTCCCAAGGTGATTCATATGCATATTAAAGTTTGGGAAGCATTGACTTAGGGATGATTCAGAGGTTTCAAGTGTTTTCCTTAAGAGTTTAACTCCACACAAAATCTTTATCTGGCAGTAAAAGAATGCAGGTAATTTGGGAGGCCCACGCCCCTTTAGCTCATCACTCACAACAGCGCTTGAGGCACACCTGTGGATCTCTAATAGCACTCCGGAGACCCGCTAAAACCCACTCATCTGCCCAGGCTCCTCAGTCTGGCATTTAAGGGCGCTAAGCAGATGTTTCTAACAGCAGGTGGTCTGCTGTGAGGGACTTGGGTGGAGGGTGTGTGGGCTGTCCCTGAAAGCCAGCAGCAAGGCTTTATGGATGGAAGCGCCAGCAGACAACAGGGCAAGGCTGTGCAGAAAAACCCAGCTCATTGCTTAGTCCGTATTGCCCGCCTCCTTTCTGGGCTAATCCTCCGGGCCAGACAGACCCAAGCAAGTCTAGGGGTAGGTTTCCATAGTCCTGCCTGCTTCAACAAAGTAATAAGCCCAGTGTAGACACCGAATTTCCAGGGCTGCTCATACAGACCCGCAATCTTAAAATCCACTTACCTAGGACTCCCAGAGCTGGCTCATGTGGCAAGGTGACCCTGGCTGAGGGGACTGCCCTCACTGTGACGCAGCCCAGACCTGCAGTCTAGGACTGGGCTTCTAAGTTTCCTGAGGGGACACTTCTTATAGCTAGGTGGAAGCTCTCCCCAGCTTTTTTCCATGTTAAGGGACTGGGTCCCTGGGTTCAAAGGTGAGAGCTAGCTCCCTCATGTGGGAGATGGACACGTCTTCAGAAAGCGGGTAGATAGGGCATGAGTGAGTCGTAACTTCAGGCTGAACACAAGTTGTTAATGAGCTTGAAGCCTTCACTTTTAAGATTCAAGTCCCATATCCTCAGGTAAGGGACAGGTGAGGAGGGATATTAAGGCTGTGAGCATCCTTCAGTATGAATTGTTAGCCGTTTCTTCAGGGTGTGGATTGAAAATGGGTGAAAGGGGAGCATGTTTGGGGACAGAGAATAATAGAGGGTTCTGATCCACAACTTACACACTTTATGAGAGAGCACTAGACCATCACATCTGGGCAAAACTGTGCAAGGATCTCTGAGTTGTCAGATCACCAGGGAGGCAGCCACTGCTGACCTGTGGCAAGGCTCTAGCAGTAATGTCACCGGGGGCTTTGCTGAATAACAACTGGAAAGGACACATCCTAGTGGGCTCGTTGACCAGAAGCCACAGTGGTGACGACAACAGGGCAGGGTTAATTAGGAAACTGACACCGGTTTGTTCTGTGTGAGGCCTGGTCAAGTTGACTAGCAAGAAAAACAAGACCCAGCATATCTGACAGTGGTACTACTGAAGATCAACAAAATGAAAAGGCTGACCCTGTGACTGGGCGAGCAGCAGCTGCCCAGGAGCCAGCCCACCCTCATCAAGGGTGTGCAGGGTGAGCCAAGGCTTCCGAGGCCACACTGCCAGGGAACGGCACGCGCTCTGCTCAAAGGTGACGCAAGAGCATATCAGTGTTTTAGCTCAATCAGAGAAACACCAACTGCTAGTCTAGGCTGGACACTCACTCTTTTTCCAGCTGATCAGAGAGCCAAGTTTTCAAAACCTGGATGTCTTTGGAATCCTTAGTAATGTATCTGTTTTCTTTCACGCTTCTTACATGTACAGCTAATTTTGAGGACACCAAGTTCCTTTCAGTTTGTTAGTGCAGCAGGTCCTCCAATAACATTGTTTCGTTATAAGGTTCATGAGAAAAACAAACTGATTCCCAGCCAGGACCAGTGTGTGTGCAGTGCACGTTCTCCCCATGTCTGCGTAGGTTTTCTCTGGGTACTCTGGCTTCCTCCCACATCCCAAAGACGTATACAATAGTTGACCTGGCATATCTACACTGTCCCAGTCTGAGTGTGTGTGTGTCCATGACGGAAGGGCATCCTGTCCAGGGTTAAGTCCCCACTTGTGTCCTGAGCTACTGGGACAGGCTCCAGCCACCTGAGACTGAACCAGTATAAGCAAGTTGGAAAATAATCTTACTGGTTTTTATTAATCTTTATTAAACATATATATATATATATATATATATATTAATGTTTAATATTAGAAGTATTCTGGGTCTTGGGGCAGCCGGTTAGGTCAGGTGGCTAGAGTGTGCAGGCTCATAACACCAAGGTTGCTGGTTCACTTCCCACATGGGCCAAGGAGCTGCGCCCTCCACAACTAGATTGAAGACCATTACTTGACTTGGAGCTGATGGGTCCTGGAAAAAGTTACCTAATAAAATTTCTTAAAAAAAAAAAATAGTATTGTGGGGGTGTTTTTACCAGAAATATGCTGTAGGAACTGATGTCGTTTATATCGATTAGCACGTGGTAAAATTGGTTTCCTATACTCATTTTGCTTAATGTTGCAGTTTCCAAGAACCTATTGACGATGTTGAGTGAGGACTTACTGTATGTCCGCTGGCTTGAATGATCCACAGATAGTATGTATTGGAACTGCAAACAGGCTGTTTTCTGGGGTGTATATACACGTATTTGTTCACATATCAGTTTTAGAAACTGCGATCATGAAGTTCCTATTGGTTGGAGATTTTATACATTGCAAGCTACCAGGATCATCTCTCCCTTGTGGTTAGGAGAAAGAACCTGTCAGTGTTACTACAGTGTAACTGCCTGATGGCGAACCAGGCCAAGCTGCCCACACCTAAGTCCTGGACTTTAGGTCCTGAATCCTAACAAGCCCAGACCCTGAGGCCTTGGCCTTGGCATGCGAGGCACTTGGTCAAGCCTCCTCTCTGATGAAGGCAAATTGCTCAACTCGATTAAGGATGCCACTAAGGAAACACGCACAGAAACGTCCTCATCCCACCTGTCGTCTCTGACCACAGGAACAATGCTGGGGCTCTGTCGCCTCTTTATGCTGCCACACGTCCCCACCAAGAGCCCTATACACCCCCAAGGAGAGGCAGCTGCAAAGACCACAGACACTCCAGTTTACATAAAATTATCTCACTCCATTTTATTTAAGATTTTTTTCTCCAGTTAGTAAAAGAAAGATGTGTCTCTCTTTATACATATGTACAAGTTCAGTTATAAAAATAGACAGCACATTCAAAGAGAAAAAAGGCTTGGCATTTTTCTGCTTCCCTCTAAATAGCATCTGTACACAGGAGTCTGGGTTTGGGCAGGGGAATCTTAATGATTTAAATTAAATGATTCCCCTACCACCCCTACTCCCAGAAAAAGGTTTAAAAATCAATCTATCTAAACTCAATTCCGCGATTTTCAGGTGTGCAAATTAAGAGGCTGGCCCGCCCGGAAGCACCTGCTCCACCAAGGACATCAGGCTGGAGGAACAGGCAGAAACACCTCCCATGCAACCACCACCCCTGTGCCTCTCTTGGAGGGAAGCAAGCTCAGGCTGGCGGGGCTGGGGCCGGGAGGGTCGGTGCCGAGCTTGCCCTCCTTCCATCCTCTTCTCCTCACTCCTGCTGTCCCTTCCTTTCTCAGTGCAATACAGACAGTGCATACAGCCAAGCAGGGGGCTGAAGGGCAAGGGTGGGGAGACTGTGCATTCAGGAAGGGCAAGGGGAGTCTATAAGAGGGGCAGTGAGGATGTCCTGCTGATTGAGGTGGCTCCTGGTCTCTTACTGGCTTCTAGGAGTCCCAAGGTGGGAGCTGCTGCTACTGTTGCTGGTGGGACCTGAAGGACGGGGAGGAAATGCAGGGAAAACACTGCCTCCAGGCATGCCTCCTCTAAGCCTTTGATCACCCCCACAAGCCACTACCTTCTTTTGCACTCACTGCTTTCTTTAACGGTGACACTCTGACAAAAGGGGTTTGGAGACCTGGGGAACTGCCCAAAGAGTGAGGATGCCAGCTACATGATTCCCTCCCTTCCTAGCCCTCCAGGAAATCTCAGCCCTAAGGGAAGGCTCCACCATGGAAGGCTCTTCACAGCACTGTGGAGCCTTTGCAAGGGACATGGCCAGAGCTGAAGAGTGGAATGGGGGTGGAGTGTGCCTGAGCATCTTAATGGGGTCTGTGTCAGGCCCTTCCCCGGCAGCACAAGGTTTAAAACGTAGCTATCAAATTCATCTGAGATGCTGCGGGGCTGATCCCTGTTCTTGGGCCTCTTCCTATAGGCAACCCCGGAGCACTGTTCGACACACAGGTGATAAAAGTGCTCACACCAACCACCTGCATGCCCTTCCCTTGCTGCAGCTGGTCATCTCTGCCCTCTGACCTGGGATATAAGATGCTGCACTGGGCAAGCCATCCAAAGACCATTTGCAGGCTAGGACTCTAGCCCCCGGTTTGGTTGAAGGAAGCTGGAGGGCCCAGGCGGTTACCGTCCTCCAGAGGGGTGGGTGCCTTTGCCCTGTTTCCGGACCAGGGAGTCTGGGGCTAGGCTGCTGGTCAAGTGGAGGCTCTTGGGAGTCCCAGGAACATTATTTCCTTTGCTCAAAGGGGAACTCAAGGGAGAAGAGGCGCTTGAAGGTCCAAAGTCAGCAAGGCCAGCAGGCCGAACAAGGGATGTCTGCAGAGGACTGCTGGCGGAGATTCCTGTGGGGATGGAGAAAGAGAAGAAAGTAAGCACCAGTCTTGCTGAGCTGCCTTGGCACCTGGCCTTGGTTACTGGAGTCTGGGCTGGAGGTGAGGTCGTAGGGAACCTTCCTGCCAACCTCTTCTTAGCACATTTGCTTGCTTCTCTTGTCAACTGTCTTTTCAATAAGAGGGATGTATTTTTAAGAGAAATATGACACATACCCAGCCCTCTCTACATTACCTCATCCACTAGGAGTAAGACGTCACCTTGGTGCTTAAGGACGGAGCACATGTTACATGTGGGTAAGCTAAGGGTGAGGGATGAGCTGTAACTTACTAGGTACTAATGTATTTTCTTACACATTCCTTCTTTTTTTTTTTTTTTTTACAATGTTGAATCTTTTTTTTTTTTTTTTTTTTTTTTGGGTAATTGGGGGGATGGGAACAGTGATGGGGAATTGGGGGAAGGGGAACAGACAAGTTGCTGTCGTTTTTGTTCTTCAATCTAGTTGTGGAGGACGCTGCTTCACTGGCCCAAGTTGGCACCATCATTGCGCTCTTCCCTGGCGAGGCAGATCAGTCGCCGGCTTCTGGACGGCCGCTCACTGCGGCTGCTGGCCGCTCACTGCGGCTGCTGGCTGCTCACGCTGGCTGCTGGCTACATACGGTAGCCCATGGCAACCCACTGCCACAGGGACTGCAGCCTACGCCGTCGCCGGCGACTCATGGCAGCCCAGCTCCAGGTTGAGCTGTTGTTCAGCATCTTAGCTGTGGAGGGCAGTGTCACTGGCCCTCATATGTGGGATCTGAACCGGGGCCCTCTGGCATCCCAAGCGAGTTCTTAACCATCGCGCCACTCGGCCGGCCCTACACATTCCTTCTTTTTACACCATTTGTGATTAGTTGCTGCTTAATTTTAGAAGATGTCCTTTACTCGTCTGGCCAGAGGGCACAAGGCTGCCCACTCAATCTGTGTCTACAACACTCATGCAGTTCTCCTTGTGCTAAACATGGCCCCCCCGGTTCTCTAAGCCCTGCCACTTCAAGGACCCAGTTCAAACCTCCCATCTTCAGTGATGGCTTCCTCAGCAACAGTGAGCTCTCTTTTCTTTGTATGAGCCAAATCCACTTACATCTGATGACATGTTGTTACTACGATGCTTCCCTTGTTGCTTGTGTACTGGTTTTACTTTCCTAAAAAGAATTTTGGGTGCTTGGTGGGCAGACACCTGTCTCTTTTCGTCCACAGTGGAACTGCAGGTAATCTCTGAAGTAGTTCTTTTTCTTGTGTTCCATTCCCAGTTATCCAGCATTGTTGGTTTTTCTTGTGACACTCTACCCTCGGCTGTCTCCTTTGTACCTCCTGCCCCTTTCAGGCCAGGTCTCCAGGAGAAAGCCTGATGATTGTCATGCTCTGCCTGTCTGTGGGTGACACCCTGCCATGGCAGCCTTGACTACTGGCAATATTGTTGTTTTCAAAAGATGTGGCAAGGGTTCAGAAACACTCGCCTCGGATATTAGTCTTCACGTTTGTTGAATGAACAAATAAATGAAAGTTGAGATTGCTGCAGTTGCAGAAAGGGGAGGTGAACTAATACTTACTGAATAGAGAATAGTCTCTATTCAATAATACCCTTACTTGCTACAACAACGCTGTGCACTAAATACTAAGCCCATGTTTTGAATGGGGAGAGAGGTCTGTAAACGGGAGCACCCCTTCGACCACTCGGATGTCCTACATTCCACTGCTACAACTATCCTCCACCTGTCAGGGTCACAACAGCCACTCCCTTCTCAAACTCACCAGAGCCCCCTGTCATATACCTGATGAGCTCTTGCCCTCAGGACTTACCATGTCTCTCCAAACTTGGCTCCTACTGCTCCTCTTTAGCACAGCCTGACTGACCTGCTCGGTGACCCCAATATGCCCTGTCACCAGTACAAATAATTTGTTATCCTTCTTTCTGAGTTACAGTCTGGACACTTTGTCATCAGGTCCATGGTTCCTCCTTCTTATCTACAGCCACAATTAAAATCTCACTCCCAGGCCGGTCTGGTGGCGCGATGGTTAAGAACTGGCTTGGGACGCCAGAGGGCCCCGGTTCGAATCCCACATATGAGGGCCAGTGACACTGCCCTCTACAGCTAAGATGCTGAACAACAGCTCAACCTGGAGCTGGGCTGCCCTGAGTCGCCGGCGACGGCGTAGGCTGCAGCCCCTGCTGCAGTGGGTTGCTATAAACTACCGTGTGTAGCCAGCAGCCAGCGTGAGCGGTCAGCAGCCCCAGGGAGCGGCCGTTCAGAAGCCGGCAACAGATCTGCCTCGCCCGGGAAGAGCGCAATGATGGTGCCAACTTGGGCCAGTGAAGCAACGTCCTCCACAACTAGACTGAAGAACAAAAAGACAGCAACTTGTCTGTTCCCCTTCCCCCAATTCCCCAGCACTGTTCCCATCACAATTCCCCCAATAAAAATCTTAAAAAAAAAAAAAATCTCACTCCCTCTTTTTGAACTCAATACAAGTATCTTGCCTTGTCTTGCTGTTAAACATACTCCACGTACAGCTTCCCTTTCTTACCTCTATTATTCACTTAAGAGCAGCCCAAGTGTTATACACAGAGCAGGTGCTTATTATCTAAAGTGGTGGATCACATAACTGGGTAAATGTTAACTATGCTATTCCAGACTACTGAAATGTGGGTCTCAGGAAATGTAACTACTGAAATGTGGATCTCAGGAAAAAAATCAGTTCTCAAAGTAGGAAAAATTCTGACTGTTTAAAGTAGTATAGTCCAGAAATTCAGCTCTCTTTCCACAGCTGTTTCTACCTTGACGGTGGCACTGGACTAAATCACAGGACAAGGGGAGGGTCAGGACTGCTCAATGCAGCAGCAGAACTCAACACGTGCTCTGGGGAGGAGCTTCCTGGCGTGGTGGTGTCCTACCTGCTCTACCCAGAAGAATGCTCAATGGACTCTCCCGACTGTCCCTGACAAGAATGGAGTCTGCAGCCCCACAGGGCCTCTGTACCTTTAGACACGTTGTACCCGTACGCAGCATAGGCGGCTGCGGAGGCTGCGGCAGCCCCTGCTTTGGCTCCTGCCATTGCGGCAGCACTGCCCACGGTGGACTTCCGGCTCCGGCCTTTCCCTGCTCCTTTGGCTGTGCTTCCTGAACCTTTGGGGCGGCCTCGGCTTCGGGCTGAGTGACCACGTCCTGCGGCTGGCATTTCCTGAATGGAAATTCCTGTGGGAATAAGCGGGCCAAGAGGGGGAAAAAAAATCAGTCTCTTCATGTTAACAGAATCTTCCCCTGTCAGGGTAGCCTGGCTCTAAGGGGGTTTGTTTCAGGACTTTCAGGGAGGCCTACGTCTCCATTTAATGGCTGGGCCCAGAGTCATACAAAGTCACAATTCTAAACAGCTAGATTAACCCGATTCCTCAAGCTGTTTTCTTTCTAGGAGCGTGGTTCCATTACGCCTCAATTTTTACTCTAAATGAGATCATTCCCAATGAACCCCAAGGACTGGCTACCTGAGATCCATCTGCATACTCCAGTGTGCTCCTGCTTCAGAGAGTCAGCTTTCACTCCCAGTTTTAAGCCTACAGTGTCTTGAGAAACAGTAGCAACACTGGGCCGCACAGGACAAAGTGAGGAAAGGTCCAGAAAAGCTAACTTTAATTAAAAACTAGCAAAAATCAGGGTGAAATATGAAAGATCAGGATGACTAGAAAACAAAGAAGTTTGAGATCTTTGTAAAGTTCTTACTTTGCTTCCCCTAAAGCTTCCCTTTCTCCCTTTCACTTAACAGGGCTAATGAAAGACTGAACCTATGAGTTCTTTTTGCTCCATTCCACTCTTCTTTAAAGAAAACAGAAAATGCCATTATCTAGAAGGAAGCAGGATCTCACCCACTGCCAAACCAATGCTTTTTCTGAGGCAGTGCACCAGGCCCAAGTTATATTGGACAGTAGCATCACTTACCGTTCACGGTGTCTGAGACAGATCCCGTTATGGAAGCGGGAGAGTTGGTGGCTCGAGACTGAGGGGCTGAAGAGGCCGGGTCATCCACGATGACCAGCATGTCATTGCTGCTCTCATCGGGGGGAATGGAGCCAGTGTGCAGCTCACTGCTGATGGAGATCTAGAGGGAGGGTGGAGATGATCACTGCTAGTGCCCACAGCCCGTGGCCCTGTGCCCATGAGGGCGGCTCCTCAGGTCTCGCCACTGTTTCCCTCTCCTGCCTGACTTCCCTCCTGAGGATGAGACCCGCTGCTTTGGCTCCAGAGAAGCCAGCCTGTCCTCATTTGTTTTCTTTATGGATTCCATGTGCACCCGCTTCTACAAGGCAGGCGGACTCCAGGAGAAACAAGGGCTACAAGGTCAGGACAGTCCCACTGCTGCGATGAAGGCGTCTACAAGGGGCCTTACCTCACTGAAAGGGCTGGGCATGGCTGAGTCCACGCTAATGAAGGAGTCGTCCCCGTCAGCAGAGAGGTTGGAGTTATCAGCCGAGGGAACAAATGGAATCACCAAGTTCACACCCTCCTTTCTCCTTTTCCCATCTAATTCATCTTCCTTTTTCTTCTGGGAACACACAAATCAAGAAATACAGATAAAGCATGAGGACAGGCACCAAAAGAAGAGTAGGGGTGGAGATGAAAGTGTTGACAAACTTGACTGTAAACTCTAGGTTTCACTTCTTTCATTAGTGTATTTTTAAGGAAGAAAAAACTCCTAAGGACAGAGGAAAGGGATGGCTTAATAAGAGTTTATGTATATTCTACCACAATAATACAGAGTTGAAAGGTAGGCCAGACACACCGAACCAAAGCTGCACCTACTCCTCACGTGGCCAAGTGCACGGCCAGCCTCTGACATGTCCCAATGGCAGCACGTATCAGGGCTGAACTGGTGTGGTCCCACAAGAGGGAGGGCCAATGCCTGCAGCATATTTTCTGTACATCTGTTTTTACTTTGCCTTCTTTTTAAATACGTATAAAAAGAATGTTTTTACCCAAGGAATAATGATGGGTTTTTGTCATTTTTTGGGTCATCATTTCCTCAATTTGCATGTAAACGCTTCAGGGTTGAGTGACTGAGCTACATTAAGCAGTTCTGGAACCAAGTTCAGTCGGGCTTTGTCAAGATTAGGGACCTGGCATCACAGAATGTGCTTGGAGAATTCTGGGAATCACACCCACCCACTGTACCTAACTGCATTTGTTTCTACACCTAGATTAGGGTTGATATGGTATGACTTTGTGTAGTTTGTTATCACTGGGTATTTATCTGAAACTTTCATGCTCAGAGTAGGGATGACGTCTGATGTGAACTCAGTAAACTCTATAATGTCCTATGTGACAAAACCACCTTTTCTTCTAAATGTTAAAGCTATTTTAATCTAAACAGTACTAAGTAATGTGTTAGAGATTTGCGGATAGTCATAAAAAAGAACCTGAGGAACTGGGTAGAGATGGTAGCCCAAGCTAGGAGGAACACGATCCTTCATTCCTTAGATAGTTCAGCTTTTTAACTATAGTGAGCACCAGGGGCATCCTTCGGAGCTAGTTCTGCTTAGCAGAAGGTACATACTGAGATGGCTGAAGATTAGGTGGCTAATTTGTTCAAGAGCGGGAACCAAACCAGGACTGGGATGGGAAGGGCGGCACAACCCAAAGGTCAGCCAAACCCACCAGAAAAAATTAGGAGGCACTTTCTGGAAGGTAGTAAAGTGGTTCCAAATCAACAGTCCTTGGACATATAATAAGTCTGGGAAATTAGTCAGAACTAATGGGCTGACTCCTGAAATAAGAACAAGTCCTAAAGGCCTCACTTCCGATTCACATGTCAATAAAGACCAGGGTAAGGATCACTGACATCCTACTTTAGTAGAAACAGCAAGACAGGGAAAAATGTTGGGGAACTACATCCCACTTTGCAGCTAGCCTGGTGGGCTCAAGAAGAAATGTCAGAAGGGAGACAAAAAACAGCTCAAATCCTTGGCAAGAATTGGAAAAAAAAAAAGTTGTATAGCATGGCCAGAGATTTATTTTTGCAATGGTAGATGACACTGAATGGTACACGAGCAGAATCATGATACAAGGATTGGATCTAATGATCTTTTGCCCGTTCTAAGATTCTATGGAATCTAATCATGTAAATACATCCATCTTACCCACATTTAGCCTTATGATTTGTAATATCCTGACAAATGGTTTTCATAATTACATGTGACCACAGACGGTGTGGGTCTGAGTAGGGAGTACAGGTCTACCAACGCTGCGTTTCTCCTGCTCAAACATCCATAAGCACTGAACTGCTGCTTATCACACACAGCCGGAGCTGGACTACCAACCAGTAACCAAGATGACAAGCCATGTACCGTGAGGCCTTTTCTGTAAGTGCCACCCTGCCCCTGCCAGTCTTCGTCAGCCACCCCAAGCTTCAGTTACCTTCTCTGCATACTTTTCCCGCTTGCGCTTGCGCTCTTTGACTCGGTTGGTTTCCTCCTGCTGCCGTTTCTCTTCCTGCCGCAGTCTTACTATCAAGAAAAAAAAATCGGATGAAGTACCTGTGCAATCATAATCCTCTTCTCTGAAATTAAAGTGGCCACATCCTTTGAAATTTATGTTCCAAAGTATGACTTCTATCTGCCCAAGGCAGATAACTTGGTAGTTTTCTGACTTGGAAAAGGAACCGAGTTCTTGGATTCTTAACAGTTTTGGGATTCAAACCATGATTCAGTCTAATTACCATGGGCCTTTCCTTGCCTTTATTCTTTTTCCTTTCCTTTTCAGCCTTTCGATAGCTCTCATTGCATAGAGCAAGTGTGGCTGTAGAGCCCCGATAGGTTTTCAGAAGGTGGTGGCAAATGTGAGCACCATATGAAAGGAGCTTCGTCGTCTTTTCTAATGTGATGCTGTGAAAGCCCTCAGAGGCTCACAGGGTGAGTCAAAAACCCGTTGTTCTCAAAAGCCAGAACACATGGTAGAAAGGTTTGTATGTTATAGCAGTGTGCTTTTCCAACTCCATAAAAACATTTCTTGGGGTAGAACTGAGTAAATTTATTACTGTTGGGGAGTCTAGGGAATTAGCCTTCTTGGTGCAAATTTATGTGAAGTCATATTACTTTAAAAATATATGTGAATTTTACCTTCTATTCCATAATTTATATTTTAATATAAAAATAATAACACCAAAAATGTTTGTCCCCAAATAGCCTTTGGCTTTGTCTACCCTTGGCACATAGCCAAGGGCCTCTTCCATTTTCAGATGTGTGGGGCCAGAGAAACATCTTTTGTAGGGATGAGAGAGCATTAGTAAGAGGTTTAGAGTACGTACGTTTCTTCTCCAGTTCTTCATCGTCTAGAAGAAGACTAACTACCTCTTTGGGCTTCAAGGTATCTGGTTTGAAGTTCCCACCAGAAATCACCATCCGCTGAATCTATACAAAAGCAGATCAAAGCATCACAACCAGGCATCCATTCCCTTATGGCAAATATCCAGGGAGAAGGAAACATCTCTTTCAATCTGCTCCTCCAGTGAGGCCCTGGATTCCCTATTTCTTTTTCATTCATTCAACTGGCTCATCCAGATTATTTATTCCATTTCCAACAGAAAGGACAATGAGAACTTCTTTGCTTGGGACTGCTAACTGATAGCTAGAAGGTCCAATAATACTAAATCATGATTAAAAAAAACAAACCCAAATAATAAATTTATTTGGAAACGAGCAAACTTGGCATACAACTTGGAGGCTGATCAAATCGAGAGTACTAGGATGAGAGCTCAAATACTCTTTCTTTTTCTCTGAATGTGAGAGTATGTCAAACATGAGGGCAATGACTGGTGTCATCTGCACATAAACAACAGCCGAATGAATCTAGGCTGTCAACACCATTCTGGTAGAAAAGGAGTAAGAAATGGCCAGGATAGGAGAGATTATTATTGTCCAGGATCTGATTTTACTTTCTATCCAGTAGAAATTTAGCACCTTCATGACTGAAGAAAGGCAAGAGACTCTTAGTGTAGTCAATGTGGCTGGACTTCCAATTTCCTCCACCAGGATACTCCCTTTGCCTCGTGCTTACCTCACTCTTCTCCTTGGCTCTCTGTAGAATGCGTTCTTCAATGGTACCTTTACAGATGAGACGGTACACAGTAACCTGCTTCGTCTGCCCCAAGCGGTGCGCCCTGTCCATGGCCTGCTGGTCCACAGTGGGGTTCCAGTCGCTATCATAAAAAATCACCTGTACAAGCAGGGCAAGAATACAGCAAAGAGTGAGCTCTCTCAGGGCAAGACCAGGGATTCTGACAGCAGCTCAGCCACTAACCTCTTTACAGGCGTTTGACGCCAGATTTTTTTTTCTATGATATTAAGAATGAGCAGATATTCACTTATAAAACCAAGTCATTCTTTCACTTGCCCTGGATAAAGGGATATACTTTGGGCTTTTTTCAGGGTTTTCATTAAAAAGAGGGCATGGCAATAATAATTAATAGTTAACACTTAGTGCTTACTATTTGCCAGTCATTGTTCTAGGTGTTTTATGTGTATTAACTCATTTAAATCCCACAATCACTATGATTTAGGTACTATTAAGACTAGATAAGGAAACTAAGGCACAGAGGAATTTGAGAATTTATCCAAGATTACACAACCTAGGTAAGTTGTGGGCCTGGGATGGGAGGAATGTACAAGTTTCTCCTTAACCCTCAGCTGACCTTGGTAAGAGGCAGGCATGACGTTCCTGGCATTTTCACGCACCCATCAACAGGATCTTTTCCTGTCCCTTGAATTCCAAGGAAGAAACGTTTAAAGGTTCCCTGGAAGCTACTTTCAGTTTGCTAAACAACAAACACAAATAACAACAAAATGTACTGCCTCTTCCCTCATCCCCCTAGTGATCCTAAAACCAACAGATTCCTGGGTCCTAAGCCCTGAGGCTATTACCCAATACAAGGGACCTCCTGAAAGAAAACCACTTCAAAATGGCTCTCATCTCTCATGCACTCTCCTCTATATTTAATCAAGTCACCAAAACCAGTGTTTCTTCAGAAACGAATCTATCCTTTCTACAGTCCCACTGTCCCTATCCTGGACTAGGTCCTCACCACCTATGTCTGGCTCACTAGTGCTGTTAGACCAGCGTGCTTCCCAGATCTCTCTTTCTTCTTTAGTCTATATTAGGTACAACTGCACACCATTCCCTCTCTGCCATAACTGCTGTAACTGCATCTCTGCCGTACCACACCAAGTCCAAACTCCCCTCAATAATCACACTCTGCTATACTGACCGACTTCATTTCTATTCTTTTCCTTACACACGCCCCTTCCCTTTTGTCAGACAGGTCTCTTCAGTGTTACTCACTTGTATTACATTTGTTGGCCCCACTTTTTGCTCAAGCTGTTTTTCTGACCTAGAACCCTTCAACTCTTCTCTATTGGTCCTTCAAGATTCGGCTCAAGCTTTACCATTTTCAGGAAGGCCTCCCCAATTTCTCTTGCCTATAACAATACCTCCTTTTCCTATCCCTTCTGAGTTCCTATTAGAAATAATCATGGCTAAAGTCTGTTGAGCACTTAACAATATTTCTGGCACTAGTGTGCAGATACATATCATGAAATTTTCACACACAAAAAAATCCTATGTATTTCCTTCCTCTTATAAAGTAGGAAGAGACTGGCCTGAGCTCACAATCCTAACAGTCTCCCCGCTACAACCTACACTATTCACAATACCTTTCATTGCCTATCCTGGTCCAAGTTCCCACTTAATTACTATTATCTATGGGTGTCAAATTATTTCATGTGTGCTTCCATCAGTGCAAAATAGAATTCCATAGATACTAGTCAATTGATACTAGAATCTCTAAGGAGATTGGTCAAAACTAGATAGAGCCTAAAAGTGTAAGCTGAAGAGTGATCTGTCTCTCTTTAAACTGGTTCTCTGTGATGCTTTTCCAATTGCTTACTACTATTCCTGAGGAATTTACTTATTTTCTCATTTAAAAACAGAGGCAATTCTTCTGCCATTCTCTGGAGAATTCAGATTTTGGGTGAAGATGAACACAAGGCATCAGCCTTTTTCAGTGCTCTTGCCTCTACTAATAAAAATCCCCACTGGTGTTTATTTTGTCTTACTTTTATGTAAGGTATAATCTCTCAATTTTTATAACAGGTTAGCATTTGGAGGGAGAAAATTTTAAACTGCTTGCAAAGGAAAAAGACCATTGTGAAACCTTTTGTTAATCCAGTGTCCACAGACCTAGGATATGGAAGTACACAATGCTTGCCACTTGTAGAGGAGCACAGCAAACCTGACCACAGGACATTTGGAAGCTTTAACAAGATATACAAAAGGAAATCCAGTTTAAACTTTCAAGGAGAACAAAGGGGGAGAAGACAATGTTAATGAAAAGGAGACTGCCAGTTGGACTAGGGGGAAACATTATTTGCCCAACATACCTAAAGTGGCTACATGCTTGTATGTGAAAAATGACAGTTGACGTCACACCCCAAATATAGTACCTTTAGTTGTCCAAGCCTGAGGCAATGGTTCAGCATGAATTCATAATGGGGAGTTCTATATTATGAATCATTTCATTGGTGCTTCCTTAACATTTACATTTTTTCCTGGAAGTCTCAGTGGCAACCAAACCTGATTCAACTTGGGTTTTTTTGAGCTTATAAACAGTAAGATTAAAACCTAAAGAGATAGGTTTGCAATTTAACTTTCAACCCCCCCCCCCAATTTAGTGGCTATTTATCATAAATTAAAAAGAAGTGGGAAATTTGGGAGGAAGAGAGAATAAAATTTAGAAAAATACTCACCCAAAGAAAAAGAACATGAAATATGAGCTAATAACACAAGGATAAGAGTGAGAGAACTAAAAACCAAGCTACATGTATAGTTATTATCTAGCTTGACAATAAAATAAACACAGAATCAACCATCACATGAACTGGGGGTGGGGAGGGGAGCCAGTGTCCATCACAGCAGGACAGAAATGACACCTGTATTTGGTAATCAGGTTTATGAAACTCAGTGAGACACTCTAGAGAAAAACAAATAATAATGGAATGATTAGAACAACTGACTTAACTTGGAAAGATTAAAGCCAGTCAATCTACAAAGCGTGGCCCAGCAATGACTAAGGGGAAATATATTAATAGTCGGCACCTTCACGAAGTTGTAAACATCAAGTTGGATAGGAATGATGAGGGAGAGGTAAGAGTTGAGATGGGGTGAAGGCACCTCGCTATATATAGGTCAATGAGAAGTAGTTTCAGGGGATGAGGGACTGAAATGGAAATCAAGAAAATGTTAAGAGGAACAACTGGGAAAAGTTGGATCAGCACCTGGAGGGTGGACATCTTCTCCTCCCTTCCCCACCCCGAGAGAACGGGTGGAAGCGCCATCTCGTGGGAGGGCTGAAAGCAGCCCCACGTTGTCTCACAGGACATAGGGCTTGTCATAGTGCTACCAAGGGACAAAAGTGCCTCGTTGTCTCTCTACACGCAAACATTTAAAATAGTCCTGACACAGACACAAAACAAACAATGCAGTTTTTAACAACCCCTCACTAAACAGTCAAATGCAAAGAGATCCCTACTTTAGGAAGAATTACACAAAGAACAACATGAATAGTAAGGGGCAGCTGCTATTAATCACATGCAAAAATCATGTTTTTACTAAAAGAGTGGGCCAGAGTCCACTGTTTACAAATACGTGTTTATATATATGCATTCTCAATCATAAGACATTGAGTTTTTCCTGACATATTAGGCTGACTAACCTCTTCCTTGTCCATAAATGGTTCTGGGGATCTTCCAAAGCTAAATAAATCTCAGGACAAAGGAAAAATGCCAGACAAGCAGTTAAGCCTATTGTTTCTCTAGTAATACACACACAGAAAGTATAACCTGACTTCACAAAAAGCCTAACCTAGGAGTTGATTTCAATCTGTGGTTTCATTTTTCTGAGGAGTATTCCAGAAGGTTTTAATTTACAAGTGAGTCCCTAAGCACTCCCCTCAAAACTAAATGTAAATTATTTTGGAATTGGGAACTCAGAATACTCAGAGCCTTTCTTTAACCCCCTGCATAAAAAGGGAATTCCTATTTCTATTTCTCTTGCTATGGGTTAGGAGTCTATTTCGGTTCTTTGTGGCTGGCAAGAGCTCCTTACCCCACAAGGCAAACTATGTGAACACTGGAAGCATGATGCACATCTCCCCCCTCAAACCTGCCTTTTTTTGGATCATTCAAATGAACGACTAGGAAAGCTATTCCTTAAGAAGCCACAGACCAAAACTGAGATAGGCAGGTTGAGAAGGGAAATACATTTTAATCAAATGAGCTTCTGCTATACCTCCCCAGGTGACCCCATCCAGCCTCACAGCCTTAAAATCATCTATGAACTGATGATTCCAAAAATACATCTTCAACCCCAATCTTACTCCTGAACTCCAGATCCTGTTGCCTGGGTGACACTGCCACTTAATGTCTACCAGGAATCTTGAACTTAAAACCAAAACAAACTTTTGATTTCTCCAATCAAACCTGTACCCCTCCCCTCCCATCTTCCCCTTAATCAGTAATTGGTATCTCCATCATTCCAGTTGCTCCAGTAAAATACCTTGGAGCTTTCCATCATACCTCCTGCATGTCTCACATCCAACCTAGCAACAAACCCCATTCATTAGCTATGTCTTCAAAATCCATGCACATCCCAATTATTTCTCACTACCTCTATTGCTTCACTCCTTGTCCATGTCACCATCAGCTTGTATCTAACTCCTAATTGAACTTTCTGTTCTACCTTTCTCCCTATAGCTCTCCTCAACCCCACTCCCTACTCCAAGCCAGAGGAACATGTTTAAAACCCAAGTCAAATCATGTCAGTCGTCTGTTCAAATTCTTCCAGTGGCCTCCCATCTCTAAATCCTTACCATGGCCTATTAAAGCCCTACATGATCTGATTCTGCACTCATATCACTCTCCCCTGTCATTCACTCTGTTCCACCTACACAGGGCTGCTTGCTGTTGCTTGATTATGCCAAGCATGTTCTCACCTCAGGGCTTTACACTTATCTCCTCTGCCTGGAATGCTCTTCTTTCTGCCAGATACATGCTTGGCTTGCTTCCTTACTTTCTTCAGATCTTGGCTCAAATGTCACCTTATCAGAGAAGCTTTACCAACCCACTGAACACAGTAACCCCTGATCCTGAATAGGGTTTTGAAATTTACCAGGTGGAAGAAGGGGCACCCAGGAGAATGATCTATGCGGAGGGAACAGTTTATGCCAAGTGTGATACAGTATGGCGTGTTCAGGAAAACTACAAGCCAGTCATTATTTCTGGAACATAAATGTTAGAAAGGGAAGCAGTCTGGGACTTAGGCTGGAAAGGGAGATAAAGGCCACAAAACGAAGGGCCCTTGTATGCCTTGTAAAAGAGCTTGTATGTTATCTTGTAGATGATGCAGGCTCCCTGAAGAGTTTTAAGCAAGGGAGTGGCACGGTTAGTAAAGAAGGGTATAAACAAACTAACAGAGTAGGTATGGGGTTGCGGGCTGAGACTAGAGTCCAAAAGACAAGCAGGGAGAATGTGATGAATCTTGTACTCACACTGGGAGTATGACTAAGTTGGGACTGTAGGAAATGCTTATAGAGAAACAAGGGGCAAAGAGAAAGCCAAGTTTCTGTTATCTGATGTGGTACCAAGTGAGCCACCACATCAGAGAACCCACAGGAACACCAATTGCAGCCTTCTGTTAAGATGACTGAAGCTTAGGGTGTACATATAAGATACAGCATCTACCTAGCTATGCCCTGGTGGTCCTCCGACCCTGAAGCCCCGCCTGAACCTGATTAACTGGCTGAAGAGGTTTAGATGCCAAGGAAGTTATAGCTGAGTCCTACAGTTGATATTCTACCTAATGATGTTACAGAATCTGTTTTTCATTCTTGAAAGCAGGCAGTCCTATGGTGTAGTGGTGAATAAGGAGAAAGGGTGGCACAGCCTAGGAGTGGAAACTGGGAAAATGGGATCTAGTTCCAACTCTGCTGCAGCGAATCTGTCTAAGCCACCCTGTACTTCATTTCTATGCACGCTCGTATTTGTGTGGATTTTGAGGCTCTGTATTTCAGAAAGGTACCACAACAGCCACATAAAATGATATTTTTAGAGTCATGCCTTTTATAAAACAATTTCCCATTTACTCATTTTAATGTCAAGATTACTGAAATTGTTATTAAATACGTCTGAATACTGGGAATAATTCTGAGGTTCAAAAGGAAAAGTTCTTTTTTTCTCCCTTTCAGATGCTGAAGTATTCCTCCAAGGATATTGAGTATGAAAGGATAATTTGATGGAAATATATTTTTATTATTTTTTTTAATGACCAATTTCATTGCTCTCCAACCACCTTTTGAAGTTTGGGACACAAAAATATGAGTTTTTCTTAGGATGAAATAATGCGTAAGAGAATTAAAACAATTCTTCCCGATTTGTTCAGTTATAGCTCCCCAAACAAATCTGGTTAAATTGACTGATTTTCTTTTTTTTTTCCAGTTTGTTTGTTCACTGATGTACTCCAAGTGTTTAGAACAGCATCGGACACAATGTAGGCATTCACCAAGTATTTTTCGAAAGAATGTTTAAGAAACTTATTCCAACAGAATAGATAGAAAAGCCCAAAAGGAAAGATAAAACATTCCAGTTCCAGGCAAAGTGCGACTATTGTTATTTAATATCAAATGCGGCAAAGAAGTAAAAAGTTTGTGCCATAAAGCAAAGGGTAATACATTTTTTTTTCTTTCTTCTTTTTTTTCTGAGCCATCCTGCCATCTTTTGGCAGCTCAGCAGCAGCTCAGCTTGGGCACAGTGCCACTGGCCCATGTGGGAATTGAACCAGCAGTCCTGCTGCGCTCCCAAGCCAATTCCCAACCAACTGAGCCACTGGGCCAGCCTGGTAATACCTTTTATACCTTAATACTGAATGGTGTACTGTGCTCTCATTACTTACTGTATCTGCAGCAGTGAGGTTGATACCCAGTCCTCCAGCACGTGTGCTTAGCAGGAACACAAAGATGTCATTCCTGCAGAAGAGGGAGGGGTATGTTAAGAGGAAAAACTGAAAAAGAAAAATGGCATGTGGCATAAGAGAGAGATCTCTGAATACAAAACAGCATCTAGGGTTAGAAAGAGTTTTGGTGGTTACCCAGGCCTGATCTCACGTTTCTTTAACACATTGTACAAAGGTGTTCCATTGCTTGGTTGCACCTTCCATGGTTGTCATCTTCCAACTTGCAGATATACTTTTGCTGCCCACTAATACTAACTGATAGGCAATATAATTATAAACATGTAGCAAATATAAAAGAAAAGTATGTTATCATGGCAGTAGAGGCCTCTTTCGATATGTTAACTGTCATATTTTTAACAAGTCAAACCATTCCTACTTCATACAGAGGAGACAGATCAGTATATTTCCTAGTGCCCCCCCCGCCCAGGAATCATGACTTCCAGAAATTTGAGGATTAATGATTACAATTCTAAAGCACTCATTTAGAGATGAAGAAAGTCGGTCTTAGAAAAATGAACCGAGGTCAGGACTAAGACTCAGGCCATGACTTCTATGTAAGTATCAAGTTGAACTTAGGATCAACCCATGAAGACAGGCTGGAATTAAGAGTACTTTTTAATGAAGCCCTTACACAGAAACAGTTAGATGTAGTTTTGTTTCCCTTTACATTATGTCCTTTTACAAAAACCTAGAATTACAAATAAACCAGTAGGTGCCACTGTCACTCATTCAGGCAACAAATATTCATTGAATATCTTCTAGGAACAAGGCCCATGCCAGAACACAAAAGCAGGCTTTGACTGTACGATTTATCTATGTATACACATACAATTAGGGGCTCAGTTTGAACCCAGTTCTTGCAGATAACATAACTATATTTTAAAATTGTCTTGCGTTTTCACATTCCTGCAACCTGATGTGATTTTCCAGAACGTTTCAAAGGGATTGCATTATACCTGTGAGCAAACTTTACAGTTCTCTAAATCAAGCTGCTAATCCCTTTTCTTCATGACTATAATGAAAATACAACTAGAAATTCATTTAGGTCAGTGTTATTCAAATTGCAGGTCACACCTATCATTGGTCATGAAATCAGTTTGGTGGATCTGAACCACATTAAAGAAAGAAATTAAAAAAAGAAATAGAACAGATTAGAAACTATTGTAATATATCACAGATCATAAGGGTAAATACTGTTTTGTGAAATTTTGGGTACGGTATATAGGTACTAAATCCCAATGTAAAATGAATATTCTTTTGTGGGTTCAAGTAAAAAAACAAATGGAAACACACTGACATTAGGTGCTTTTGCCCTTGGATTTTGTTCTTCCTTGATAAAGTCACGTGACTGCTAAAGGTCTGTTTCCTGGACATAAAATTGGGATGCTATGAATACAGTTGAAGTGACTAACTGATGACATATCAACAGCAAACATGATTATCAGTGAAGGAGCTATTCTGTAATAAGCATCTTGGTGAATCACTCAGCTGGGTGAGTCCTAGTAGAAATCTGTCCATTATTTGCATTCAGTTAACACAACTTTCCTACAGGCAGGCGTGGATAACTGAGCATGTTTGGAGGCCTCTGGTAGGCCATGATTCCAAAAGCTCTGTACTCTTACAAAAGTTCTACTAGTTTATCCTTGAATATTATCATAAAGTTTCATACTTCATAATTTTATTTAATTTATAAGATGTTATCATTTATGGTTAAATTATACAAGGCAAACCAAAAAGTTAAAAGTCATCTGCCAGTTTACAAACCCATTTTCCCATAGATACGGGATGATGTAAATGAAAGCTTGATACCTCACAGCCCATAGGAGAATACTTAACCACACAGAGTCTTCAAATAAAAGTTGGGTTTTCTAGGCCGTACTACTCTCCATAGAATAATCCTTCCCGCTCTTGGCCCTGAAAAGCGTGCTCTCCCCTATGCATCGCTCTTCTGCTTTGGTGGCTACAGAGGCGGGGTCAGGGGCTTCTCTCCCATCAGTACCCGTGTGAGAGCTGATGGGAATCACCCAATGGCGAGGACTTTTTTGGTAATTCCTAAAGAAGTCCACGGCCTGAGCATGGGGTGGGGGGTGGGGAATGGGAGCAGGACAGGGAGCAAGGTAGAAGACAATTGGGAACTGCAATAAAAAAAAGGGTAGAGGCAGAAAAATGGGTCATTTCCACAGTCCGGACAGCAAGAGAGATAAGACCTCAGATGTGATAATCACTTACAAACAGGGACTATTATTGAAAAAAATGCCAGGTAAAGGAATCTACGTAAAAATAGCAAACTTAGAAATATAATGGTGGAAAATGCTTTTTTAAAAGATATTAACTATGTATTGAGAAGATGCCTTTTAATGATGAAGTAGGTGGTAAGTAGCAGGTTTGGCTGCATTCAATGTAATTTTATCATACTGTAATAGAAAAACAAGGATTGTGTAAACCTTGGGTTGTTAAAATCAAAGAAATTAGTTTCCATCCTGAATCACACTGAAAAATATCTAAATCAAGCTTCTGAGAATTCCTTTCTACTTAATAAACCTAGTATTTATAATGTGAATTAATGTTTTGAGAGGCTGCGACAAGCAAGAAAATAGAATCCCAGAGGCAACGTGATGGTTTGGGTGCCCTCTAGGGGGCAGAAAAGGAATCTCAATTCAGGGTCTCTGTTGGAAAAGGCCTAAGAGACTAGCTTCCAGGTGGTCTATGAGACATGCCTAGGTCCCATTCTTACTCTGCTTTAGTTAACGAGGCCAGTTTGTACCAAAATACCCAAATAGTACTGGGCAAGTAGCTGCTTGCTGAGTGACTGAAAAAGAGCCAGAATGAAAGGTGACACTGGAGCGCTACAAAACTCACAGCAATAAAAACCCACAGTACACTCACTTTTTCTCATTTTTTCGAAAGGGTCACCTTGCGTGGTCAGATAACTGTGGGGGATTCATTTGGTAAATGTCATGGGGTACGAAGAAGGGGCGCAAAGGTCAAGGAACCCCTGAGCAAAGACCTTGTGAATAGCTTCTAGGATCACGCACTGGTCACATGTTCTAAATGTTGCCCAGTCAGGACATCCTGGCCAAACAGTCTTTAGTCTCAGTCAGACTCTTTCCTGGAAGGATCCCTCATAAATAAATCTTGTATGAAGGGAATGTAAATGGCTTTTTATAGGAGTTCTTGTTTACTCTGGCTGACCTTTGAGAGCCACAGGGCTTTCCAGTTGAAACTACAATTTTTTCTTTTGATGTCTTTTCATTAATAATAATGAAATATTTGGCAAAGCATGCTTTTTTTGTGTTCAAAAACACCTGTCTTTTTCTCCATGTTGGCCTACGGCAGCCACTCAGATTTATAAGTTGAGAGATGTTTTTCCCCATTTGGAGGGGTCTGTTTGGTAAACTTCCGATCAGCACAGGCATGGTTCATTTCTTCCTCGTCATTATCCCAACTCTAATCATCTAGCTCATAATGTAGGTAGAGAAGGAGATTTTAGTTTGTTTTTCATTTTGCCTAATATCAGATTTGGGGTGTTAAAAGTGATGGTTATTCAAATGTTCAATCTAAAAAAAACCTCACTTCTCCCTAAGTAATTCTCCGTTGTAGGGTTGGAAGCTCAGGTAAGGTTTACCAGAAAAGCTGTGCAAAATAAGATGTTTACTAAGTAGATAATAGTACAATTTAATGGTGAAGACACCCTTCTTTTAGAGCTAAGCTTTTTCAAAACTATTGTGTGCTACTGGGATTGCCCAAATAACTGTTTCATAAGTTAAATAAGAGATTTTGAAGTCATAAATTAAGATACATGTGCTGATATTTCCCACTAAAAGGTCACTGTAAAATATACTAAGCTCTGGATTGCATAGTCCAGTTTTCTGGGAATTGGGTCAGCTAGAAGAACAGCTGTAGCTCTACAACTCAGAATCCCACATCATCAGAAGTCAACATGCTACAGTTCTGGTTGGAGTCTAAATCAGTAGAACTCTCTACAAAGCAATCTGACAATGTGTACAGTTTTAAATGTTCATATTTCTTCATTCAGTGATTTCCCTTGTTTTAATCTCTCTCTCTTTTTTTTAGCTGGGCCATCGTGCCACCTGTTGGCAGCTCAGGCTGGGAATCAAACCGCTGTTGCTCAGAGCTTGCACTCTTGAGCGAGCTCTTAACCAACTGAGCCACTTGGCCGGCCCTTCCCTTGTTTTAATCTATATTAAGAAAGTAATCTAAAATGATGACAAAGCTTTTCATAAACAAAGGTATTCATTCAACATTTTAACAACAGAAAAGTGGTATATAGTATACCTAGTGTAGTGGTATATATTGGTCACTAAAAATAATGATTACAAAACTTTTTAAATGAAATGTGAAAACGTTTATGATATAATTGTAAGTGAAGAAATCAGGAAATACAATCTTATTTATAATATGGTATCAACGTGTAAATATAACCACACACACATTAAAGACTAAGGGATATACCAAAATGTTAAGTGATGGGACTGTGGGTAATTTTTATTCTCTTCATTAAATATCTTTCAATTTTCCTCAATAGGCATTTTAATATATAATGATGCCAATTGTTACTAGAAAAAAATAGCTTTGCCGTTATGAGATCCTCAAGAGTACAATATCAAACGTATTAGTGGAAAATAAACACAAACAGTAGTAGGTGAAATACTGATTACTTAATGGGTTTTCTGCTAACACACAACTCATGCCACCTCATACTAGTGTGCCTACTGGTATCAGAGATGCTGGCATGCCTGGAGGAAATGCAGGCAAACTGGGGGAAATGCAGGCAAACTGGAGGAAAACACAGTCTATAAATTTTGTACATAAGATTCTTGTTTGCTGAAGTTCTTAGGTTGGAATAGGTAAGGAGATAGTAAAACATGTTTCATTTGATTTCAGAATCAAGAAAAGCTAAAGATCAGCTGGTAATGGGGGTATAACAATGGGGAGGGTAGCTGGAGGGAATACTACGCTTATACACGTCTCAAATAATCAATTTCGGACTCTGCTGATAGCTCCTGCTAGGTGAGAAGCTAAGTTAGGCCATTCACGCAGTTGGTCCAAGGCAGATCTTCCCTTCTATTGTTATTCAAATAGCCACCTAAATTCAGATGTAGTTTCAACTTAGAAGTTATTGGCCTGAGTATACACTGTAAACCAAAACATCAGGATATTTCTTCTTACCTGTGCTCTATTGTAAAGAATTGTGCAACAGCAAAAATTCTCAACCAGAAGGTATTATATTTGAAATATGGATTTGTTTTAAGCTAAATTGTTTAACAATTGAAATAAACCATGCTTTAAAACTGAAAGAAAGTAAAAACTGTAACCTACATACAAATGGCCGTGTGCTTAATTTTCTTCTCAAGAACGCAAAAGTTAAATATTAACAGACTATACAATTAGAGGCCAGAAATTCATAGTGTTCTGATTTATAAAACATTAAGAGCTGCTCTATTCCTTAGTTTTCCAGGTTTAAGGAAGAAAATGTAGGGTGGAGTTCAGCAGACCTGTCACTAGCAGAGCTTGGCTTTCTCTCCTTGGAGAGAGCAGTAACTAGACTCTGCTTATTACAAAGAGAACCTGCACTTAGGATAATTATGGCTCTGTAAGCCATCAGCATCCAGCAGGCAGTATTTGAAATTTCATAGGCTCATTATCAGGTAGAAGTACTGTAACTGAGAGGAGCCAGCTGAACAGAAAGCACACCACTGCAATTTGTCATACTGCACTGGATTACTACAATGCTAGAGGGGAAGCAGGAAAATGGAAGGTTGTTTTTTTTTAACTCATACAAAATAAAACAGGTAAGCAAAAACAAACTAAAGGCAACTATACGTCAACATCCAGATATAGCCACTGCGTGTTGTGGATTTAGGAATAAAGTCTTGTGGACTTTTTTCTACATACATATTATCCACATTAAGGAGGGTCTTGGGTCATACTCAGAAATCATTTCTTTTATTATCCAAAGAAATAGGTACTGATTTAGTAAGAAGTGGAGTTCAAATACAAAAATCATCAAGTATTCCTTTCTCTCTCTCTCTGAGATATGAACTGCTATAGACAGATTAAACTACCTCTTAAAATGGCAGGAACTATATACCATAATCACTTAACAATTTGAGATGTGTTGGTATTTCTTTTAAACTCACCATCTCAAGCATTAGAGGAAAATCAAACAAGGATTTTTCTAATTCCCATTAACATTACCTGTTCTGAAAATCAGCAACCATGTCCCGCCTCTCTGAGATCTTAGATGAGCCATCAAGCCTCATATAGGTATGCTTCCTGTAAACCATATATTCCTGCCAATCAAGAGTAAAAAGATGTAATCAGTCTGATGCAAATTACTGTATTCCAATTCCCATAAGCATCTACCCACCTTCTACCTCATCATCCATACTGGGGGCAAGTCATTAAATCCAGAATGAGGAGAAAGCAATCTCAAAAGTACAGGAATTCAATTTGTAAATGAGTTCATTGCCAGTGTATAAAAATCGAGGGTAACCTGAAGACGATGGCCACCCTCAGTTTCAACTTGGAAACTAATCTTACTCCTGCAGGTTTCATGAAAAAACAAACAAACCCCAAAAGGAAATGTCTAAGCCAAAATGGCTTTTCAGTACCAACCAGATGTTTCTCACAGCTATGAACTAAATAAGTAACACTCACCCTAATGTGTTTCTCCCCAGCAAACCCTTGCTGACCAAAGTCCTTGAATTTATAGCCTAAGCTTCCTTTTCTCAGCAGAGCATGCACCACTGTTAAGGGAGGCCTAAGTGTCAGAGTGAACGTTAAGATAAAGTGATTTAACATGGCAGAGAATCTTCTTGACATCATGTGTAAGAGAAATTACAACTTTTAAGAATGGAGAAGAGACTTTAAGAGATGCAGTGGAGAGGACATATATCCATTTTCAGAAGTTGCAATTCCTCTTACAGATGATATCCAAATGAACACTGATTTCCTCTTTCATTACTTCTGATTACATGGATTACATTTCAAAAAGTCCATTTGTAGAGAAACTATTATCAACAACACAGCTGCCTGTTGATAAAAAACACCATGAAACAGTTATTTCAATTCTAAAATAACTTCCCTCTTGAAAAACGCTAATTGTTTCAATGTTTGGGAGAGGCTTGTGTGAATTAATTTTCTGCGCAAATGTTCTTTTATTGCAATACTCTCGTAACTTATAGCTGGCTGGGTATTTCAGCACACATCATTGCTACAATTTGGTATGGCTGGTGCAGTGTGTATGTAGCAGCCTATTCTTAGAGCAAGTAAGTGCCAAAAACTCCTTAATGGCTTGGCAGAGGTCTCTGGCTAGGGTACCGGGAGGTGAAGCTGGTCGACACTGCAGAGAAGTTCATTGAGGCATACATCTTCACTGTGTTTTTTATATATGTATTTACTATTTCTTTCTGTCTCCAGGTCGTTCTTTAAGGGTTTTGATCACCAAAGAGGGGCAGAAAATATTCAGCCACAGTGAGCTTCAAGTTCACATTTAGTGAGTGGTATAGCCCTATAATGGACCAGGGTTAATGGCAGAAGAGTAGGGGTGTTTTAGATTAGGTGGAATTCGAGAAAGAAAGTGAAAAATGGTAGCATGATGATGGTTTTAAAGGTTTACTACCTTGGCAGCTAATCCAATCAGAGAATGCCACCATCCAGAAAAAAATAAGGAGATTATACAGACTGGCATCCTACAGATTTGGACTTTAACCAAAAGGCAGGCTTCTTGCACAGGCAGTATTTTGCCTTTTAAACCAGCACTTCTAACCTCAGTGACAGCACTGAGTGAATCTTCTTGTAGATCTTGCAGTTCACATCATTTATATACCAAGTTCAGCACAATACCAGAGATATATGTCCTAGACCATAATCAAACCAGCGCTAATTACAGAGAGCCTGTTACTGAGGCAACAGAAGTGAATCTTTTCAGTTTACTGCTCTCAGCCTTTGCTCTCTCACCCTGGGGAGTAGTGGATTTCAGAAGGCTTAGATGAGTTTAGATCCTATTTCAGTAAACAGCTTCAAAAACAACTAGTAAATGGACATGGAAAAAGCAGTTAAAAGCAGAGTAAGAGGAATGTCTATAATCCTCATGCCACGCCATAGAAAAACATCTAAAAGATATATCAAGACTAAGCTAAAAAAGCAATTCAATATTTCTCTCATTCACAAATTCTGGCTATACCAAAGCTATTCTAGATGTCTCTTTAAAATTCTAGGCTGTTTAGAAAAGATACTTAATCAAATGTTCATCTAGAAGGAAATGCCTAATTTCTTCCAACTGTTAATTTCAAGAACTGTGCCCACTTCCATTCCTAGTTGTTTTCCTAAGAGCCTACAAACATCTAATGTTTTAGTATTAAATTCAATTCTATTTTGTTAAAATAAAAACAGAAATTCTAACAACAAATTATTTGATAGTACTTATAGCACTTTTAGAACTTTAAAAACTGATCTCCACAAATAAATCTATCTCCACTTAACAATGAAAAAGCATCAAAAGGTTTTCTAAGATTCATTATAAGAGCCTTGCTTAATATATTCTTTTTAAAGCCAGCTGCTGATATCTGGTTAATTAGAAACTGTCTATTTGATGAGTTTTGCAGTTAGATATCATTTAAAGATGGCACAACTTTCCCACTCACCCCCCAACTCTCTGTAGTTCACTATCATGTCTGAGGACCACTGCTGCATGGTTACGGCTTGCTGATGGCTTTACTGTGGTTTATAGGAACTGTGTCATGCTTAGCACTCCTGTACATTAAAAAGGGCTTAGGGGACAGAAAGACTAACCATCAACCAGTCCTTCCTTACACTTGACACCCTGTAGAAACCAAAAGTATCTATCTCTCACCAAGTCTACTTTTGGTGTTTAGGAAAGGCTTAGAAAATGATCTACCAGGATGATTAAACTTCCTGGAGCCTTGTAACAAGAATTCCTTTTGCTCCACTTACAGCAGCAAAGAGAGAAGAGAAACCAAATATAGACCTTCTTCCTTTCCCAGAAGTCTCATAATTTAGTATCTGCCTTTAATTAAACAAATATGAACACCAGTACTCCTAAGTGGATTCTTGTGGATCAATAACTTCTAACCAAAGTAAGTTCTAATACCACTTGAACTAATAAAATAAAAATTATGGCTTTTAACATTTAGAAGTATTGAGACCTATACAGTTCTAGTAGATATTTTTAAAAATCATTAAAGAAGCCAAAGGGGTATGGACAAGATGTACTCTTGGCGTTTGAGTAGTGATTCTCGACCAGGATTAAAAACACCCATGCATGGACCCACCCCAGGGATTATGAGCTTGTAGGTCTAGGCTAGGGCTTGGATTGATTTATTTTTTAAAAGCTCCAAAGGTGATTGCAGTAGATACCCTTTATCTGCAGCTAGGAACAACCATTGTAGAGGGAAGGCAGGGCAGGTCCCTTAGAATCTTACTATTTCAGCATGGCCCTCAGGTGAGCAGCACTGGCAACACCTGAATTTGTTAGAAATTCGGAATTGAGGGGCACATCCAGACGCAGTGAATCAGAATTTACATTTTAACATGTGTAACTTGAAAGTACATTTAGGTTTGAGAAACACTGTTGTAGGACATATTCTTATGCTATTTTTAAAGCACTGGAACACTTTTTTTTCCCAAGCAAAATCTTATATGAAACCCCTCTAATATAAAATAGAAAACAACACTGTTATTCTGGTTGATGAAGAAGGGTAGGGAGTTGAGGGCCCCATCTGCTTAATCTCTTTCTAGGTCTCTTATCCTTGACCCCAACCCACCAGCTTAAATACAAGTTGAGAAAACAGGTTAGCTCTAGTTCACATCCTTCACTGCTCCGTTTTAGCAGTGGCATGCAAACAGAGGTATCAGCATAACTCAAAGTAGTTTCAGCAAGTGCCTCTCACTCCTTAAAGTATCCTAAATGAAAGCAAATATCCACAAACCCAATGGTGTAACACAAAGGGACTAGGTTCATCTTGAAGTAGTAGTGATAATGATGATGGCTAGCATTTACTGAGCATTTACTAAGTGACAATCACTATTCCATGTATTTTACTTGGTTTTGTTCATCTAATCCTCACTCCAGCCTTTAAAGGTAGGTGTTATTATTGTCTCTACCATTTTACAGACGTCACGTAAGGTCTCTAAAGCGACACAGGCAGTAGGTATTAAGAGTTAGGATTGGAACTCAGGTAGACTGAGCCTTTGGCTTAACCCTTCTACTGCTTCCCAAATGGAACAGAAGCTCACCACCACTAGGAAAAAGGGGGTAGGGTGGGGTGAGAAGCCCCATAAGGTTCTTAGTATATTCAGTCCATAACCCCCATTCATCATCGTCATAAGGATAATTGGGCACTTGAAAAAATAAAGCCAAATGCTTATATATCTATATCATGAACTTCCACTCTCAGACTTCTTTTCCTCAAAGTTGCCTCTGATGTTCATTTAACCCAATTTCACTTCCATAAAACCACCTGAGGGAAAGACTCAGTATGATCCACAAACCTGCAGACAAGTTGTAACCATTTCCTGGACATACCCCTTTCCATCTTTGGGGTTTATCACCAGAAAAAAGTCAGGCTCTTCTCAATGTCTATTACAACTTCTCTGTTGTCCAGGTGAATCGCACCAAATGAGTGAAAAATGGCAGTCATTCTTCCCTTATCTCATTCAGAGCGCTGTGGAGCAAGCCTGATCACAAGGCATTCACAGGCCCACCATAATCTGCCTTCACACTACTTGTGTTATTTCCTTTTCTCCTATACCATATGCTCGTCACAGTAAACGATTCCCCCAAATGTCTTCCACCTTCCCATCTCTGTGCCTTTTTACATCTGGCTTTTTTAGTCTGGAATGCCCTTCTCCCTGATGGCTGAAATTCTATTTAACTTCAGTTCAGATGTCATTGCTTATGTGAAGCCTTCCTCAAGCGACCCAGTTAGAAAAAATGTATCCCTCCTGCTATCTTCAGCTCTGATCAGGCTTCACTTTTGGCCTCAGTATCAAGGTACATTTGACAGTTATTTGTGAAACACACACACACCCTCTCCAACAGATACATTTCTTGCAGTGAAAGACCACATTTACTGGTATTTACATCTGCCTAGCACGATGCCTTGCTTACAGTTGGCATGAAAAAGAAATGAACTGGGCCGGTCAAGTGGCTCATTGGTTAAAAGTTGGCTTGGGAGCACGAGCTCTGAGCAGCAGGGCCGCCGGTTCAGATCTCACATGGGCCAATGATGTTGCGCCCTCTACAGCTAAGATGGTGAACAACAGCTCGACCTGGAGGTGGGCTGCTTGCTGTGACTCGATGGCGTAGGCTGCAGTGGGCTGCCGAGAAATGGCCGTCCAATGGCGGGCGACTGATCTGCCTCAGCTGGGAAGAGTGCAATGATCACAAAACCAACATGGGCCAGTGAAGCGACGTCCTCCACAACTAGACTGAAGAACAAAAGGACAGCAACTTGTCTGTTCCCCTTCCCTGACTCCCCAACGCTGTTCTCCTCCCCCAATTCCCCAATAAAATCTTTAAAAAAAAAAAAGAACTAAACAGAATAAATATAGTTTGGTTGTAAGCTGACACATTTCCTTCTATCATTCTTAAGAACTAATGAAAATACTAGTTAATTTGCTTTTCATTTCATGGTACAGTTTTAGAATATTCAGCTTTCCAGTATGTTCAGAGTCCAGAGTGCTAACCATTACACCATGGAACCCTTCCCAGTATGTTCAGAATCATAGCTCCCAAAGGTAACTTGGAGTTCTATGAGGAGCCAGATCATAAATGATAGAAAGTCTGTTCAGCATGAATCCTTCCCTAGTGAGGTACTTGCTGACTGGGCAAGTTATACAACCCAGTGTCTCAAATATCACCATTAGCTATGGATTATCTGGATTTAATTCTGCATTGCACTATTTTCATATATTGGTGCAATTCAAGATTTGTCTGGGTTTCGTACTTAATAATCACACCACATGCAGCACCAGTTGGCTGACCCTTTCCAAGTACTTTTGCTGTATTGCATAGAAAATTCTGAGGCTTATTTCCTTAAACTATAGACTCAGTTGCTTGATGCAATAGGAATGAATCTCAAAAGAGATGACCCAGAGATAATATAAGTCATCTGTAGGCGACTACTAGAATTGGGGTGGGCGAGAGGGTGGGAGGGAGAGGTATGTGCAGGGAAGAGGTCCCAAAGTAGGGTAAAAATGATGGTGGTAAGAAAATTTTTGTCTGACATCCAGTTGGATACCACCATCCCAATTGCACAGGGGCTATGTCTGTTTCCATAGTACCCCTACCAGCCAAGAACCTGTAGGTGATTCCAAAAATATAAAATAAACCCGTAACATACATTTAGTGATCTATCATACCCTCCCCTATTTATGTCCGTGATTTCTGCCCATGGCACACTAAAAATTTCTGGCCCTGGAAATTAAGCAGTCTCCTTTTTTATCCTCTATCCAGAAATACTATTTGGATACCATTTGGATAAAGCATTTCAGATTACAGAGTTCTTTTTGGAAGAAGATCTGATATATTCACAAGAAATTTAAATTAAAGTCAGATTTTTGCCCAAGAGAAAGAAGCTATCAATCACTTTAGAAAATACTGAGCAAATACTAAGTGCCCAAATCTAGTATTTCTCACAAGACGGAAACCTAGCCATATAGAAGTATGTGAACTTTTACTGTCTTCTAGTTCTTCTGAGTCCCAGAAATAGACAAACAGCCAAGGAAGGCTAAAGCACATAACAAAAAACCCAAAAAGGCTGCTGTATAAAAGACATGCTGACATGTTTCACACTCTACAATAGAGCTTCAATGCCCCCTGTGAGTTTCTAACTTTGGTTCTACTACAAGCTTTTCTTTCCCTCATTGACATACCGAGTACAGAGTGTCAAGGGACAAAGAGAATCCTGAAAACAAAAATTAAAAAATAAAAATTTAAAACACAAATAAAAACCACAACAATTTGCAAATAAATCAGCAAGGCTAGGGTCAAGGTATTTTTTTTAAAGAAAAGGTCAAGTGTACTCAAGGGAAAGCATCTATATAGAAGGGCTATTCCTTAGGGTTCATGTACCAGGTCATATTTTAAAGCTGAAACATGGCTCTAATGAATGTTTATAGTAAAAGAGTCCATTATGAGAGTGACTTAAAGCTTAAAATACTATTTGAAAAGGTAAAGAAATGTAGACCTAACACTGCACTGTTCCAAGATCCACAATATATTTGCATTTCAATAAATGATTAAACATATACTAAACATTGTGGGTATTTTAAGTCCATACCCACAAAATAAATTTTGTTTGTGGACTAACCTCTTGGAATACAGAATGTGGTTCATTTGGGTAAATAATATTAAAACAAATAAATTGACAAAAATAGAATGAACTTGTAGGAACTTCAATGTTGAAGGAAAAAGAAAAGTGTAGTATAAGGAAACTAGACAACAATTTCATTTTAGTTTTTCAGTAAAACATACAACCAGCTGTAACATTTTCTGGCTTCAGCATCCTAGATGTATGTTATACATATGGCTAAGGAATGTTAGCAGTTGTGAAATGCAGGCTTTGAATTTGTTTTTTCTTAATTTAGAATTCCCCATAGAGAGATTTAACTACATTTAGAGAAGATTTTCAAGCTGCCTTGTTTGCAAAACCTACCCACAAAGTCCACAGCCCCTTCCCTTTCAAAAAACCTGCTGGATTAGAGAGATAGGAAGTGACCCTGGTGGGTAAGGTTTACAGCACTGGCCCTGAATAAAACTCATGATCATATTTTGATTTACTTATTTTAGTAATATTTATGAGTACCTATAATATAGGAAAGGGGCATGAGGACTACTTTCACAGCAGAAGAAACCAAGAGGTTGGATTCCAAGCCTGCAGCCCGTGTGTGTTAGGCACAGGACTTGGGCAGATGTTAATCAATCACACAGAACAGACCATCGGAAGCCTAGTGAGCAAAGAGATTCCATTATGGACATTCCTGTAATTAAGCCCATTACAAACTAGCCCCAGGCTGTACCTTACAGAAGTTAAAGGTAACCCTGCCCCTATTCTTGTACCTTGCAGAAGTTCCCCATACCAATAAGTTTTCCGTGGAAACAAGAAGCCCTAGCCGGCAGACGGAGGATGTCTCTCTTTCACTAGCAACTAGAGACCACCACTCTGAGTGTGGGGAGGCCTTTCCTTTCTCTTCTTATTTACTCTCTGCTAAATAAACTTACGTTTACTTTAAACTCTGTACCAGCTCACATTTGCATTCTTTCCTGCACAAAGCCAAGGACCCTATTTTCCTGTAGCACCTAGAAGTGTGTGACATACAGAATGATGGACTAAAATGCAGGACTGTGCCAAACTTAAACCAGACCACTCACCTTCATCTACCAGAGTCAGCTTATTTTTTGGTGGCTTACCCACCTTCCCTTAAACTTCCCTGTAAGATGAACCAACTTTTAGGACTCTGTAATGTACTTATACAGCCTTGAAAAAGGAAAGGTCATCACCTCCCTTAAAAAATCCATACCATATTGCTTTTTCTATAACTCTCAGCAGTGTAAAGTCACTACTTCACCTACACTACCCTGACTCTTCAGGGCAAGTCAAGTACACTTTACCTAAGAGCCCCCCTGAAGGTGAGTTACCGTATTCCCCCATGTATAAGACGCACCCTTTTCCGAAAAATTTGGGGTCTAAAAACTGGGTGCGTCTTATACAATGGTTGTAGTTTTTTAACTTGCATTTCCAGCTGAGAACGAGGCAATATATGAAGATAGTGATTCATCATCAGAGACAGACGAGGACAAGCTAATGGTTGGAAGTTTTGACAGTGATGAGGAGTCGTATGAATTTTATGATGAATAAACCTTGAGTTCAATAACTTTATGTAACACCTTTTTTTTTCTTCCCAAATTTTGGGCCCCAAAATTAAGGTGCGTCTTATACATGGAGAAATACGGTACTCATATTGTTTTGGCATCACTGCTTCGAACAGAACATTACAGATGCAGGCAGTCCTTTTATTTTGAATTACTGCTGTTAGGACCTTTAACAGAGTCAAGATTTACATCAAACACAATGGCTTAATCACCTCTCTTACAGTCACTTATAAGCATCTTCCATCATTTAGAAATAGGTAACTTACTCATAATACAAACCAGAAAGTGTGGCTTGTTGACAACATTCACTATATTCACTTGTTTCAAACCTATGACTTAGTAATTAAATTTACTTTGAATATCATTTATGTCTCTTCCTAAAAGAAGTTGCCAGGTTATTTAAAAAGAGCCTGCCACCAAATTCAAATAAATTCATTGCAAAATTCAGCAAGCCAGCGTTGGTTTCCAAAGAACCTAAAAATTCTTCCCTATCGCTACCCTTCATTCTTTCTGTACCGATATGATCCCCACTCCCTTATTCTGAGATAGGGGTAATCATGGTTCAATTTCCATTTATTTATTATCAACTACTCCCTGGAGTAGCAGGGTTAGAATAGGAAGCATTACATATATAAAACCCACGAAAAATCATGAGAATAATTTATATACTACTGACATCCAAGTGTCAGCCTCTCGACCAGCATCTCTCCAACTTTCTTACACTAGAGATTTACTCTAGTGGTTTCTGATTATTTGTCCTCACTTTCACTCTCCTGTTTCTATGTCCATGGCTTCCTCTCTCTCAAGTAACAAGTGACGACTCACACAACAAGAAAGCAGAGAGAATGTCAACAGAGAGGTAACTAAAGAAACAAAAGCTGCCTTGCACAGTAAGACACCGCTGAATCTATCACTATAACCCAGGGATTGTCAACTTTGGTTGCATATTAGAATCACCTTGGGAGCTTTTAAGTATCTTGATACCTAGGCTGCCTCCAAACTTATTAAGTAAGAATCTCTGGGGATAGGACCAGACATCAGTATTTGTTAAAGCTTCCCGAGGAGATTGCAATATGTAGTCAAGTTGAGAACCACTACATTAACTCAGGTTGAGTAGCCACGTTCTGGATTTCTTAAATAGAGAATTGTGGGGAGCCAGCTGGGATCAGCCAGGGACACTGAGGCTGTAAGCTGTCAAGCTACAGGCCTCCATGTTAGGGTGAGCAGCTCGAGAGCAGCTTAAAAGTTACAGACCAGAGCTGCAGTAAGGGTTAAGCCTGGCAGCTGGCAAGCTTGCTGACTCGTCTCCACTGTGCCCCTGACTCAATTCCACTGTGCCCCTGAAGAAGAGCAGCCAACGTCACACACAACCTTAAAAGTTACAGAGTGGATAGTCATCCTGTTAACAGTTTCTACTTGTTATACTTTGTTCCACCTCGGGAAGATTGCTTCCAAGGGAACTGTCCCCTAAGAGGAGGGAACTACTCCTTCAAGGTCCCAAAAACCTCCTACTCTAGATAAGTTACATTTGCTACAAAAGCTGAGTACAAATATTAAATGAGGCCACTCTCTGCCATCAGCATTGAGTGGACCTCCCATTCCCAGCTTTTGTCTCTGCCTCTTTCTTCGTCTCCCACCCAATCCTCCCAGGTGCGCTCCTGGATGACGAGTCAGGAGCGCTCATTTGGCGCACGGGTCACATCAGAGAATCCCAACTCTTGTTTTCCATACAGAATTTCAGAGGACTTTTCAAGAAATTCCTAGGTTCTGATCTACTTTAAAATGAGGGACTTTCTTCCCTAGTAAAGTAAAGAAGTTAGTGGTGTTCTGGCTCATTGTTACAAGGAGGGAGGCAGAAACCCTTTGCATACGCGTCCAGCTGCCAGGAACTGCTTCTCCTCCTTTATAGACAGTAAAATCACAAAGACGAGTTTTGAGTTCCCACTAAGCAGACCTGATATTAGTCATAGACATCTGATTCCTGAAAGTTAAACGTCAAAGTGTCCTAGGTCACCAAGGTTTCTTCTCCTACCTCAAGAAGGTCTATCATCCTGGTCATCTGGGAGTAGATAAGGACCCTGTGTCCTTGAGACTTGAGCCGAGTCAGCAGGACATCAAGGGCATACAGCTTCCCACTGTCAGTGATGAGGCTCTCCTTGCCTATGGAGAAGAAAAGGGGGAAGGGGGAAACTATTTAATGGAAGCAACAAAATCACTCACTGCAAAGCTGTATGCAGCCCAGATTACTACAACCAGGATGCTTAACATCCTGAGAGCAGGCAAGTACTACAGAGAAGAATGCAAAGCAGTGTTAAAACATGACCCAGTAGTGCTCTGGGAAGAAATATCCTGAAAGGGGGAGGCATAGGTTCCCTCCCAACTGAGAGTTCCCAATCAGACATAGGCATTTGAAAGCTTCCCTGCTCCAATCCTTACTCAAGGGACAGCAGGTACACATGGACATCTAAGAGTGACGCCCATGTCGTATCTGCTGCAAGTGACCTGAGAGACTTAATGTGTCTTTGTCCATCCTAGATATCTGTTTCTGCTGTTCTGTGGCTCCATGGTTTACCCTCTGAAAGCACGAGCATGTAAAGAAACAAGGGCTGCTCCTGCCTGCCCCTGGAGAAACTTAAAACACCAAGAAACACAAATGAACATACCCACTTCTTCCCTTTTAAAAAAAAACCCAAAACTCCCTCTCCTGGATGGTTTCCAATAGGTTGGCTGGTAAATGTCATTACACTAAGCCGTAATTCAATAAAGACACTAGGGATCGTTCAGTTTTTCAGAAAGATGGACTTTGAGTTTCTGTGAAATGGAAGCTGCTTTCACTCACTAACTGGTGCTGTCTCCTTCCTCTTCCCATTAAAAAAAAAAAATCATTTCAGCCAAAGATCTTTAAAGAACACTTAACTCACAAATTTTCATCTTATCCATTCAGTATCATTCAACTCCCATCACATTTCAGGAAGGAGAGTTTCCTGTTTGCAGACTGGTCTATAAACATGCGCTGAACAATTGCTGTTATTAAGGGGGGAAGAGATGAGGCTTAAGGGGTTGGGAGATTTAAGTGTGTACATGGAAGTGACTATGGGACACAAAAAGGAAGAGAGGAAGGCTAGAGATATTACATAAACAACCAACAACTAAAATTAAAAAAGAAAACTGTTAAGAAAAACGTACTGTCTATCTTTAGTTTCTGGGTTTGAACCCATAGTTTCTCCTCAGAACTGCAGAGCAATCCAAAAGTTCTCAACGGTCATGTCTCAGTTCTTGCCACTATTTGCCAAGTACACAATTATTGTATAAACTGAATGAGAACGGATGTGCTGACAACACCATAACAAATCACCAGCCACTCTGTTTTTGCTACAAAGCCCCAGGTCCTGGATGTTTACTCCTCTGCACTGCAGCCTGCCTTTTCCCACCTTCGGACCGCTGCCAGGCCACATCTTTCCCTCCACCCCCGCCCCTGAGGTTGCGGCACACACCTTTGTTCAGCCTCTTTGTTTGGTCCTGTTTAGATTACTGAAGTGCTCTTCTTTTTGTTGGTCTCCTTACCAACACAATCAAATGACTGCAGCTGGGACACAAGCGACTGCTAAGTCCTGTCCCTGGCACCAGACAAGAAGGCCTGTATAAATTCCAGGTCTGATCAGGCAGCAATGCTTTCATAACTAATTCAAGGTTTTCTTCTTGTCACAATTACCCTTCTCCTTTATTTGGATTCCCTGGGGTTCCTCAATTTTGATACCTCCTAAACATTCCCCACAGAGCTACGGATCAGCTTTAGACAATAAGATTATTTTCTCATTAAAAGCACAGGAAGGTGGAAAAAAAAAAGAGAGAGAGAAAGAAGCCCATATATTTATCAGACACTGAGCAAGAGTGGGCAAGCTAAGCTCATCAGATTTCTGCAGCCTGCTTATCTTCTCTCTCCATTCGCATAGACTCCCTCAACACAAATATTTAAGTGTATCCAAATCTGTCTTGTGTCTAAATTTTGAGAAGCTTTAATTTCATCTCAAAATTATGATTCAGTGGTTTTCACACATTCCTCCTTCCCACATCTACTTTACTGTGCTAACCAGAATGAACTGATGCTAGGATTCAGAAAGCTCAGAGGTGGCAATGCGCATACACTTAGATGGAAGGAACTCTGATGCGCCTGAAAGAAGCACGAAGTGGTACCTGTTGTTAGCTTGTTATTGTGTAGGTGGGAGAGGCGGAAGTGGACAGACTAGATTTCTTTGGACTGCCCTGAAGGAAAAGGCTGAGAAGAAAGAGACTTCAAGTAATAGCCTTAAAATACTTAAGCAATGAACATTTCTGCATCTCCGGTGAGCATGCTAGACAGAGGAAGTCAGCCTGCAGTATTTATGTCCTTAGAAAGATATGCAGAAGAATTGCTTTCTTTCTCTGTACACACCGGTGTCTCCTGGGCCTGGCACCCATTACCCAATTTGTTTTGAGCTACCAAAGCTACACTGGACAACAGCAAACCTGTAGCTAAGCAGGGTGTAAATCCAAGAAGAACACAATTTCCTAGAAAATAGGCTGATTCTGCCAAGTCAAACCTGTGCCCAGCCCTTTTTTAAAAACAAGAGCTCAAAAACTGTGGAAATGAACAGACCTACTTTCTTGCAATCTTTCCTACAATTCTATGGTACAATCATATAGCATTTTTACTTAGCTACAAGTTCTTACTGACCACAGTGTAAGATCCTGCTCAGAGATCAAGCGAATGTATCCCATGGCAGTAAAATCAGGCTAACAGATTAAATAATACCGCCTATTTTACCAAGGAGAGGAGACTTTTGAAGGGATTGTATATCCTTCTCCTGGTGAAACATGGAGACGCATTCAAGGTGTGAAATCCAGGAGATTTTGGTTAGCCTCTCAAGGGATGCAATGGAACCAACTCTTCTCAGGCAAACAGAAAATATAAAAATATAGAGGAAAGAGATATAAAACACAAGTTCCAGTGACCTCCCCCGCTCCTCCCCGCCCCTCGCTGCCCTGCCCCAGCCAGTCTACAGAGCACAATAGGGTCAGTGAGGAGCTGGTTGGTTCTCACAGTAAACAGCCAGTGAGGCTGGTGCTTTTTATCGATGCAAAAAGAACTCAGACACTTCCTGCTATTTAAACAAGGTCCATTTTTCTTTCAAAGAACAGGAAAAGCCACAAGAGATTCCCACAGCACCAGCAATAAGCCTTCTACTCCTGTACTGGGAACTAAGCAGTCAGAATGAAGAAGGGAGAAAGAAGGAACAAGGTGTTGTCTTGCTTCTTTCAAAGCCTGTGCTCATCTTCTACCTACAATTCTGTCGTTTCCATTCCTGCTGGATCCTATCCCTCCATTCCCACCAGTGTTCAGGCATGCCTTACACTTGGCCTTTCCCCTCATTTTCCAACAATATACCTTCACCCACTGCTTTCACATGTTCCAAGTCAGCTATGAGGCCATTTAAAATATTGCTCTCATAGATCCCAAACAAACTGCATCTTCCAGGTCAAAGCACCTAACAGGTTGATCTGAAGTCTCTTGACACTTGACAAAGTTAACATTAAAATGGAAAAACTGGGCCTTAAACCCTTGAATCCAGTTATCTCTTTTTGTTTGTTTGTTTTGGGTTTTTTTTTAGCTGAGCCATCCTGCTACCCGTTGGCAGCTCAGCGGCAGCTCAGCTCGGGCCAGGACTCAAACCACTGTTGCTCAGAGCTCGCACTCTTGAGCGAGCTCTTAACCAACTGAGCCACTCAGCCAGCCCTTCCATTTATCTTTTAGAACCAGCAGATTCTGTTTTGAACACTGAGCTCTAGTTTACTTCAGTTACATGCCAATAAGATGAATACAATCAAAGCATCGGAGAACTTGGAAAACCCAAACTAACACAGCAGCTCTAAGCTACCGCTCTAGTTTGCTAGCAGGTGTAAGCCAAGAACATGAGCCTATGAACCCTGTGTTTAATTTCCTTAAAAGTCGTCTCACTAAAGCAAAGTTGAAAACCTAGTTTCCTTTTAATCTACCACCCTGACCCTGGGAGGTCTGGGAATCCGCTAGCCTTTTGGCACAAAACACACTGTTTTTCTTCTGGTTATCACTCAAATCTCTAGTGCTTCGGGCAGGACACTGTTTATGCTACTTAACTAGGCTTTCTGTGAGTGACGACATTCTCATTCATCCCACTGGCAGCTGCACGAGACAACTGTACTCACTCGACCTGGAGTCTTTCCTACCAAGTTCATTTCTGCCCCCTACCCCTTTTTGTAAGAGTGGCGTTCCTTGCTCAGCTGTAAGCTTATTAAAGGCAAGTATTTAAGCACAAATCTAAAAAACATTTCTCTCTATTCAAGTCACGAATTACTTAAGTATTCTTATGTTACTAAGGGCATAACAGAAAATAGAGAACCCCCAAAACTTTGAATTCCAAATATCTGAAACCACCACAAGGAAGATTCCCTGGTTCTCCTCTTGTCAAAGCTGGGAACATATTTCAAGAGAATGGAGGCCTCACCTGGAATCCTGATGAAAGACCAGCCATTCCGAGGCCTGATGCTCCACAGTCCTCCAGCTGGCTCTGGGAAGAACTGGGATCGTCGATTTAGCCAGTCTGCTGCCAGTTCAGGGGCTCCATTCAACAAACACTGCTTGGCTGCCAGACTCCCTCCTTCCTTCAACACGCGCCGCTCATATTCTGCACTTCGGTCATTGCAGTAGGAGTCCAATGGCACTGCGGTGACCTGCAAGCCAAGATTCAAATGAGATGGCTCTCTCACAGTTTCCACACCCACTAAGCCTTTCGGGAGCCTCAACTCTGAAATCAGACTAACATGGTAATTCTTAGGCTCATGGTTTTACCTTCCCTGTGCTAACACACTAAGCTGCCCCTATTAACTGACTTAGCGAGCTTTCCCAGGGAAAAGGCCAACCTCTTATAACATGAACCTACAACAAACTATAGATCCACAGAGTGCTGGAGAGCTTGCAGATAAACTGAGATACCAGGTCAGGAATAAAGCTAGCATAGATGTGTATATATCTCATTGCTTTGCACCTCCATTCATTGCTGGCTGTTGTTTTTGGCAAAGTTCTATCTACCATACACTGGATGGTGAGGCCAGAAAGGGAGCTGGAGCTAGTCAGTCATCATTAAAATACTAAAATTGGTCTGGTATATTTGAAGCTATCTTCAATGATGTGTGGCAAAGCTCCCATTTATCAACACTTCTCTCTCCTCTTCCCTGACCAGGCTGCTGACTGACAAAGCTAATGGAAAATAAGAGAATCTGTCTTTCAAGCCATAAGATGGGGGTGGGGAGCAATTGCCAGAAGTTGTGGATTTATTTCTTGGCTAGGGCAGAGGCTATGCATAGATTATCTCACTGCAAAGGGCAACAACACTCAAATGCTGCCCCCCAGTAGAATAGAAGGCTCCTGTCAATTAGAAACATAGGCTTTATCCTTCTTTAGCTATCTGAGTCTATTCCTATTCTAATAAGCAGTTGTGTGTTCAGATGGGAAGAGCCAATAGATCTAGGTTTGCAACAAGCATCATCATCTCAGGCTGAGTCTTGAAAAATACTGCCCTGGGGTACATAAACAGTCAGCTAGCTTACCATGGGGCTGTAGGTGACTTTGCTGGGGACTAGAGGATACCAAAACCAGAGAAAGAGTATCATTTACCAATAACCACAGAATAAATATGCTCTGGCTCGCAGTGAAGCTGAACTCAATTTGCTAGGGAGCAGCGCCATCTATAGCCCAGATGCAAAACTACAGAGGGTCACAACAAGCTGGGCCCCTAGAGCTCCAAAACAGGTTCATACAGAAACTGGTTTATGTAGACAGTACTAAGAGCAGGTTTGGGTAATCTCATGTTACCTCTGCCCTCTCCAAAAGGAGTTTGTTCTCTTGCTTCCAAGTTACTCAGTTTTCCCACTGAAAGTTGAGCATAGGCAAATAAACACTGAATTACAAATCAGATGGAGAAAACCAGGTCTCTCCCTGAGATGGTTTGTCCTGGCAGTGACCCAGCAGATACTCGACCATCTAGGGTATGAGTCCCAGAACCTCACAATCGATAGCTGCTATCCTTCCATAAAAAAGGTTAAGGAAGCAGTGGCCTGGACTACAGGATGACGACCAGTACTATGTCTCTCCCACAGCATGTGTTCTCGGATGAGTCAAGCATAGTCTACGAAGACTCATACTGACCAATTTTACACTTAAAGATAACTGCTTTGATGTTTCTTTGTTTCTTTTGTAGCGCAGCAGGACTTATATTGGAATTATACATAAAGACTCTGTGCCCGTATTTTCAGGATGAAAAATCAGAAGCTAGAATCTCAGGCTGAGGGATAGGGGTAGAACAGTGACACAGGAAAGAATGTTTTCCTTGCCTGTGACGCACTTCTAGGCACTCTTAATAGTTTGAAAACAAACCAATTTTTTCTCGTTATAAACTTTCACCTATTTTCTAATTTTCATTTTGTTGATATCCTTCCAAGACCAGAATCGAAACTGGGAGGTTTGCAAGGCACAGTTCTTAGTGAAATATTTTTTAATGTTTTGATAAGCTTCTTTGGCAGGAGCTCTGCGTTAAGATACATGCAGATCATAGAATGTCATGTTGTAAATACACAAACAGCAAACTCATGAGATCCAAAAGGGAACAAGCAAATCCATTTCTACTTAAATCCTGCTTTCAAAGTCAGCTCAATCTTAGACAGCCTCCACCTGTTCTGCTAACCCCAGTGGCCTTCCTGACTGCTCAGAAGCGGGGGGAGATGAAGCATGATATACCACTCTTCCCTCCCCACAAATGGAAATGCACGGTCCCCTCAGTCCCACATGAGCTAACCTCTGTTTCTTGCTTCATTAAGTTCCTAAACCATAGTATCTTCAGGGGCTGCCTCCTCAAGCATTCAGCGCGTCCTTCCAGAAGACAAGTGTATTCCTGCTCAAGCTCTAGGAAGCGTAACGGCTCCAAGCGCTACAGTTTTTCAGTAAGATGAATTCCCAGGCCTTAGTTCATTAACCCTGTAGGATTATTTCCTCAGCTAATGAGAAAACAGCTCCCATAATTCCTTCCTTAATGGCACAGGTCTTCCTGAACTGACCCTCAAGTTTTCATAGCATGTACCAGGGAAATTAATTTGTCTTAACTAAAGGCCAAGGTTGAGGCTTCAAAGGAAATCAGTTTCTCTCCACCAGAGATGAGTTAGAAATCAATATAATTAAGGTATTTCATAAAATGTTGCCTTATTCACATACCAGATCTGATCTGAAAGATATGTGTGTATAAAATATCCAAACATGTTTAAAACTTTCTCCTGTCCTGATAACCATGGCGTAATTACTCCCATTTGCAAGTTTAGCTCATACTATGTGAAGAAACTACAAATATGGGGGTGAGGGGCCGAGTAGGATGCTGGGGAGGAGCCCTTCAGTCAAATGATAAAAGCCTTCTCCTGCTCCAGCGCCACCACACCCTTATGCTATTATAGCCTTCTTCAAGTTACTGCTTACTGTCCTTTAGGGAAACAGCATCATCAGGCATGATAGTTTAGATTTCTGGATCCTCAGAAAACAACACTGTAGTACAGCAGGGGTACCCATGTGCGAATATGGGTACTGCACATGGGAGAGTGGGGCTGTTCTTTCGAGCGGTTGGTTATAAAGCTCTGAGTAGTATAAATGAGGAATTTTTATGTCCATAAATGCAGTTACAGTTCAAGACAGTTAACTTTTTATTGGCTCTATAAAACACTGGTAATATGAGAAGTAAAAATGTCTTGACATACTGCTCTCAAAAATGTACACTTCCTCTTATCAGGCATCTCGGTGTATACACATCAGATTAGGAGAGTGAGAAGGAAACGACCACACTACCATGAAGCCTGCTTTTCATGGAAACACTTGGCTTTTAGATAATTCCTAGAAAAAAGTGCATTTCTCTGTTATCAACTGAAGCTTCAAAGACCAAGAATGCTTTGGAAGAACCAAATACATACAAAATCTAAATACTTTCTGATAGTCAATATAAATTAAATGAAGCTGACAGTGGTAAGGGAATCAAATTCATGTGACACAGAACCAGCAGAAAGAAATCTAGGAGGCAGGAGTCAATGGGATTCAACACTATTATTTTATTCCCATTCACCATCTTTCTTTGGAACCTCTGCCAAATTCTGACCTTTGGTAACTTAACAAAGTAAGGGTGCAAGCTGATGTAAATCACTAATGAAGACTCAAAAGGCTCCACCCTCTTTGAATAAAACTGTGAAAACAGTAGACTTGCTAGGATGAGTGAAGAAAACAAGAAAATAATAGAAGGGTAAGAAATGTCAACCTCTTAGAGTCTCCTGGCTAACTGAAAGTTGCCCCTTAAAAGCAAAAGGAAACAAGTTGGAAAGGCAGAAACTTGTCCTTTGCTCTAGCCAGTCTGGCCACATCTCTACTCCACCTCTCTTTCCTTCCTATACTTCTTCGAGGCTATAAGACAGCTGTTATCTGGCATTGATCAATAAGCACTAGAAAGAGAGTGGAAGATGTCAGCAAAGTAAACAACTACAGTGTGCCAACGGGAGCCTTTCAGCGATGCTGTCAACAATCACTGGAGTGCCCTGTTTTGATAAAACTGGTTACAGGAAGGATCCAACAGCTGCTCCAAGTTGAAACCGCACCAGAAACGACCCCCATTCTGTAAATAAGACTGACTGAACAGAGAATGCTGCGCAACAGTCACTTTTCAGAAGGAACATACTTGTGAACCACAGTCCAGGCAGGACTGCTGAGGAAAGTGAGAGAACAGCAGACTAAGAAGTTTCTTGATGCGAGAGTGTTATGTTTCCTTTTGTTATGCGGAGACTATGCTGAGGCGATAAGGCCAGATCAAATCTCCCTCCCAATCTGGCCCCCTCCTCTGAAAAACCCTCAAAAACCTCAATGCAGGTGACAAATGGCTCCCTCTCCTTTTCAAATATTCCACCGTCCCTGACCCTGCTGTTGGGTGACAATCTACCTGACAGATGGCTTGCTCCCATGGTAGATTAGAGCCCCTGACTAAATGAGAGGAACTACACAGGACAAATGCGGTCAGGGAAAGAAGCCACTCCCATGTACCATACAACTATTCTTAAACCAACACAATCAAAGTGAGTAGTGCTGTCTGGGGAAAGCCATGACTGTGGCATGGATGCTCTTTCTAAATTCTGAGGATTTGTATGTTTCTCAAGGTCCAAATAGCTTAAAACAGGTCTGTTTAAGAAATTAATCCCTTGAAAATTGGTTATTTTTTCAAATACCACCTATTTTGTCTCTTTCCTCTGGTGACACTTACTCGTGGACTGGCCACACACAAAAACGATGGTAGCTCAGTGAGCAGGCAGCAACGAAGCGAGGAGGTAGCTGATCTCCGCTGATGGATGACCTGATCTGAGTAGCCACTCACTGCTTTACAGTGGCTGCTGAAAACCAGAGACTACAAAACAAAAATGAGAATTAGTGCCATTGACAATTATGTTTAATGTAATCAAAACTGAGGGAAAATGTCACATATTAAACATCTGATTTAAAGACATTCTTCCTAGTGAATATTATTAATTCTAATATACAAACACTATTTAAAACCAAATGTATAATCTAGTCAAAGTCCACACTAATTTCATTATTAATGTACCTTAAGCCAAGTGTCATTTCTAATTCTACCTTTTTATGGAAAGCTACTTTAAGTATAAATGGTGACAGCAAAACTTTCATTAGACAAAACACTACGTGTGTATATGGGGGGGAAGTTTGGTTCATCTGTTATACCATGGACACAAACACAGGTCTTGAGTTAAAAACAATAATGACCATCAATATTTACTTCTAAATTTTTCTTTAAGGCAAATCTGTTTAGCATCACATACATGTACTAACATAGTGCAGTGTAGTTCTAGCAAGTTTAGCAGTTTTATGTGTTCGATGACATCAATACAAGTGGTCAGGAACAGGAAACGATATTTCTTTACTTCCTCTACTTGGCCACCACTTAAAAAGATATAAATTCTTCACTTATATTACCGTATCAAAAATACATTTTAGAAGATTTCATAGCTCATGTTAAAGCTTCAGTTTACAGTCATTCATATGAAAGATTTACAGTGTTGAATATTCATGTACAAAAGATTTGCCAATGGGATTAGTGTTCTGTGTTACAGATGCAGTTCTTTCTTCAGTGTTAAGACATTTTATTGTGGGATCTTTATTCTTGATTACTTCACTTCTTTGTTTTACTGGTTTCTCAAATAAGGCAGGTTGGTGACCATACAGATGAAGATAATACACAAGGTAGTCAAAGTCAAGAAAACAAATTGCAAGATGAACAGTAACCAGGATCCTTGCAGGAGAATAAGTTATAATTCCAGTACCAAAAGCTTCTAGTACCAAACCTCTTTAATGCTTCTTTATTCAGTATCTATCTTCTCCCAAAGTATATGGGTTCTTCAGGATCATAGTTTGAGAGAAGCCACCTCAAGCTGTTTAGTAGGACATGTGTATTATAATTTGCTTCCATGAAATAATCAGCATCTTCTCAATAATGGTCATGAACAAAATGAACAGCTTTAACTCTTTCCAACAGAGCTGAGATGTCTTCAGTGGTTTCTAATCACACCGTATGGAAGTCTTTAAAATACTTTATTACAGTGGTGGGTTCATGTAGCTTTGATGTGTCTGACCTTTTTCTCTAGATATTGAAGTCCCTGTTATTACCCAGAAAAGAACTTGAAGCTTCTGATAAAAGTTTTTCAACAATTATCTGTGTTCTCATCTTGATGCTGGCTAGCATCTACATTGAAGTTCATCCACCTCTCTACATGTTTATGTCCGTTATCATCTGAATGCCAAGTGTGAGGATCATTATAAAGATTATTAGACTGAGTGTCACCCTGTTCTTCCAATACTGAATAGCTAGGAGCATTACTTAAAAACCCTATTACTGAGCCGGCCGAGTGGTGTGTTGGTTAAGAGTTGGCTTGGGACACCAGCTCTGAGCAGCAGGGCCCCGGTTCAGATCCCACATGAGGGCCAGTGACGCTGGCCCTTTACAGCTGGGATGGTGAACAACAGCTCGACCTGGAACTGGGCTGCCGTGAGTTGCCGGTAACGGCATAGGCTGCAGCCCCTGCTGCAGTGGGCTGCCGTGAGCTACCATGAGTGGCCGGCAGCCAGTGTGAACGGCCGGCAGCCGGCGTGAGCTGCCGTGAGCCACCATGAGCGGCCATCCAATGGTGGGCGACCGATCTGCCTCAGCCGGGAAGAGCACAATGATAATACCAACATGGGGTGGTGAGGCAACGTCCTTCAAAACTAGACTGAAGAACCAAAGGACAGCAACTTGTCTGTTCCCCTTCCCAGATTCCCTAACGCTGCTCCCCTCCCCCAATTCCCCAATAAAATCTTTAAAAAAACAAACAAAAAACACCTATTACTGATGCATAGATGAAGGTGAAAAAAATGTAGACAATTTTCTTGTTTTCCATTAAGTGCATTTCTGATTATGAGTAGCGATGCCTTTTGCCCCTCCTGGGGATAGACAGAAAAGATGACAAGTCTAGCAACCACTGCTCATGTCATCCAGCTATAGTAGTATTAGGGCTGCTAGCTGGAGTATCCACTGCCACCCACATGGCTGAAGCAGCAGCGGTAGCTGACCTAAAAATTTGAATTCTTTACTAACTTCTAAAGAAAAATAACTAAACAATGCCTCTATCAGGGATCTCCTAAAGTCACCTTCCTTTTATGTATTCTCAAATGGCAAAACCAACAGAAGCTGTATTTTACTTTATTCCTAGAGTATAAAGGTAAAAGACAAAAGAACAATCCTTTAATTATTTTCTCTCCAACACTGAAGTTATTAATAAGAAAGGGATACAACTTTCACTGTAGGAAGTCCTTTCAACACAATATGTCATTTGTGATACCTTTCTGGAAAAAGTCCAACAACAACGCTATTTCCAGAGGTGGTCATTCCCAAGTCAGAATATGTTCACCTGTCTTATTATGAGCTAGGTGAACATGATAGTCTCACTGGACGTCACTAAGTCAAGGTGATTTGCAGCTTTCTGATTCCAGATTTAAAAGAATAAAAATAATTCACTAGCTCAAAATGTTCAACACACACAGCCTTAGCTTTAGAGAAACCCTGAATACCCCCAGCACATTTTACTCAGTTTATACTTTTCTAGGTTATTCTATTAACATTGGTTCCATCAAAACTTTCTTAGTACAAGTGGTCCTTAGAACCACACCACCCACATTACCATCACATGACATGAACTGTTAGACACAGAAGAACACAAAGGACATCTTAAACACAATTGTGTAGGATGCGTGGGTGGGGTAGGGACAGAAAAGGGGTTTCATTACTCCTGTAGTTTATTTTGGCCTAAAACAAATTAGGAAAACAAACGAAGAAAACAAGAATGTCACACTATAGGAGATGCGACTTGGTTACAATGTGGTCACAGGTTTTGCCATTGTGTTGTCTCCTCCTCATGCTCTAGATTGTCACATTACACTGTAGGCACTTGCAGCTGTGTGCACCTTGCCGCCAGGACCATAATATGTACTTAGCAGTAAAGTCAGGCCTTTTCTTTTTTTTTTTTCTTTCTTTTTTTCTTTTTTTTTAGCTGAGCCATCCTGCTACCTGTTGGCAGCTCAGCGGCTGCTCAGCTCGGGCTGACTCGAACCGCTGTTGCTCAGAGCTCAAACTCTTGAGCGAGCTCTTAACCAACTGAGCCACTCGGCCGGCCCAAAGTCAGGCCTTTTAAGAGTCTTTTGGAGCCATGTAAAAGACTTAAGTGAAAGTAAGTAGGGCAGAATGATAGACCCCATAGCTGTACACTTCTTTCTACAGTGTAGCACAGAAAACACACAGATATTTCCCTCCTTAGACACAGACTTACCCATTTAACAAGGGACCATATACTTTGCTCTCCATTGTCTTGTTTAAAATTAAAAAGAATACTTATGTTAATATTAGGTCTTCATTACTTAGAAATTAATTTTTTGCTTGTCAGTTCTTAAATAATATCAAATTTAGATACAGAGAAAAGGTCTCACTTTAAAGGAAAGAGAGTGATGTTTATAGATCAACTGCTAGGCTACGTGGATTCTATTTTCACAGATATTTTAAGTGACCAAACAAAAAGGGGGAAAATAAAATACAGAAAAACCCTGAACAAAATGGCTTCCCAGGGCTTTCCACAAGGGGCGTTGGCAGCTCTCAGGATCTCAGGAAATGATGATAGATATAGATACTGTAGTTGTAAATGAACATTTAGCGGAAGAGTTTTGGAAAACTTCCTGTTTGGGGGCTTCTTCATCAATAGTCAGTCAAAGCTCTCTAAGCATTTAATAGAGAATAGTGTTTAAAACTTAAACATACACCACTTTTTAAAACAATTGTTTAGATCCTTCTGTATATTTTAAATTGCAAAGTCTGAAATGCCCCCAATTTCTATGAGGTAGTTGGCTCATTAGAGTTGTAGAGTATATAAAGCTTTCAACACATATGATGCCTAAGTAGACCATTACCATGACAACAGTTTCATTGACACTGAGATAGGAGATGGAGTCAATGCTGGTACTATTTCTGTCGATCATCATTCTTAATGTGACACTGAACTGGTTATAGTATAAAACCTGTTCTGCCTCCCCAGAAGATGGCTAAATGATCTATTTCCTACAGATTCTGGTTTTTGTCTTTATTCTTCTAAGCAAAACAAGATTAAGAAGGAAAAGAGATTCATATGTGTGATACTTGTACTTTTTAACCTCTGCAAAACCATACAAGAAAGGAGCTCTAGCCAGAGCCCACTGTGGGAAGGGAGGTGTGTGAGAATGAATTTATGAAAGTTTTGAGCTAAATACTGTTCCTTCTTGAAATTCTCACCAGCAAAGCAGGGTGGAACACAATGAAATTAAGTGGACACAGCATCAGAAGAGAAGGAAATATCACACAAGTATTCATGTCAGGTAAAAGATTTTAAAAGGTCCTAAACTTTGTACAACACACCCCTAAGTGTCATCTGATCTGTGTCCTTAGCCTAGTCCGTAGTTCCTTGATGTTTATGTATCATCCCAAAGCCAGTACTATGAGAATAGTACTTCCTTGAACTTTGTAACACAGAATTCAAATTTAATATTCACTGCAGAGAACGCGGGTTCTATAGGCACACTGGGAAAGAAAGAGGTTCTCCACTTGAAACCTATTTAACTTTACTAACCATTGTCACCCCAATAAACTTTAACTAAAAAGAAGAAAGATTCTGTCTAGATTCATTCACATCCATCAGGGGGAAGGAAGACTTAGGATTGCTGAACATGACTCAAATCGTATGTGATCTGAGACAGAACAAGGTGACAACATGTAGCTAGGTCAATACTCATTATCTTCCTCAGAGGAATAAGAATCATGCCTTCCCCTTGTTCTGATGATAGGAAGCTGTATTCAGGAGACAGGCTACTGTAACAATTGCTACTACTAATTATAAAAGAAACGAAGGCATGAGAGAACAGAATGAAGGATTTTCTGCACTAAGAGGACAAAGCTGAGTATGGGAATATTAATTTAAAGCTCATTTCATAGCTCCAAAGGAATTTTATTTAAAATTATTGTTTGATTAGTATAAGAAAAAGATTCCTGACACTCGCTCCCGACTTTAGCATTTCTCCTGTCTCTTTTCTCAGGTCTCTCTGCTTGAGAATATTCCCAACTTTTACTTTTAAAACCCATTTTGAACATGGAATCTGGATTCAACTCATATGTTCTTCCATCAAAACTTTAAAACATAATTTGTGTTTACTTTGCATATTAAAACAAGGCTACTTCACTTCCTAGTACCACAAAAGAAAGCAAAACAAATTATGTTTATGAATAATAAAAGTTACATAATCAGAACTAAGTTGGCATATCAAATGAAAATGCAAGATATAGAAAAGAACTTGCAAGGACAAGTTTTGCTCACAAGGAGTTACGGCTTATGAGCAATGAATTCCTGTTGAAGATGAAAGCCAGGTATCACACAGTATTTAATATCTCCCGCAGCTGACATTTGCTATGCATAATAAAACTGTAAACAGATGGTGACATAGACACTGGGAGAGATACCAACATCCTTTCCAGTTTAAGAACTTTCATGGTGTCACAGTCAGAAGCCATCTAGAGCCTAAGGCAAAAACCTCAGGAGGGTGAATCCCAAAACAAACTTTAAAATGAAGTCACTAATCAAGGGCACCAGCCCAGCAGCAAGGGGCTGTAGTCATTTTAAGATATGTCCACCGATTTTTTCATACCTCTCTCTTCAAAAGGTAGAGTCTAGTTTCCCTCCCCTTGAGTGTGAATCAGACTTAATAACTCCCAAAACGAGCTCATAAAGGCATTATATTATGGTTCCTCCTTGCTCTCTCTGTCTTGAATCACTCACTCTGGGGGAAGCCAGATGCCATGAGATGAGGACACTCAAGCAGCCTGGACACTCAAGTCCACACAGCAAGGAACTGAGGCCTCCAGCTAACACCAACTTTCCAGGCATGTAAGTGAGCTACCTTGGAAGCAGTTCCTATGGCTCTAGTCAGTCTTTCAGATAACCGTAACCCTAGCTGATATCTTGACTTTAGACGATTTTCTAAGCCAGAACCACCTAGCTGAGCTGTTCCCAAGTTCCTGAACAATAGAAATTGTGAGATATTAAATGTTTATGTTTTAAACTGCTAGGCTTTAGGGTAATTTGTTATGTAGGTACAGATAACTACTACAGGAGCTAACATCCACAACTGACCCTTTTTGCAATTACCCTTGAGATTTCTAAGCATTAGCTTCTCTCTGCTGGCATTCCTCAGTGCCAAGAAATGCCTCTAGTTCTCAGCTCAAATACAAAGCAAAAATAACTGATGTACAATAAAAATCAATGAATGATTAAACAAGTTACCAATACCACTTACATTTTCCAACCCCCAAGGAAAAGTTAGAATTCTTCACAAAATTCTATTTTTAAAACTGAGTAAGAGTATACTTATAATTTTAGGCTGAAAGACATTCCCTCAGATGAGAATACATATCAAGTTCCAAAGGGAAAAGCAATAATGCACCAACACTCACTAAGTCATTCAGCAAACATTTATTTAATATAAAAGTGCATCTAAAACACCCAGACCACAAAGACAAGAGGGACTGTGTAAAATGTCCAAACATCTAAATTGCATTCCCACTTGGGGGAGAAAAAGCTACAACAAAAAAATGACAGAACTGCTTAATAATACTTTTTTTTTCATGTTCAGCTTAGTTTCTGTCTTTCTGAGCATTGTAAAACATTCTTAATGGTTTTACAGATAGACGTATCTTATCTTTCTGTTAATTATAGAGCTCCTACCAGTATTCACTAGATCAGCGGTTCTCAACCTGTGGGTTGCAACCCCTTTGGGGGTCCAACGACCCTTTCACAGGGGTCGCCTAAGACCATCGGAAAACAAAAAGATATTTACATTAGATTCGTAACAGTAGCAAAATTACAATTATAGAGTAGCAACGAAAATAATTTTATGGTTGGGGGTCACCACAACATGAGGAACTGTATTAAGGGGTCGCGGCATTAGGAAGGTTGAGAACCGCTGCACTAGAGTATTCTACCATGTAACATGGGTAATTAACCACTTTTGCATCCCCATCAATTGTCTCTCTTTCATGTTCAAGTTCCCTCTTTGCTGCCTTCTTTTATAGTCTTCAAATCTGAGTCTCCTCTCCTACAAACTCACCTTTGACTTAAACCCAAGTGTCCCTCCCGAAATACCTTCCTATTCTTGTTTTTAAATGTCACAGTTCATTACCCACTTTCTACACCCTCTAACCAGAATCTCTGTCCCTGTAAATCCCTGTACTTAGGCCTTTGGTCCTATCTACACTCATAACATCAAAGAGCTCCTTATCTTGTGCCTGGCTAAGTGTTCACTTTAAACTTGACCTAGAATTTTCCATTCCCTCTGGAGCCTTTCTTGAACTCTGGGTTTTGGAAGTGATTCCTCCACTGCCAATGCTCATCCTATCCAAATCAATCAGAGTCCCTTGACCCTTTCTTTATAAACCTTTTGGCTATAACCACTTCTGTTGGGTCCTTAGTATGTAATACTTGCAACTTTTGCTTAACATCCTCCCTAATATGGACACGTGTCCAGTCTTTCCTGATATCACCCTCTGAGATTAATTCACCAAATACCATGGCAGAGATCACCACTGGTGTGCTGTAACAACTTGAGTGATTTGGCAGCCTTCCTGGTGCCTGCTACCAGATTGCTCCTTACCAAGGCTTGATAGTAGCCACCAAAACTTGATCACCACAGGATTATAACTATAGCATGTGGTGAAGAAAGTAAGCCAAAAGAGGGCTGAGACTCCTGGTTTAACATCTAAATCCCAATAGACTGGCACTCAAAGACTCCACGATTTACATTTCTGGCCCCTTTTCTCGCTACTGTCCTTTATTTTGGCTCAAATCTTTAACTTGGAATATCCTTCCTCCTATCCAGGTCCCTACCACTCAAGATTCAACTTAATACCATTTCTATAACGACTTTTTCATTCATTTCAACCTAAATGATCTCCCATTCTGAACTTTACAACTAATCATCTACTATTAATCTGGCAGCTAATTATGCCTTCTTTCAACTCTTGAATCGTTTTTATTTTTAGTCTTTTTAAGTTTAAAAATAAGTGCACTTATTTTTACCATGTGCATGAATGATCTTTCAAACCAGAAAACAGGGACTCTGGCTGTTAACACACCTTGCCCACAGTAGCCACTGGTACATGTCAAGTTTGTAAACAACATTAATTACATGTGCTTTCCCTCTGCAGGAGTAGATTGACATTGGGAGGAGACTATTCTGAAGGTAGCCCGGATCAGGGGAGAAAAGGAGCATTAGACAACCCCCAACCATTAAGCCAGGATCATGTTCTACCACTGGAGATTCATTCAATCAATAAGCTCTTCTTCCTTCCATACAAATCAATGTGCCCATTCACTCAATCCCATTGAACCTTGGGATCAAACAATTAAAAACAGCATGAGACAGAAGTAGTAAAGGGTGTGTGAAAAAGAATACTTTTTCCAGTAAATGTTGAGTCTTCCCCTCTGTCACCATTTCTTACTCAATTAGGTTTCTTTTACTATCCAAATCAGTGGCCTCCAAAGAAAGCACATGCAAGCTTCACAATGTAAACAATATTAATATGTTATTGTGTTTATCATTTTAAATAAAGTAATACATAGGTATTGGTGAAACGGATTAAGAATGTTTTAATAAAAGGGGGACATAACGAAAAAACACTTGGGAACTACCGGCCTTCACTATCTACATTGCTGAAAAGAGTTTAAAATAAGATTTATAAGCTGATTCTAAAATTTACATGAAAATGCGAAGGGCTAAGAACAGTCAAGGCAACACTTAGGACCAAAGCTAGAGGACCTGTGCTACCAGTTATCAAGACTTATGATGAAGCTATAGTTATTAAGATAGCGTGGTAATGGCTCAAGGATAGACAAATGGACTAATGGAACAGAACAGAGTCCAGAAACAGACTCCCACATACACAGCCATCTGTGACAAAAGTGATGCTGCACTTGTAGTAAGGATGGTGTTTTCAATAAATGAAGTTGGGTCAAATAGATAATGAATATCCATATGCAGTAAAACCGACAATCCTTAACACAGACAAAAACTCAATTCCTTGTAGATCTGAATGTGAAAAGCAAATAAAAAAAACTTTTGTTGGAGAAAAGCATGGAGGATTATCTTCATGACCTTGCTATAGGCAAAGATTTAACAGGGCACAAAAATGCTAACTTCAACAAAGGATAACACCACTGAAGAGTTTGTAAAAAAGTAAGCTATAGAGTAGAAGATATCTGCAATACATAAAAAATTGCGAAAGAAAAATACAGACAGCCTATTAGAAAAATTAGGGTCTTGAATAAGCATTCATAAAGGAGGTTATCAAAATGGCCAGTAAGTTTAAGAAACAGTACTGAATATCGTTACTCATAAGGGAAATAAAATTTATAGCCACAATGAGATACTAATACACGGAAGAGCTAAAATGAACAAACATCATCACATTCTGGCAAGGATGTGAAGCACCGAGAACCTCTCATACACTGTTAATGTTAGTGAAAATTGGTGCAATTGTTTCAGGAAATTGTTTGTCGTTAATCTATTAAATATGGCCATATGCATACCCTATGGCCCAGAAATTTTACTACTAGGTACATACCCCACAAAATGCATATAATTTTTCACTACAAGGTGTGTACAGTAACGTTCACAGCCTATTTGTAACAACAAAAACTGGAACCAACCCAAATATTTGCCTATAGTAACTCTTGTGGGAGGGCATTGGAGAGGAACAGTGAATAGAAATGGGTACAAAGAGACTTCTGCAGTAGAGTTCTGGTGGAGTTTTATGAAGTTATTAAGCTGTATGTACACTTATGATTTGTGTACTTTCCTATATGCATGTTAATATCTCCAGAAGGACAGTCAAGGCAACAAAAGAAAAGGTTTAAAATTTTTAACGTATTTTACCTATTAGTATTTCTGTGTCTCTCTAATCTACTTGGCCTGTTATCTACTGAAGGAAAGCAAATGGTCATCTTTTCAGAATCAAGTTCTTTGCTTCTTAGAATCATGAGTTCAAACGGATACTAATTAATTTTGTCAGGAATAAAATTTTTTTAAACCTTCCCAATAACTTAGTTAGATTACTGGTTATTATTTCTAAGTTTTCTTCCTACCCCCTCAAGCTTTTAAAGATGGACCCCACATTTATACATCAGCCCTTTTACTAATCTTTCAAGACTTTTCTTGTCTTTCCTCAGTTTCTAACTCACCATATGGATTATAGCAAATACCTCTCAAGTCATATTTTTAGGAGATTGGCTGAAAATAGTCAGTAGGCACAGCTATAAATCTGTTTTCAGTGAAAATAAAAATTTTCTTTCGGATATCACAGTAATAGAATCCCTATTTAAGCAAAGCGATTTTTCACAGGATTTGTAAATTGTATTAATGCCAAAGGTATTTTTGTAGACCTCAATGACAGCAAATAAATCATATCAGGAATGAAAGGCACAAGGTACACACATGACGGATTTATCCCACACAAAGCAACAAAAAGAAACCAAAACCTTGTATTTAAAACCAATTGACAAATTCAAACATCAGCACAACAGATAATTATTACATTTAAGTCTCAGCGCCGCTGTTCATATTCGATGAGTTATTTTTAAAAAGACTCATTTTTGCAATCACGGTTTTTAAAAAAATGAAAAACTAGCAGTATCAGAGTAGACTATGAAATTTAGAAGTGTGATTTTGATGTGTGTATGTATGCCAAAATATGCATCTTAAGTTTTAACTTTTATATTCTTAATTAATGAATTTTGGAAATCTGTTCTAAAGGATTAGGTGTCCTAAATTTCCTTCTCTACTCTTCTTTGCAAAACAGACCAAAAACAAAACAAAACACTATGCTCTTTAGAGAAATGTTTCTTGAATAAAAATTCATTTCAGAGAAACCAGTGTGAGAAACAGCACAATAATGGTGATAGGCATACTCTAACAAGGCCATTCTTGGGGAACAGTTCCCATAATAAACTACATTGCTCAAGTTTGAATCAGTTGATTCTTTCAAAATTACTTCTTTTTATTTATACTCTCTTAGAATACCAGGGATATATTAATGACAGGTACATACCAGAATACACTAAAACAGAGATGGACCTTGATTGCTAACTAAATGTCAGGTTAACTGCAATGAAATGTGCATACTGCTCTCCGAGCAACTTCTGGTCTTCTCTTTCATATTCAGAAACAGAAAACTCTTCCTTAAGTTCCAAAATGTCGGTTTCTTTCCTTTCTTACCATGATAAGAATGGTCCAGAATCTTCTACATGGTATTCTCTTTATCTAGTCCTCTAGCTATTCTAATATTGTACAGTCATCTAGTGCTGCATTTTTTCAAACCATGAGTAGCAAGGGTCATGAAATAATTTTTTAGTAGGTTCCCATTAACATAAAAAAAAATAAAAGAAAAAGAAAACCCAGGGTGTACTGTACATGTAAGTATTGTTTTGTGAATATTTTGTTTTAAAAACACATGTACGTGTAATGTCTGATATGTCTACATACTGACCAGGTGATATAAAATATTCTTGACTTGAGTCATGATCACACTTTGAAAACCACAGACATAATGGGCTTTATTATGGTTTTATTGTCAGACATGGAACTTCAACCAAATAATTCTTTATTCAGAACCTAGGCTAACATTTAAGGCTAGATACCATGTAAAGATCATTCTGCTAAGTTGAAAGCAGAGAGTCCTTAGAATAAATAGATCAACAAACTCTGGCAAAATACACTGCCTGGTTGGTATTTCAATATATGCATGTTGGAGGTAAGGACAATAAGACCAAAGCAAAACAGTGTCTCTACACATATATGATTAGCTTTCAGCTACCTAGCCCACTGGCTCAGTAACTCAGTGTAAATTTTAAGCTACTACAAGAGCAAATGTCTATCCACAACCCAAAAAAAATTTAAAAAGAAGAAATGTTAGTGAATCTAACTTCAATTAAATAAACTTTCATATTTCACTATCAATTTCCCATAAAACATACTGCCCACATCTGAATTTCTCAGGAAATTCACTAATTGATAGAAGGGCCTCACTGAAAAGATGCTCTGAACACACTACTACATTTTCATAAAAGAGAAGAATACAAATAAGTGATGCATATCTTTAAATATGATGCAGGTATCTACATAATAGGGTATAGTAAACCCAGGGGAGGATGATGCTTTCTGTACCAAAAATAAATCTAGTAAAATTTTATAACTGTAGCGCAATGTTTATTAGCAAATGTAGAGAAATTTGTCTATAAGGAGGTTAAGAGTTCTTCATCAGACATATCAATATTTCACTAGTAGGAAGTCACTCTGCCACCACTGACTACATTATTCCAAACAGGCTGGAACCCAATCCCATTCTCTTTTTGCATTACTAATCTTATTTCCGGAGTCCAAACATGTACACAGAGCAATGCTTGAGAAACCAACTGAGAAAACAGAAGAGAAGGGAATCATATGGGTTCTCCAGTGTAAGGGAGGACACGCCAGATCTAGCCAAAGAACATCCTGCATTTGATAGCAGCTAAAATTAAAGACCCATTAAGTGTTCTAGAGGATACAAGGAAAATGTCCTACCTTCTTACCTAGTTGAAGAACTATAGCATATAAACACCTACAAATCTCTTCTCAAATCTCTCCAGTGTTACCCATTTCATTCAGAATAAAGTCCAAATCCTTAGCAATTAACTTAGAGGGCCCCATATGATCTGGACCTACATCTGTCATCTTATTTCCTGTCACTTTCCCCTTCACCTATTCTACAATGGTCAATAATTATATGAAAAAGTACGCAACACCATTACTTTTCATGGCAGTACAATTTAAAATCACAATGAGATACTACCACAAATTTTAAAAAAAAACGGACTAAAATACCAGGCGTAGGCAAGGATAAGAAACAATAGCAAATCTCTCACTTTGCTGGTGAAATGTAAAACCATTTTGGAAAAACATTTGGCAGTGGCTACTAAATCTAAACATACATATAACTGGATGATAAGCAATCCTACTCCTGAATATAAACCCCAAAGAAATTAACGCCTATGTTCATCAAAAGACATGTACAAGATTGTGCATAGCACTTTTATTTATAATAGCTTCAAACTGGAAGCAACTTAAATATCCATCAACAATAGAATAGATTAATAAATTGTGGGCTATTAAGACAATGCAACATTAAAAAAAGAATGCTATAATGCAACACAGATGAATCTTAGCTATAATATTGAGGGAAAGAAACCAGACACAAAAGAATACATACTGGACAATTCCATTTACATAAAGTACAGAAATAGGAAAAAATAATCTGTGATGATGGAAGTAGAAAAGTGATCACCTTTATTTGTTGGTTTGTTCTGAACTAGAGGTATTAAATGGGAAGTAGCACAAGGGAGACTTCTGGGTGCTGGAAATGGTTCTATACCTTGATCTAGGTAGTTGTTAGACAAGTATATACACATGTATAAATTCAGAGAGTTGTACATTGAAGATCTGTGTACTTTGTAGTAAAGTTATATACAAAATATATATTTAACATAAGCACACACACAAAATGTCTTTTAAATTACATATAGTACGTTACAACTCAATACACTGCTCCAACTCCTCTGAGAACTTTTTGGCTCCATCAGGCCATCATTTACTTTTTACTACTTTTACTGATTCAAAGAAAAGGGAAGGGAGTAAGTACTATATAGATAATTAAGGCTGAAATAATTCCTTACCTTTAACAAAGGGCAGCTGCAAAGGTTGGGAAAGGAGAGTGGAAAATTAACCCCCAGAAGGAAATCCTTGTTTCTCAGATATCTCTGCTGGCTCTCCCCTTCTGGCTCTCCCCAGGAGCGCAGCTGATGGAGCCTGTAGGAGGCTTTCAGAGACAGGAAAAGAGCTAACCATCTGAAACAAACCACAGCAGACATGCTTATTCAGTGCTCCATGGAGGTTTAAGGGTAGTTCATAGCAGCAAGGAACCTTGTCTCTCATTAACATGTCTCTTGTATATCTTGAGCATTTTAGAAACAGTTCTTTCCTACTTTGAGATAAAGCCGTTTCATACTTTTGTTCTATAAATTCTATCTTTGGCATGACTTGGTTTGCTACTATGAAAACTAAAATCCTCCGTAAAGCTCATTTCAGTATTAAGGAATATTCAACACTATCACAAAAACTCTATCATAAAAATATCCTCATATTAGGGAGGGCCTTTCTTAATGAGACAACTATTTATTACATAAATACAAGGTAATAAAATAAGTGAAAGCCATTAGTCCAAAGAATAATAATAACAAAACTAAGTTTCCCAGAACACTTGAGGCAGACTATGCTGCAATCACTACTAACTGAAGGAATCATCAGTCATCATCTGCCCTACAGAAGCAAATAAAATATAGTAGACTAACTAGAAATTAAGAAGACTTGAAGACCTTCTGGTAGCATTTGGAAGAGCCTAAAATTTACGGCATATCATGAAGCATCATGCAATTACTAAATGATCAACAGAAAATTATGATTCCCTAATAAAAATTTTTATTCTTAACAACAAAATGAGAGACTCTCTAAGATGATATAACATCAAATATTTAATTTCACATATTCAATTTTTGTCCTTGTTTATTCCCAAAGGCTCTCTCATCAAACAATGAGCAAACTTCTCACCTGGTCAAAAGTCCCTGAAGCATGAGGTTTGCCATTTCTGCTGGAGATACATCAATAAAGCGAAGGAAAGAGAAACAGCTTTCTTCATCAACACCTAGAACATCAAAGGACAAATTTAAACTAAATAGCAAGTCGAGACAATACTTAACTAAAGCATGCTGAACTGCTGAATTTTGGCTTAAGAATCAAAACGGGCCAGCTGAGTGGCTCAGTTGGTTAAGAGCTTGCTCAAGAGTTTGAGCTCTGAGCAACAGCAGTTCGATTCCCAGCCTGAGCTGAGCTGCCGCTGAGCTGCCAACAGGTGGCAGGATGGCTCAGCTTAAAAAAAAAAATAAAAAAAACAAAAAAGAATCAAAACATATCCTAAAGGTTTGAAATCTCAGCCACTCTGATGGAAGTCAGGGTGTCATATTTTTGTACTACAATCACAAGTCAAAGAGGCAGACCTACGAGAGGTGGCATATATGGGCCAGAGTGAAGTTGGCTCATCAGTTACCTTTGGGGCTTTTGGATCCTTTGCTAAGTGCCCTCCTCTTTTAATCATGCCAGGAAAAAGAAAAAAGGAAAGGATGGAGGTGAAAAATTCTGAACCTTTGCCTTAATACTTTGGACAATGCTCAAACTTGAGCAGCTTCTTTTCCTTAGACTAAGGGGAAGGAAACTAAGCCACATTAATAAGAGTCCTGCATTGTCTCTGTCGAGTTTCAAGAGTGTAAGAAATTATTAAGAGTCAGGTATAAACTAAAGATGGAAGGTCAATGTAATAATTTTTTGTTTCCTGTTGTAGTCACAAATCAGAGAGTTTATAGATGAAAATGACTAATTTACTTAAATCTTATCAAGACTATAAATAAAAACCTAGCACGCAGGCAAACCATTACTAGTTCCAAATCAGTCACTCAGCAAAACAGAGTAGCATCCTGGTAAATCTTTGGCATACTTTCCTTTCCAAAGATCAAAACACCTACCTTTTCTGTGAAAGAGAGACTGCTGGATATAGTCCGGTGCAAATGGAGAAAGAAGAACCCTTAACCACCTGTAAAGTAAGTAAATAAAATAAATCCAAACCTAAATAAAAATATTGGGAAGTTAACCACATAGGAGGTTTCAAACTAAATAGAATCTTTTAGGTTTGAAACTCTTTAAACTTTTAAGAAGTTTGTTATTACCAAAAATCATGGCATAAAATGTCAGAAAGTAATAAGTACTTAATAAAGGTATAAGAAAATAATACAAGTTCAAAGTAGTCTCATTTTATTTCAGAGACCTGCAATTTTAGCACCCTAAGTTATCATACACTACATTAAACAAAAAGCACTATAGCTCCAGTCGGCTTCCTTCTGCCTGTCTAGTTAAATATTAGCCTGGAGCTATCACGGACAGAATTCTTAAAAATAAATTCCAAGAAATTCCTCGATTTCAGTTTCAGTGTCTCAGTTTCAGTTTCATTAGGCTAAATGTAGTCAATAATTACCGTATTTGCCGGCGTATAAGACGATTTTTTGGCCCTGAAAAATATGCCTCCAAGTGGGGGGTCGTCTTATACGCCAGGTACACTTCAGATAGACTGCCCATAGTGCTTGACCTGTGCCATAGTGGCCTCCCGATGCCCGCCCACTTCATTCCACATACCGTTCAGGCATCAGCAGCGCTGCTGGGTGTATGCTCGGCTGTTATGCGATTTTGCTGTTATGCGATTTTACCACACTCGCAAAATCGCACACAGCCGACCATACACCCAGTATGATAGCGCAAAATCGCGAATCGCGATACCATACTGGGTGTATGGTCGGCTGTGTGCGATTTTGCGAGTGTGATAAATTCGGGTTACCGTATATTTCTTTACATATGCATTGAAGATTCGCGATTTTGTGCTATCATGGTGCCTGTTAGAATGTTGAAGAGCTCGCACTTGCGCACTAGTGAGGTCCCAGGGAGATGCTGATGCAAGGGTGGACCAGACTGCTATAGTGACAGGGCGGGCAAACAGGGAGCAGGGACCAATCAAATCAGGCTTTGTATACAGCCAACAGCCAACCACAATACTGCACCATTGTACAGTACAGCATAGAAAATGTCGACCAGTCAAACCCCTATCATCCCTATCATGGCACCAGCCAAAAGAAAGAAGTATGATGCAAATTTTAAACTGAAAGTTATAAACTTTGCTAAGGAAAATAATAATTGTGCTGCTGCAAGACAATATGGAGTAACAGAAAAGATGGTTCGGGACTGGAAATCAAATGAGAAAGCATTAAAGAGTATGCCAAGGGGTAAGTGTGCATTAAGAAGAGGCACCCCACACTGGCCAGAACTCGAAAAACATGTAGCAGACATGGTGGCTCAACATCGCCAAAACGGTTATGTGGTGACACGAAATACAATACGCTTGTTTGCACTTCAGTGGGCCAAATCAAATCTGATATTGTTTTACCTTTTATTTGGTGTGTGGAAGGTGTGCGGAAGAGGGGGTAGTCTTATACGGCGAGTATATAACAAACTCTGTATTTTGAGTGGAAATGTTAGGGGGTCGTCTTATACGCCCAGTCGTCTTATACGCCGGCAAATACGGTAGTTTGATTGTGCTTAGTTATATTATTCCTCTACAGAAGGAGCTTTCTAAATCCATGGTTGTCAAATGTGGGTGTGCATGAGAATCTTCTGGGAGCTGAAAAAACCCAGAAGCCCGGCCTACCCTCACTCAGGTGTAAAACTGACCCACACACCTATTTTCTAAATGGAAGCGGTCTCTAGCATTAACAACCACTGCACTTTTACCAAAACTTGTCACTGCTGATTCTAATACAAAGGTAAATTTGATTAATCTGAAAACCAATCAGTTCTCCCACAAGTGCGATTCCAAGTATGAAATAAGCCATCATGAAGCAATTTCGGTACTAAGGCAGAGACATTTGCTGATCTCTCTTGGTGCGAGTACCTACTTGCACACAGGTGCATATTCTTCAATTGGAAAGGCAACTAGGAGCAGCTAGGGCCTTTGAGGTCATCCAGTTAGAGCCTTGATAATGCACAGATTCCTCCCAGAACATCCCTCAACAAAAAGTTGTCTGCCCTCTGTTTAAATATATATCTCTTGTTGAGGAACTCAAACACTCTCCACTAAATTTATCTCCACAAACCCCCAAATTACAAAAACACTTATAAAGTACATAGACATTAATATTTGCTCACCTGTCTCGTGAATGGTTAAAGACCCTGATCTGTCCATGACGATAGATGAACTTTGAAATCTGGTATGGCTTTAGGGAAATATGAAATGGAGACCAAGTTTCTTGTCGTTCAAATAACTCTGGGTGATTACACACCTAAGAGGAAGGGAAAGAATTAGACAACATTTTTATGTGCAGGCACCACTCTGAAATGATGGGGGATCCAAAACCCTGAATGTTTACCTTTATGGACATATACTTTTGCATTTTCATCTTTTTAACAGACTTTGTTCATTTGGCATCAAGGCTACAGCCTCTTCCTTAAAGTGGGTTAATAAAGACAACTCCAGGGTAGTTGCCCTAAGCTCTTACCTTCCTAAATTGCATGACCAGATTCATGAGGCTGCTGGTGGTGGTCTGTGCTTGCTGGGTAGAGCCCATAGAAGACTGCAATAAATCCTCAATAGAAATTTTGTTCTTTAGTGCCTGATATAGCAGCTTTTGTCGGCTGGTCAGCTGGCAATACATTAGAATCTCAATCTAAAAATCAGTGAGAACATTTATATTTTGAAAAACAGTTTGTAAGATTCAGTATCAGCATAAAGTTGAAAACGCATGCAAACCAGATTATGACTGAAAAAACAATACATCTATCTCTAGAAACTCAGTATCTCTATAAACCTGTGGTGTGGTTAATTATCCAGAAAAATTTTTTTTTTCCTTGACCTTCTTTGCTTGTCACTCACTCTACTGCTGTCCCTGGGCAAATCTCTTCTGTTTTCAATAGCACCAACTATCGTCCACCACAGTGACTTACAACAAAAATATATTCCTAAACATTCCTATGCCCATACTTTCAACTACCTACTATTATAGTACCACTCAGTCTGCAGCAATTGTGTATGTGAAATATCAGAAAAAAAATTCTTTTCCACAATTCACTAAATTGATTAACAGCATTACCATTCACCCAATTGCCCAAAGAGAAACTTCAGTCAGCTCTGATTTTTCTCTCTCATATCCCATGTGTATCATTTCCTAGGTCACTCAACTCAACCTGGAAATTTACTTTGAACCACACTTTCTGATAATTCCCATTGCTTTACTGCAGAATCTCATCATATCTAACCTAGACTACTATGATTTTGAGGTCTTCCAGTCTCTCCTGGTTCTAAGATACAAACCTCATAAGGTAATTCAACTGCTGAAAAACCTTCAATGTACATTACTGTCTATAGTAAAATATTAAAAATTCTTCCATAGGCAGAAAAGACCTCTCATAATTTAAACCACCCAACAGTCCCAGTCTCATCACCACATCGTCCTATATATACCTTAGCAACTGTAGTCTGAATGTTTGCCAAACATGCTGCGTATTTGAATGTTGCTCTACCTTTGTTCATGTTGCTCTTGTTGCCTAGTACCCCCTTTCTATCTTATTTTCCTAGTAAATGACAACTCATTGTTCCACATCTACCTTACATGTCATCTCTGCTTTGATGCCTTCTCTAACCCTCGCTAACAGAACTACTCCCTTATCTATGCTCCCATTACAGTTCACAGAGACCATCACTGTATCTCTATGACACAGTATTACAGTTAGTTATGTATTTATCTCCCTTGGAAATTGGAATGGAACCTTGAGGCTGCATCTTTATGTACCAGTGGCTGGCAGTCAGTAAGAGTTCAATAAATAAATAATTATTTAATAGATTAGAAACATTACTGATGTTTAAGAAATTTACACTGTGCACAGTGGTTAAAAACTATATATAGTACAGGGGCAGCCGGTTAGCTCAGGTGGTTAGAGCGTAGTGCTCATAACACAAAGGTTGCTGGTTTGATCCCCACATGGGCCACTGAGATGCACCCTCCACAACTAGACTGAAACAACTACTTGACTTGGAGCTGATGGGTCCTGGAAAAACACACTGTTCCCCAATAATAATAATAACAATAATAATAATAATAACAATAATAAATAATTGTTAAAAAAACAACTATAGTATACCTTTTGATCACCTCCCTTTTGACTAACAAAATAACAGAAATTATGACACTGCTATCCTTTTTTAAGCCCTTTCTGATATAAAAGCCTCAAGAGTCTAATTTTTTATAAAGTATTTTTCTTCTATCAGCTACATCTGTGTGACAGTACTATTTACTTAAAATCAGCCAGTTTCACAAAATAGCCACCAAGATTTTTTTTAAAAAGAATAAAACTAAGGTGGACTTCTATTCCTCTCTTCGAAGGTGTGCGTCCCCACCACAATCTTGCAAAGAGAGCTACTAATTTCAAAATGATCCACCCTTTTGACAGTGATAGAGGATAACCACCTGATATTATCAAGAATCTGGAAAGATGCCTTTTAGACAAAGAGCAGAATTATGAGAAATAGGTGGACTCTATGGAAGATGGGGAAAAATTCCAAAGGAATGGGAACTGGTAGAAGGAAGGAGAATATGGGTAGAATTCATAGGAAATAATAGAAAATAGATAATAGATCCAAAAAAGATATTTATAAACCAAAATTACTGGCTTTGTGAGAAAATATATTATAACCTGAAGCACATTAAACTTCTAAATCTAACTCTGTTTGCAGAAATACGGGAGACAGAGGAACATGTGTGACACCACCATAATGATGCAATTAGCAAAACCTAGTATGTGGAAAACTACAGGATAAATGACTCAAGTTTATTCAACAAATAATTACAAGGGAAAAACGATTCTTAAGAGACAAGACACCCAAATGCTGTGCGTGGAACTTGCTTGTATTCTGATTTCAAAAATGTGTTGAGAGAGAAAGAAACACATAAGGACAATTGGGGAATATCTGATTGCTGACTGGATATGTGATAGCATAATGGAATAATTGTTTGTTTGTTTTTTTAGCAGGGTTGATAATATGTGGTTATGTATTTTAAAAATGACCAAATCTATTAGATATATATATAAAAATTTTTATAAATGAAATAAAAGACATCCAGGATCTGCTTCAGAATAATCTAGATGGGTGGAGATGACCATAAGTAGATCATTGTTAAAGCTGTATGGTGGTTACAAGGGAGTTCATTATACTATTCTTTCTACTTTTGTAATGTTTCAAATTCTCTATAATAAAAAGTATAAAACAAAGAGAAAAAAACATCACTTGCTGTGATTATTTGACTCACATTAAATCTTCTTTGATCCTCTTGGGCTTAAAGGTCTTCTCTCAATCAAACTAATTACTCTTCAACTCAACATTAATCAAATAATTCTCCTCTCTCCCCTCCGGAGCCCTAAGTTGGTACCTATTAAGGCTTCATAAACTCATAAGGTATTCTTTCCTTACCTTGTCAGACAATTCATTTTCCACATCTTTCTTGATTCTCCTCAGCATAAATGGCTTCAAGATCATGTGTAAGCGAGAAAGTTGATCTGAAACGCCAGGAGGCCCCCCATAAATAATACGTTATACTGATTTAACACAAACAAAAGAAAAATCATAATCATCTCTCACTAAACTGTTTAAATACCTTTTGACCTAATGAGTCCCTGAAAGAGACTGAAACAAATCTTTTTTCCCCAGTAGGAAATCCAGGAATCTGAATTTTCCATAGCATCTTCCTATAGTCAACTGGGTAAAATGCACTTGGATCTCATTTATTCAGACCAACAAGGACCACTTTATTTTTTATTAGAATTCATCTTTAGAGTGTTTTAGGAACATTTTTTATCACTAATAGGGTGCTCATATACTAGGTCTAATGTAAGCTATCTGGGACTCTCAGTGTTCCTCAAAAATCATTTTTCCAAAGTATGTCAGCAAATTAATAACTTAAAAGAAACTACTTAAAGACTTTTCTAATAATTAGCAGATGTCACTTCATGTCTATGTAATAAACACCTCATAGTTATATTCTTAATATTCAATAAAGTCAAGAGTACTGATAAACCAGGTCAAAAATGTTCACAGTAGAAACAAATCCTAATGTAGATAGAAAATAACAAAAATGACCCTTTTAATATTTTCAGTATTTATCACAGGAAAAAAAACCCTTACCCCATTCCACAAAGAATATAACTCTGATAGGAATTTTTTAGGATCTCTGTGGAAAATGAGGATTCTATAAGCCAAAATGTGGTGCTTTATAACTGCCTGTTCTGCCTTGATTAGTCAAAAATACATTACCTGAATTCGTCCTTTTTTGTCTCTTTAAACATAAAAAAGTACAGAAATTATTTTATAAGAGAAAAAACTCCTCTCCCCCATCCTTCCATGTTTACTACAAGAAAAACTCTTCACATAGAAAACATACAATTATGTGGTTGCCTATAATGATATGTAAAGAAAGTTCACTGCCAAGTACTCACTCTCATCAATGGTGGATTTGTTTTCGGCGTGGCTCTCAATGTCCTTGGAAAACCATTCATTAAATTCCTCATGTGAATCAAATAATGTTGGCATAATAAAATGCAGCAGAGCCCAGAGCTGGAAACAAAGGAAAAGTGAAGTAGCTGTAGGGCAACAAAATGACAGTGTGTGAGGATATAATGAGGGTCTGGAGAGAGGGAAAAAGTTGCAGGTATGTGTATGTCTGAGTCCAGGTGCATGTATCTGTATAAATGAATGAGAGAGATAGAAAAGATAGAAAGTGTGTATAAGCACACGCCTCATCAACTAACTCTAATTTTTATAAAGTGAGGTAGAAAAATGTGATTATTTTCAATTAATTTCAAACTAAAAGTCTGAAAGTGCAAGTGCAAGTACTACTCAGATTTTACAGTGGGATAGTTTTAAATATTTATATATTTAAATATTTATATATTTAAAAAATCCATTCCACAATTAAATATAATCTGAGGTAGCATAACTTGGCAATAAGTAGATTAGGGGTCAGCCAAGTCTGGTCTGCCATCTATTTTTATAAATAAAGTTTTATGGGAACACAGCCATACCTATTAATTTATGCATAGTCTAGAGCTGCTTTCACATTACAACAGCAAGGTTAAATAGTTGGGACAGTTTACTGTATGGCCTGTAAAATCTAAAATATTTACTATCTGGCTCTTTACAGAAAGTTTTCTGACCCCTGTTGTAGATGATCAATTATCTTTTCTAAAGAAAAAATTTTACCTCCGTTTAGGGTTAAAGAATATTGCCTTTCATTCTAGCATAAAAATATCTGTGCATTAGATGGATAGCATTCCTAATGTGGTCACTATTTATTACATAAATACAAAGAAATGAAGGAATTTATTTGCCTTAAGCCAGAGAATAAGAAAATAGGAACGATGCCCCCCCCCCAAAAAAAAACAACACCCCCACTTAGGGCAAGCTATGTTCAAATTTTTCCTTTGATGTGGGTATTATAATTCGTACAGAGCATTAACACTCCAGGTGGGCATCCGTAAAGAATTCTATTCTGTGCTGGAACCACTCTGTTGACCTTGACTCGTGCCTACCTCTGCCATGGTGTTCTGAATGGGCGTCCCAGTTAGCAAAAGCCGGTTCCGGCACTGGAACTGCAAGAGGATCTTCCAACGAACGCTGTCCAATAAGATGAATTACAAATTCCAAGTTAGCAGTAAATCTTTCCCCATCCTACCAAGACCCCATATTTCTAAAAATGCTCTCCAAAAACATATCACTCAGATTCAAGTACTCCGTCATATACACAATTGAAAAATATTATTCAACAAAGGTACGGACAGGAAATTTCAGAGGAATTGACTACTTTATAATGAAAATATGGTATTAGGGTTTAGAAAAAGAAGACCTCAAGTAGGCAGAATAGGATCCTTTCTGCCTTGATAAAGTTCTGTTTGTGTTGACACACACCATTTCATTATAAGGTACTTATATGTAGTAGGCAGCTTTAAAATTATTACTCTGTGTGCTTCCAGTGGAGAAAGGGGAAGGGTGTGAGAAGAAAACCCAAAGTGAGTCTATGGCTATGAGCATGTCCTACTTCAAAAGAGTGCAAATGTAGTAATGCCCTTCAGAGGATAGAAAGTTCCATGGAAAATACCATCCTGCCAAGTTAACATGGACCTTCAACAAAGTCCTACATGTCCTACGTGCTCACCAAATTAACAAGAATGCATCAAACCCAAGGCTTAATCACTGAGTAACACTTTATAGCTAAGCATTCATTTACTATACAGTTTGGGACCTTAAAAGTATTAGAATATTTTAAACATATAACTTCCAATAAAAGGAGTCTTGCGGATCTAATAACTACCCAGAGACTAGGATAACTTGCATAAAGCCGACAAAGCCAACAATCCATATAATGTAACATTCTACTTCTTACAAAGACCTAAAATAATCCTTCAAAGAAAGGGCAGATGCCCCTTTCTCCACAGAAATTTTCCTTAAAGAACAAAGATCAATTAAAGTGTCATAATTATTAAGGCTAGAAATAGGGAAAAATCCTTATATTCTAAATATTAATATTTATGTTCCATGAAAAATGGATAAGGGAACTTCTGCCTTCTGGTCAGGCATATGGCTTATGTAGAGAACACATTATACCATGTTTTGAAACCTCTCTGACTTTATTCAGATGTGTGTATATATCACACAGATACAGTTGATCCCTGAACAACCCAGGTTTGAACTGTGTGGGTCCACTTACACATGGATTTTTTTCAATAAATATATGTATTTTCTCTTCCTTATGATTTCCTTAGTAACATTTTCTTTTCTTTAGCTTACTTTATTGTAAGAATACAGTATATAATACATATAACATACAAAATAAGCATTAATTGACTGTTCATGCTATCAGTAAGACTTCTGGTCAACAGTAAGCTATTGATAGGTAAGTTTTTGGAGGCTCAAAAGTTATATGCAGACATTCAACTACATATTGAAGTTGGGAGTGTGGGGTGAAGGGTTGGGGTTGGCACCGTAACCACCATGTTGTTCAAGGGTCAACTGTATATCATATATCTATATATCCTTAGTACATGGAGTTTGGGTTCTGGTACTCATGTTACCTGGAACTACTCTTAAGCGCCTGAGCCTCGTCCAATACCATGTACTGCCACTTGACCCGCTGGAAATACTTTACATCCTGCACTACCAGCTGGTAGCTGGTGATAACCACATGGAAGGGGGCATCCTGAGTATAAAGTGTCTTCTGTAAATATAAGAGGGGAAGGGTGAAAAGAGATACTTAACGATTCATAATAAGATATTGAGGAATGGACTGTATTTTATAAGGCCAAGAAGTTTATGATAGCTCTAAAGATGTATTTCTCCCATGTGGTAGATATACAGTGAATTAAACAATAACTGTTTTTAAAGTAGTCACTATAACCACAAATCATGTTAAAAATTAGTTTTCAGCTTATTAGAGAAAAAAGTTCTTAATCCTATTTCAAATCCAGCTGATTGTCTATAATGAGAAAAGCATTGTAAAAGAAAAAAATTGCACTTGCCTACTGCCCAGAAATATATGATTCCATACATGATAAATTACTCAAATAAACTGGAGAAATAATGATTGCACATGTAGGAGGTGATCAGAAAATATGGTGAATGCTGCTGCCACGTGCCATGCAATGGAAAGGCAGGGATCTTCAATATGGCAAGTGGTGCACTGAGCCTTAGTAACAGTGTGTGACAAGTTTCAACTTGTTCAGTGCAGTCAGTTGGGTGTGACTACAGTTAAGAGAAGGTGTGTTTTAAAGTGTGCCGTAGGGCCAGCTGAGTGGCTCAGTTGGTTAAGAGCACGAGCTCTGAGCAACAGGGTCGCCGGTTCGATTCCCACATAGGTCAGTGAGCTGCGCCCGAGCTGAGCTGCTGAGCTGCCAACAGGTGGCAGGATGGCTCAGCTGGTAAGAACACATGCTCCTGACATCAAGGCTGCTGTTTCGACTCCCGCATGGGATGGTGGGCTATGCCCACCCACTACTAAGATTGAACACGGCACCTTGAGCTGAGTGGCCACGAGGTGCCAATGGGTGGCCGAATGACAAGTGGACTTGGAGCTGAGCTAGCTGCACCCTCCACAACTAAGATTGAAGGACAACAACATGGCTGTTCCCCATTCCCAATTCCCCAACACTGTCCCCCTTCCCCAATTCCCCAATAAAAAATCTTAAGAAAAAAATAAAAAAATAAAAACAAAGTGTACTGTATATCATGGATCATGAACAATGTATTAACATGAAATAGGCAAACGGTTTCATCCTCTATCATGACAATGCTGTATCACACATCACTTCAGATACGGTAATTTGTCAAATAAAAACATTTATATCCTCATCCACATTATTCACCAGATCTGGCACCGTGCAATTTCTGGCTCCTCCCCAAGTCAAAATGACATGAGTAAATTTTCTGAATCGATTCAGGACATTGAGGCAGCCACAACAGTGCAACTAAAGACACTCACGAAAGAGGACTTCCAGAACTGCTTCAGAAAGTGGCAAGAATGATGGGATATGTGTGTTCGAAGTGGGGGTGGGGAGGATTTATAGCAAATGTGTCTTTTACTGTAATAAAATTTTAATTTAAACATTCACCATATTTTTTTATCACACCGTGAGTGTGTGTGTGTGTGTGTGTGTGTGTGTGTGTGTGTGTGCACGCGTGCAGTAAGGTGAAAGTTACCTGACTCCAGAACCTCCTGATGACTTTTCTATCATGAGGATTTCCCCAATATGGTAGCACCTGGGAAAAGGACCAATATATAGATTATTACCTATTGATAATTTTAAAGTGTCATCACAAATGTTATTCAGAATGTTTAAAAAAACCTAAAACAAATTAAATATAGAAGTTCCTCTTCTGTCATTACCAAACTCAGTACTGGATTACCACTCCTCCTGTTGACCAAATTGAAACACATATACAAAATATTTGTTTGACGGTATCAGATAACTATGAGGCAGTGGAAATTACAGAGCCAAGATCTAGAAAAGAAAGTCCAGAGATGAAATCCTGGCACCTGGTATACAGTCCCTCTGAAGGTGATCCTTTCAATTTTTTTTTTTTTTAATTGAGCCATCCTGCCACCTGTTGGCAGCTCAGCTTGGGCCGGATTCGAACCGCTGTTGCTCAGAGCCCAAACCTTTGAGCGAGCTCTTAACCAACTGAGCCACTCAGCTGGCCCGAAGGTGATCCTTTCTAAAAGTTCCAGTTGAAAGGTTAAAAAACTGAGCAGAGTTTTGTTTTGTTGTTTTTTTTAAAAAGAGATGTATGGCCCACAGAACAAAAGCTACAGTTCAAGGAGGAGAGATTCTGATAACCACCAACCTCCCTGACCTTAAATTAGGATCAAAAGGATACATACACACTGGTAGTAAAGGTATACTACACACAGACTTGCCTTAACAGGCAGAGTCATTCCTTGGTATTTGCAGATTTGTTCCAGGAACCCGAGGATACCAAAACCAATGGATGCTACAGTCCCTCTACAAAACAACGCAGTATTTGCATATAACCTATACATATCCTCCTGATATTTTAAATCATCTGTAGATTACTTATAATACCTAATACAATGTAAACAGTTGTTATACTATACTGTTTAAGGGACAATGACAAGAAAAAAATTTCTGTACGAGTTCAGCAGACACACAATAAACATCAGCAATAATGTAACTTTTGCCCGCAAATAATTTCCATCTGTGGTTGGCTGAATCCCTGGATGCAGAACCCTCAGATACAGAGGGCCAACTGTACTGAATTTCAGCCTCAAATCATCTCAATTCCTGACTAAATTAAGAGGATTTTGGATTATACTGCCCCAGAAAAAAAAATTTACTAGTGGCAAGAAACCAAAACAAAATCTAAAACACAGAAATCCTCTCTCGGGAATAAGAAAACAGTATCTAGCACCCAGTTACCTCTAGAATTTTTTCCTACACAATGTCTGGCATACAATAAAAAAACAACAAGAGCCACAGGAGCGCTAGATAATGAAAATATCAGAAACAGACTTTTAAAAAGAATTCAATAATGCATTTAATGACAGATTAGATGCAGCTGAAGAGAAAATTAGTGAACTAGATGACCGATCAGAAGAAAATATCCAGACTAAAGCAAAGAGAAACAAAGAATGCAAAATTCAGCCCTTTTTCTGTGATGCCTCTAGGTGTGGCTTTTTCTTTTTTATCCATATAGGGCTCAAAGTGCTTCTTGAATCTGTAGCTTGATGTCTTCTGCTGTTTTGAAAAATTTCAGCCAGATAGAAGCACAAACATGCAGAAAGGAATGAAGATCAAAAAAAACCCAAGTGAACATGTGAGTAATGTGAATAAATCTAAAGAAATTTAAACTATATAAATAATAACATACCTAATGGAGTTTAAGAGATAAAATATGTTACTTTTTTAAAAGTCAAGGATATATGTTGTATTCTCCTGGGTATCTATTGAAGAATAAAATGAATGTATAATTGTCAAGCTAAGAGGGGAAGGGAAAAAAAATAAAATCTAATCAATCCAAAAGGACCCAAGAAAGAAGAGAAAAAGGCAAGTTGAACAGGTGAAAAGAAGTAGAAAGTAAACACCAAGGCAAGAGATTTAAACTCCATATAGCAATAATTACATTAAAAAAGCAAAGGGGTGACCGGTGAGCTCAGTTAGTTAGAGCATCGTGCTGATAACACCAAGGTTGCCACTTCAATTCCTACATGGGCCATTGTGAGCTGCGCCCTTCTTAAAAGAGTCAACTATGTCACTGCAGCATGAAAGCAATGTGTTACTAATGACCATGGCTGTTCCCCAATAAAAAAACAAACAAACAAAAATAGTAAGCACAAATATCCCAAATAAAAGGCAAGAATGTAAAGACAGAGAATGGTGAAAAATGAAAAGAAGAAAAAGATACCATGTAAAAACTAACCAGAGAAATCTAATCTATCTAATATTAGAGAAAATAGGTTTTACGACAAAACCTTAAAATGGCAAATAGAATGGGGTTGATTAAAAATAGAAGATTTACGGCCAGCCGAGTGGCGCGTTGGTTAAGAGCTGGCTTGGGACGCCAGCTCTGAGCAGCAGGGCCCCAGTTCAGATCCCACATGAGGGCCAGTGACACTGCCCTCTACAGCTAAGATGGTGAACAACAGCTCGACCTGGAGCTGGGCTGCCGTGAGTCCTGGCGACCACGTAGGCTGCAGCCCCTGCTGCAGTGGGTTGCCATAAGATACCATGTGTGGCCAGCAGCCAGCGTGAGCGGCCGGCAGCTGGTGTGAGCTGCCAAGAGCCACTGTGAGCAGCCAGCCGTCCAGAGGCCAGCGACCGATCTGCCTCACCCGGGAAGAGCGCAATGATAATACCAACATGGGCCAGTGAAGCGACGTCCTCCACAACTAGACTGAAGAACAAAAGGACAGCAACTTGTCTGTTCCCCTCCCCCAATTCCCCAATAAAATCTTTAAAAAAAAAAAAAATAGAAGATTTACTATAAACATGTTGTTAGAGAAAAAAGTCTTGAAGGCAGGAATTTCATAATAAAATGTTTGATTCATCAGGATTATTAAAATAATTATAAATTTGTGTATATCTGACAGCCTCAAAATATATAAAGCAAAACTGGATGGAAGAAAACAGAAACGAATAAATGCATGATTGTGTAAAATTTTCACACATCTCTTTCAGTCAATAATAGGACAGGCAGACAAAAAAATAAATCAGTAAAGCTACAGATGGACTGAACAAGTTAACTTGCTTGACCTAATCAACATATACACATTAAACTCAACGACTGCAGAATCCCTATCATTTTCAAACACACATAGGACATTTATAAAAACTGACCATATGCTGGACCACAAAAACAAAGTTCAACAAATTTCAAAGGATTAAAATCATAAAAAGCATGTTTTCTTATCACAGTGGATTTAAGCTATAAATTAATAACAAAAAGGTACCTAGAAAACCATTCTTTGTTTGGAAATTAAGAACCACACTTTTAAATAACTATCAGTCAAATAAGAACTTGCAGTAGAAACTACAAATTATTTTGACTTGAAAGATAATGAAAACGTGACCCATCAAAACTTTGGACATCTATAGCCATGCTTAGAAAGCAATTAACACCCTTAAATACACAGATTAGAAAAAGCTGAAAATCAACAATCTAAGCTCCACCTCAAGATGTTAGAAAAATTTTAAAGTTTACCAAAAAAGTAGACAAGAATAAAAGAGCATAAAAAAATGAAATATGAAACATAACAAATAGCCAATTTAAAGGATGGAAAGTGGTACATTAAGTATAGAAAAAAATGTAAGTCATATTTTATGGGAAAAAGGAGAAAGTCAGAGACACTCATCATACTAGAACCATAAAATGAGGGTTACTCAGATACTTGCCAATCAAAATGAACTTTCAGATGTTATCATCATAGAGCTAAGTACTTTTTAAATGTAATCCATAAACCTGAGCAGAGTCGATATGTAACCAAGTTCTATAGGGAAGTAAACAAATTTTTGACAATTTAAAAGAGTAATGGCAATAAAAACAACGAATCAATAGAGCAGAGGTCATTAAACCTTTTCTGTAAATTGCCAGATAGTAAGTATTTCGGCTTTGCAGGCCATACGGTCTCTGTCACAACTGCTCAACTCTGCTGTTGTAGTGAGAATGCAGCCATAAATAATACATAAACAAAACAGCATGGTTGTGTTCCAATAGATGTGTATTTAAATTTCATACATCATTTGTTATGAAATATTTTTTAATCAACCATTTAAAAATGTAAATGTGGCTCAGGTGGTTAAGAGCTTGCTCAAGAGTGCGAGCTCTGAGCAACAGGGTCACCGGTTCGATTCACGGCCCGAGCTGAGCTGCCGCTGAGCTGCCAACAAGTAGCAGGATGGCTCAGCTTAAAAAAAAAAAAAAAAGGAAAAACTATTCTTAGTATGCAGGCTGTACAAAAAACAGGTGGTAGATTCCTCAATAAGTTAAATATGGAATGGCTTAGCAATTCCGCTCCTAGGTATATACCCAAAAGAACTGAAAAACAGGACAGGTATACAAACAAAAACCTGTACATGAATGTTCATAGCAGTGTTATTAACAATAGCCAAGCTCTTCCCGAAAGCGGCCTGAGGTAACCTCTCAAAATGGTTCGCTATTCTCTCGACCCGGAGAACCCCACAAAATCATGTAGATCGAGAGGTTCGAATCTATGGGTTCATTTTAAGAACACTCATGAAACTGCCCAGGCCATCAAGGGTATGCATATCCAAAAAGCCACCAAGTATCTAAAGGATGTCACATTACAAAAACAATGTGTGCCTTTCCTTTGTTACAATGGTAGAGTTGGGAGGTATGCTCAGGCCAAACAGAGGGGTTTGACGCAGGGTCGGTGGCCCAAAAAGAATGCAGAATTTTTACTGCACATGCTTAAAAATGCAGAGAGTAATGCTCAACTTAAGGGTTTAGATGTAGACTCTCTAGTCATAGAGCACATCCAAGTAAATAAAGCTCCCAAGATGCGGCGTAGAACTTACAGAGCTCACGGACGGATCAACCCCTACATGAGCTCTCCGTGCCACATTGAGATGATCCTAACTGAAAAGGAACAAATTGTTCCTAAACCAGAAGAGGAGGTTGCACAGAAGAAAAAGATCTCCCAGAANCGTGCCACATTGAGATGATCCTAACTGAAAAGGAACAAATTGTTCCTAAACCAGAAGAGGAGGTTGCACAGAAGAAAAAGATCTCCCAGAAGAAACTGAAGAAACAAAAACTTATGGCCCGTGAGTAAATTCAACATCAAATAAATGCTAATAAAAGTAAAAGCAGAAAAAAACAAAAAAACAAACAAAAAACAATAGCCAAAAGGTGGAAACAACCCAAATATCCATCAATAGATGAATGGATAAACAAAATATGGTATATTCAGAAATATTATTCAGTCATAAAAAGGCATAAAGTGCTGACACATCCTATAACATAGATGCACCTTGAAAACATTATGCTAAGTGAAAAGAAGCCAGACGTAGAAGTCCATATAGTGTATGATTCCAGTTTTATGAAATATCCAGAATAATCAAATCCATGGAGACAGAAAGATTTGTGGTAGCCAGGGTACAGAGGGAAAGGGGAATTATGGAGTGACTGCTTAATGAGAAGAAGGTTTCTGTTTGAGATAATGAAAAGATGCCGCAACCAGATAGCAGTAATTATTACACCACACTGTAAATGTACTTAATGCTGCTACACTGCACTTTATTTTTTAATTTTTTTAAAATGGCATTCACTGTATCTATCAATAATCACTTTATTTGTTTGTTTGTTTGTTTATTTATTTTTAGCTGAGCCATCCTGCCTCCTGTTGGCAGCTCAGCTGCAGCTCAGCTCAAGCCAAGCACCAAAACGCTGTTGCTCAGAGCTCGCACTCTTGAGCAAGCTCTTAACCAACTGAGCCACTTGGCTGGCCCTACACTGTACACTTTAAATTGGTACACTTCATGTTATGTGTTTTTTAACACAATTTTTAAAAACTGGGACAAACAAGGGGCTGGCTTAGTGACTCGTTGATTAAGAGTTGGCTTGGGAGCGCGAGCTCTGAGCAGCCAGTTCGATCCCACATGGGCCAGTGACACTGCACCCTCTAAAGCTAAGATGGTGAACAACAGCTCGACATGGAGCTGGGCTGCCATGAGTCACCGGCGACGGCGTAGGCTGCAACCCCTTCAGCAGTGGGCTGCCATGAGCTACCATGAATGGCCGGCAGCCAGAGTTGAGTGGCGGTACAGTGGCCGGCGACTGATCTGCCTCAGCTGGGAAGAGCACAATGAT